>NW_021703774.1:85103345-85453982 GCF_005190385.1 Monodon monoceros | reverse complement strand
CGAAAAAAAAAAAAAAAAAAAAAAGGATAACTTAAAGATATAGAACAGATATTAAAGCAAAGTTCAGTAAACCAACTTCTCCAAGGCATGTCGTTATGACAACTTTTTTTTGGATAACTTAAAGATATAGAACAGATATTAAAGCAAAGTTCAGTAAACCAACTTCTCCAAGGCATGTCGTTATGACAACTTTTTTTTGTTTTGTTTTTGCGGTACGCGGGCCTCTCACTGTTGTGGCCTCTCCCGTTGAGGAGCACAGGCTCCGGACGCGCAGGCTCAGCGGCCATGGCCCACGGGCCCAGCCGCTCCGCGGCACGTGGGATTCTCCCGGACCGAGGCACGAACCCGTGTCCCCTGCATCGGCAGGCGGACTCTCAACCACTGCGCCACCAGGGAAGCCCAAGTTATCCTTTTTTTTAAAACCTCAAGTAACATCCTGAAAAACTTACGTTGACTATGGAATAAAATTTAATGTGAAATCTCTCAGAGATTCCCTTATTAATTTCCAAAATCTGAAGAACTCTCAACAGGAAATAGAAATCACAAATAAAATAGCCCAGCAGTTTTCTGGTAATTTGGTACAGAATTTTGCTGTACATAATGCTTACATGTGCTTTACTAAGTAGCTAATCTTACAATGAAAGGTTAGACTCAAGGCGCCATAAAACAAAAAGGTGCAAAACATCTTTTAGTTGCCAAAAATCAAATTATCACCTTAACTGTAGCTAGTTATTTCCTTTTTAACTTCATATTTGCAAGTGAGAGGCAAATGTACTTTATAATCTATTATATGAATTAATATTACTTAACAGAGAATCAAACTTTATACTATTCAAACATGATTCCTTTTAATTGAAGATATTAATATATTATTCAATTCTACCCAAACACTAATGTCTAGGGACTTTATTTCCCAAATCTTTCAACAATCCTCTTTCACAACCTGACGACTGAAGTATGCTCCAACTCTGCACAGCTAACAGAGACAACTTCCTTCTCCTTGTGTGCGCCATGCAGTACTACTCAAGGCAGGTGGCATGTGATCAGCTGCCTTCTATTTGAATCCCAAATGAACCTTTGAGTACATAAGATGTAGCACAGAAAGATAATCCAATAAATAATACAATCATTAAAGCTGTGAAAAACAGAAGAATCTTCAGAGTAGTTTCAACAGGCTTTTATTTTATTCCTCAGTTAGGCAAGCTCAGCATATTCAGGACTCATTTCGATCAAACTGCTCCCTCCCTTTCCCATTTCTGAAGCAACATGTGCCTCTTGGCTGGTGTGTCCAACAACATGAGTCACTTCAGACCAGGCCAGGCCAGGCCAGCCCAACTGGAGAGGCAACAAGGAATATTTACAGTTTCCACCTAAACTCTGGAAGAGTTTTCACTTCACAGCAGGGAGGAAGTAATTAATATTCAAAATGACCTTTGTAAAACCAACCAAACAACCAAACAACCCGCTGTGCAAAATGAAGAAAAAGAACCTTAGTAACATGATAGTATACCAGAAACAAATAGGATTGCTCTCTGGTAAACTGCATGTTAGTGGTTTCTCACAGACTAGACAAATATAGGATGGAAAAGGGCTGAGTCGATGGTGGTAGGTATTTAAACAGTAACATAGTGATACCATTTTGTTTGGTTTGGTTTTGTCTCAAAGTAAGCACAACACTGAAAATCAAAAGAATAGGAAAAGAAGTCATGAAAACACATTTCACTCCCCACGGGTATGAGGCAGGTCTGTCAGGTCCAGTTCTAGCCACAGGATTAAAGAGCACTATAGAGACTAAAGAGTGAATTCAGAAGGCAAGCAAAAAAATGGCTGAAGCAACAGATTTAGGAGATAATTCAACCAAGAGAAGGAGTTTATAAAGGCTTCAAAACATGTAGAGATCAATCAGAGAGGAGGTTTTCATTTGCTACCAAAACATAAACTGGAAATAGGCATCTTCTGTGACATATACGTGTGATGTTGATTACAGCGGCATTAACAATAGTGAAAAAATTAGCTACAACTTAACTGTCCAAGAGAATAATGATTAAATAAATTCTTTCAATCTAACAAAAATGATGGGTTACTAGCAGAGAGAATATGATAAGTATCATGGTACGAGCACTGACCAATCAGAATGGTTATAGTTTGCAACGCCAAGCGTTACTAACACCTGCATGTTGGCGGGGAAGGGGGGTGTGCATCTGTAGAAGCCACGGAGGCACCTGCTGTCAGGCACTTTTTATCAACTGGTTCGGAAGGCTTTCAATTCATTTAAAAAACTCTACCACAGTGCCAGTACATGCTGGCTACATACCATATCTGGCCGTTGGCACGGTAGCAGCTAAGAGCACCAAGTTCTTACTCCATGCCAGGCACCGCAAAGCGTAACTCGCGGCAGCTCTAAGGTGGCCGCTATTATCATCTTTCCTTTACAGACGTCCAAAAAGACTCAGGGAGGTTGAATGACTTGCCCAAGTTCATTCTGCTCACAAATGACAATGCTGAGATCCAATCCCAGGCCTATATGCCAATAAAATTTGGCAACTTTACACTATACCATGTTGCTTCCTAGACTATCTAGCCATATGGTATAACATTATAGGGGAAAAATCAAGATAATAAACTGTAAATAAGATTACTTGACTTTAGGGTGAATTTTTTCTTTCTTTTAAAATTTCCAAATGTTTTATAATATGGTTACATCGCTTTTTAAAAAAAATTTATTTATTTTATTTTTGGCTGTGTTGGGTCTTCATTTGTGCGGGCTTCTCATTGCGGGGGCTTCTCTTGTTGCAGAGCACAGGCTCTAGGTGCACGGGCTTCAGTAGTTGCAGTGCGTGGGCTCAGTAGTTGTGGCACAGGGGCTTAGTTGCTCCGCGGCATGTGGGATCTTCCCGGACCAGGGCTGGAACCTGTGTCCCCTGCATTGGCAGGTGGATTCTCAACCACTGCGCCACCAGGGGAGCCCTGCTTTTTTTTTTAATGAAAGGTGCATTGGTAAGAAAAACTGTATCATAAAGAAAGATTTTACAACAGCAAATTTTTTTAAAAAATGGAAAGAGTTATTAAAGTTACAAAAATTTTAATGCATTTTTTCCCTTCTAAAACAGGATACTTTTCATATGCCTGAAATGGTTCAACTACTGTTCTAACTTAATAAACAAAGTCACCTATAAATTATAGCCCTTCTAGAACTAGGATTCTATAATACATTGTCAATCTTTATCAAACAAATCAAAAATATTATTAGTCTAAGAATTATTAGAGAAGGCAAGCCATTCATTCATTCAATTAATATGTACTGCCTGCCTGCTATGTGTCAGACATTTGGCTAGTTGCTAGAGAACCCCAAGTTAGTCAAGAACCTGCCTTCATGGAGCGTACAACAATTCCAAGATGGCAATTCCTTCTTGGCCTATTTTTAAGCTAAAGTCACTGTGTTAAAGGGCAGAGAGCACCATCTCCAGGCTCAGGAGCAGCAGTCAAGGGTCACCTATTGGGGAAGGGAGGTTGGGCTGATCTATCTCAGAGTTTCACTCCCACCTTGGCCAAGACCAACAATCAAAAAAGAACCCTGAGAAAGTATGATGGCTCCTGGGAGATCCTTTGGCCCTGAGGGTAATTTCTGTGTCATCTGCTGAAATGTCAAATTTCTTTAGGTCTCTAGGGGAAAAATGGGATAGAAACAAATGATTGGGAAGACAATCAACAACTTCTGGATATTAGCTGGTTTTGAATTTTATGGGTAAGGAAAAGAACCCTACTCTTTAACCAAACTATACTTTTTAAAAAATTTAATTAATTAATTAATTTTTTATTTTTGGCTGTGTTGGGTCTTCATTGCTGCGTGTGGGCTTTCTCTAGCTGCGGTGAGCAGGGGCTACTCTTCATTGCAGTGCGTGGGCTTCTCATTGTGGTGGCTTCTCTTGTTGCGGAGCACGGACTCCAGGCACACGGGCTTCAGTAGTTGCAGCACGCGGGCTCAGTAGTTGTGGCTCGCGGGCTCTAGAGAGCAGGCTCAGTAGTTGCGGCGCACAGGCTTAGCTGCTCCGCTGCATGTGAGATCTTCCCAGACCAGGGCTTGAACCCGTGTCCCCAGCACTGGCATGGCAGGTAGATTCTTAACCACTGCACCACCAGGGAAGCCCCCAAGCTGTACCTTTGAGAAGATAATTCTAAAGTTTTGTGAATGTCACAGTACAGACTATGGTTCCAGAACATACATTACCACAATCATTACCAGGCACTTTGGTAGGTCTGATCTGAGAACCTCCTCCTGATCTAAAAACAATGTTTGGGGCTTAAAATGTTAGATTAAAAAAAATTCACTTGGGGGAATTCCCTGGAAGTCCAGTGGTTAGGATTCCACGCTCTCACTGTGGCGGCCTGGGCCTGATCACTGGTCGGGGAACTAAGATTCTGCAAGCTGTGCGGCATGGCCAAAAAAAAAAAAAAAAAAAAAAATTCACTTGGAAGATACAGTAAGTATTATAACTTCAGGGGTACAAAAACCATTTTTTGCTCATAATAAATAGAAAGATGGTTAAACACTAAGCTACCTCCCCACAAATATCCATTTAAATTAATATGCATACACCCCCATAGACACTTCCTTCATCTTCCTTTGCTGTTCTGCCACTCAGTCAGGTCAACCTAATTTCCTTGGAACTAGTTCCCTTTCCATACTTCTTCAGGTTGCTAAGTAGACAGATATTAAAAAGTGTGCTGAGTGTGACAGTCTGGTGAAAATTTAAGATGGCCAGAAGATCTTTTAAATCAACTGTTGGATCCCATCATGTCTAGAAAAGCAGAGAACTTACATTCACAATGCATTACTCAGTCAGATGCCCCAATCATATGCTAGGCATCTCACCTTCGATATAGCTTGGACTGTCCGAAAGTCATAATTACCAGTGGTACATGGAATGTAGTCAAGACGAGAATGATCTGGAGAGACAAAAGCATGTGGTAAGAAACATAGTCCAATTACATGCTTGCAACAACTGACCATCTGAACGATTGCCAGGAGCCCTGCTTCGTAGTAGCCTACATTGCAATACTATATCTGAAAACCAAGAAGGACCAAGTGATTAGGGCTTACAGTGATTCAAAATCTCCACTCATTTTGTTGAGATGGTCTCATCGCCTACACTTGAAGCAGTGAGACAGAGCTAGTCAACTCCACATTACAGTGAAGGAAGGATTTAACTATTTTGTATTCACATTATTGTAAGATATTCTCAAGCAAGAATCATCTCTCTGCTTACAGAGGCTAGAATAGGGTGGATGCTCTAATAGAAGTCACTATGTCACATCGGTCCTTTTCTTCTTCCCCCGGCCGTTAGCTCTCCATGAAATCAATTTTTTAAATAAGCATTTTTCTAGAGAAAAATATGCATGAAGGTAAGACTGTGAAAGATTAGAACAAGAGGCTAGGGAGTCTCAAATAGCCATATAACAAATCTTGGAGACAGCAACTGTCTTAGATAAATGGATAAATCATGGGAAACAGGGAACAACTCAAATTTTAGAAGAAAACGAGACCTGCTTGAAGAAATTCTACCAGGAACTTAAAAATTAATTTATAACTTACTCTTCAGTGCCAAAATTATATTTCTTTCAGCTCTTGATACAGCCATCACGTGCCTCAGTGCTCTGATGCACACATTACTGGAATACTACAGGGGCATGAGCTATGGTCCCTGACGTTGTCAGGCAGGGTAATAACCGACACAGGTATTGCCAAGCCCTGATTCAAGACTTGAGGCCAATGAATCCTCAGCATCCCTCCTACTAGGAGACGGGCTACATAGTAGGATGGATGAGGGGGAGCTTATTGACTCTCCCATTCCCCCAATCCTGGCAGTACCTCCTCTGTGGTAGGGGAAGGGACAAAAGATGGAGCTAACAGCGATAAGCCCACGGGCGCTACAATCCTTCAACATTAACTGTGGGAAACGACACCGGAACAATACAGTTTGGAGGAAAAATGCCAAGATGTGTAATGTGCAGTTTTCCGCTTCCACACAGAAGTTTTCCCTAGTACTGTAAGTCTCCCTTTTCACACATAGCACTCTCTTTCCTCTTCCTTCTTCTTGCTCATCTTGATGCCAAGCAGCCACCAAGGACTAAAAAGGTGTTTATCTTCCTATTAGGGAAGAAGGTCGTCACAAGATGTTCCTAGTTCTAAAGCAAAACAAAATCGACCACAGCTTTCTGAAAGTCTGTCCAGCAAACATGCATTTTCTACGATTGAGGTTGGAGACAATTTCAGAAGGTAAAACACTTAGCGCTTAAACTCCCCAAATCTACACCATCTTCTTGTTAGGTTGAATCAACAGACTCAACAACATTACTTACCCCAGTGGTATCTCCAACCCAGGACAAGGATACTGAGCCACTGAGATCATCAAACACATGCTATAAGGGAAAAAAAAAACCTCAATTTAGAAATGACATCTCCTCTTCAATCTTTGACTTCTTTAAATAATACAGAACACTATTACTTTCAAAGTAATTATGTTTATAATTATAAGGGGATATGGATTCCTGGAACAAAAAAATTGGACAAGATAGTATTTAACCACTTAACCTAAATTACAAATAAGTTGGAAATTTCAATTCTCTCTCATACAAAGTAAGCCAAGCAGATGAGTTTTCTTCACTGCACCAGATGGGGAGATGGGATAATCTATTTGCCTTCTCCAACAGAACTAAATATAAAGATATAGAAAGTATTCTTAGGATATTTTAAAACAAGAGATCACAGCCCACAATGACAGATATAACTGTAACCCGATCAGCACAGTTAAAATTTTTCTAAGCAGCCTTCACAGTACAGCTGAATAGCTAATAGCTGGATTCCTTCTGCTTCTAGGCTAACTCACCCAAAATGACAAGGGACAGAAGCAAGAGTAAATGCCCTTGTTTCACCTTTTTATTTAATAATAACAACAACAATAATAGTATTAATAATAATAGAACAACCTTAATAGAGATGTGGTGAGTGAGGAGACAAAAACGGGAAAGCTGGTATATTATATCCAAAATACGGTAATCACATGGAAATGCAGCTATAATAATTATTGTAGGTGCTTCTGAGTTTTGGTTTTCAACTCCTTTCTTCTCTATTTTTAAAATAATATACATCCATTATAGAAAATGTGTACAATAGATATAATAAAGAAAATATAAATCATTCATAATTCTATCACACAGAGATATTCAAGGTTAACATTATGTGTATAATCTACTAGTCTCTATCACTTTTTTAACTGATAAAGAAATAACACCAAAAAGGCAGCATTAGCACTTGGTAAAAATTTCTTACTATATATATAGAAATGTATATAGTAAGAAATGAAGATCCTTCCTCTTTCCCGCCACAGCCCCACCACCCAGAGGGGTTAGTAGTTTAGTCTATATTTCTACTAAATGTTGACGACTATGCTTTTCTTTTATGAAGACCTTATATATTATTAAGATTTAAAAAATCTTAAATATGTCCTGCCTTTCCAAATATGCGCAGTTCCTTAGGAGCTGAGGATATAATTTTATAGTCACGGTATGCCCTGTGCCTACCATGATACTTTGCATGCTCAATAGGCATTTGTTGAAAGTGATTATACATCCTTCCCAAACCACAAAGTTGATCTCAAAATAGAACATGTCCATAAGCAGCTGGTGGGATTCCAGCTGCTTGGTCACTCAAGCCACCATTCCCAACAGACAAGTCTGAAGAAACAGAACTCAAAACACTAACTGTTTTGCTTATCTTTTAATTTTCCTTTGTGGTCCTCCTAAATGGGCCACTGAATTCACCTATATTATTTCCCCCTGTGCTGTAAGTACCTCTGAGGTCGACAGAATCTCTTGTACAATCTCTGTAAATAGTACAATCAGTGCCACACAGACGGCTTGCTCAGTAAGTGCTGGTTAACTCTCAAATGCTCAGAGCTTCTCACAGCCACTGCAGAACAGAAAGGTTATTCATACATGTAAGCCGGCCAAGCATCTGAGAAAAAGTAGGTCTGCTAGAGACATCTGGAGCCAGAAGCTTAAAAACTGACACAGCAGCGCGTCTTGTAAGATGCCACACAGAGCAAGACAGCATGTTCTCTTGAGTGAGGATACAGTGTCTGAAATTACATCAATGAGCTCCTTGAGGAGAGCAGGAATATTCAGAGCTTCCACAAACACCAGATAGATCACATGGGCTAACAGTTACCTAAACAGAGGCTATCTTTCCAAGAAAGGTTCTGGGCAGAACAGCTGACAAGGATAAAAGAAAAATCCCATCCCAGGAGCTCTGGCTAGCTTGATCAAGCTTTCACTTTTCGGGCAATGCTCTACACACCTGACCCAATCAGCAGACACTGGAATTACTCACATCTTCCTACTGCTCAGTCACAGAAAGAGGAGGATTATTAGATGACACTAGCAACCCTCAACTTAACCCGAACAAATCAAAGGATAGCTGACCTCATTCATCATCCAGAGTTCCTTTGGGAAAATGCAGGTGAAGTTCATGAATTACAATTGTGGTCTTCTGCTACCCTTAATCTTCCCTTCCCTTCCCAACAACCAATTAAATTTTACTTTTGAAAACACACAAACTCACTGAAAAACTCATCCACCTAGAGAAAAAAATGATTAATTTTTTATATTTCAGTTTTTACCAGTCTTATACTAGAGAACGTAAAAGAGAAAAATGATATCAGATCTAACAACAGACCAGAGCTCAGGTAGAAAGAAAAGGTCATATGGAAAGGAGACAAATCCAGGAGAATGGGGAACCAAGACCCCAGATACAATCCTTCCCCTTCAACGGGAGGATTACAGATGTCCAGGAAAAGGGTGGACAATCTGGTCATAGTTAGGAGACAGAATTTACAAATGTCAACAAAAGGCCATTAATTCTAATGCTTGATTATTTACCGTGTTTAACACAATGTACGTCACTCTACGTTACGGTAGTATCTTAGATATTTCAAAACGTGTGTTACTTTTAACTATAGCAACAAGAATCTTGTCTGCCTCCCTCACTAGACCTGAAGCCCATCTGGTGCAGGGACCAAGCCTATTCATTCTGGCAACTAATATATAGCAATAGCACATGGAAGACAATAAATATTGAATTCATTTCCTAGAAGAACTACTTGCAAAGCTCTGAAAAGGAGGATAATGAAGTGAAAAGATAAGGCCAGATCCACTTAATTTCCCCAAGGCAGAAATGAGAATGAAATGTAGAAGTTCTATTCTGAGAGGACTTCTGCTTCTGGCCAAGATGGAGTAACATGGATCAGATTTACCTTCCCACCTGAAGCAACTAAAAAAGCACAGAATATATAAAACAACAGTCTTCAAGACACTGGACTTCCGGCAATGAAGGACAATGATCCCAAACGAGGGCCTACATCTGCCCTAGCTTACTTTCCGGAGATAATTTTCAGGCCACGGTACAAAGAAGAGGAGCCCAGGCAGAGCCCAGAGGTCTTCCTCACTTGAAGAGATGAGCTGATAGTCTGAGGAGGCCAAAGAGGCTGGAGTTCATAGCTTAGTGTATGAAAGAGGAAAGAGCTACAAAGAAAGAGAACAGTGCCAAGTGTTCATCTGAGTACTAATCATCACATGAATGATTCCCTGGCCTACCTGAGTCCAGGGAAAAACACACCTGAAAAAATTGAAGGAAACAGTATCTGTGTGTCACACAGGACCAGAAACAATTCCTGTTCCCAAAAATCACAGGAGAAAACCACACGTTTTACAAGGATTTGGACAGAATACTCAGAAGAGTTTTACCTTGGTAATGAAGGAAAATTAATCCTAGACTAAATGCTATACTAGCCTTGCCTAAAAAGCTTAAAAACAAGACCAAAAACTATTGTTAAGTAACCTAACTACCTCCCAAAACAAAGTTCAAGAATATTTACAGGCATATTAAAATATGCAGCACCCAAGAGGATAAAATTCACCACGTCCAACAGTCAATAAAAAATAACCAAGCATGCAAAGAAGAAAACAGGACCCATAATGAAGAGAAAAATCAACCAAACTGACCTGGAAATGACACAGATAATAAGATTAAGGACATTAAAAGTTATAATTATACTCCATATGTTCATTCAAGAAGTTAGAGAATAAACTAACACAAAGTGTAAAGCAATTACACTCCAATATAAAAGAAAAGAAGTTAGAGAACAGACTGAGCAAAGATAAGCATTAAATAAGGATACAGAAGATACAAGAAAAAGACTCAAATTGGACTTCTAGAGATGAGAATTACAACATCTGAGATGAAAATTATACTGGATAGGATTGACAGGAAATTAGACATTGTAGAAGAGAAGATTAACAAACTGGAAGACACTCCCAGTGGAAACTATCCAAACAGAAACACACAAAAAACGACCAGAAAGCTACAGTGCTGGACACCCTATGCCAAACAACTAGCAAGACAGAAACACAACCCCATCCATTAGCATCCATTGGTTCAGTGATAAAAATCTTAAAAGAATCCAGAAGAAAAAATGATTATTACATACAGAGGAACAAAGAATCATAGTAGACTTCTCTCCAGAAACAATGCAAGCCAGTGTATCAACATCTTTAAAGAATAGGAAAAAAAAAACTGTAAAGATAGAATTCTATACACAGTGAAACTACCTTTTAATAATGCAGGTCCTGGAGGAGCTGCAAGATGGTGGAAGAGTAAGATGCGGAGATCACCTTCCTCCCCACAAATACATCAGAAATACATCTACATGTGGAACAACTCCTACAGAACACCTACGGAACGCTGGCAGAAGACCTCAGACCTCCCAAAAGGCAAGAAACTCCCCATATACCTCGGTAGGGTAAAAGAAAAAAGAAAAAACAGAGACAAAGAATAGGGACGGGACCTGCACCAGTGGGAGGGAGCTGTGAAGGAGGAAAGGTTTCCACACACTAGGAAGACCCTTCATGGGCAGAGACTGCGGGTGGTGGAGGGGGGAAGCTTCGGAGCCACAGAGGAGAGCGCAGCCACAGGGGTGCGGAGGGCAAAGCGGAGAGATTCCCGCACAGAGGATCGGTGCCGACCAGCACTCACCAGCCCGAGGCTTGTCTGCTCACCCGCCGGGGTGGGCGGGGCTGCGAGCTGAGGCTCGGGCTTCGGTCGGATCCCAGGGAGAGGACTGGGGTTGGCAGCGAGAACACAGCCTGCAGGGGGTTAGTGAGCCACAGCTAGCCGGGAGGGAGTCCGGGAAAAAGTCTGGAGCTGCTGAAGAGACAAGACACTTTCGCTTGCCTCTGTTTCGTGGTGCGCGAGGAGAGGGGATTAACAGCGCCGCTTAAAGGAGCTCCAGAGACAGGCGCAAGTCGCGGGTATCAGCGCGGACCCCAGAGACGGGCATGAGATGTTAAGGCTGCTACTGCAGCCACCAAGAGGCCTGTGTGCAAACACAGGTCACTACCCACACCTTCCCTCCCGGGAGCCTGTGCAGCCTGCCACTGCCAGGGTCCCGTGACCCAGGGACAATGTCGCCGGGAGAACGCACGGCGTGCCTCAGGCTGGTGCAATGTCATGCTGGCCTCTGCCGCCACAGGCTCGCCCCGCATCCGTACCCCTCCCTAGCCTTGACCTGAGTGAGCCAGAGCCCCCGAATCAGCTGCTCTGTTAACCCAGTCCTGTCTGAGCGAAGAACAGATGCCCTCAGGTGACCTACACACAGAGGCGGGTCCAAATCCAAAGCTGAACTCCCGGGAGCTGTGCGAATAAAGAAGAGAAAGGGAAATTTCTCCCAGCAGCCTCAGGAGCAGCGGATTAAATCTCCGCAATCAACTTGATGCACCTGTGAAATACCTGAATAGACAACGAATCATCCCAAATCGAGGAGAAGGACTTTGGGAGCAAAGATATATATATATATATATATATTTCCCTTTTTCTCTCTTTGTGAGTGTGTATGTGTATGCTTCTGTGTATGATTTTTGTCTGTATAGCTTTGCTTTTACCGTTTATCCTAGGGTTCTGCCTGTCTGGGGTTTTTTTTGTTTTTTTTTAATTACTTAAAAAATTTTTTTTCTTAATAATTATTTTTATTTTAATAACTTTATTTTACCTTCTTCTTTCTTTCTTTTTTCTCTCCCTTTTATTCTGAGCTGTGTGGAGGACAGGCTGTTGGTGTTCCACCCAGGCGTCAGGGCTGTGCCACTGAGGTGGGAGAGCCAAGTTCAGGACACTGGTCCACAAGAGACTTCCCAGCTCCACGTAATATCAAACGGTGAAAATCTCCCAGACATCTCCATCTCAATGCCAAGACCCAGCTCCACTCAACGACCAGCAAGCTCCAGTGCTGGACACCCTATGCCAAACAACTAGCAAGAGAGGAACACAACCCCATCCATTAGCACAGAGGCTGCCTAAAATCATAATAAGGCCACAGACACCCCAGAACACACCACCATACGTGGACCTGCCCACCAGAAAGACAAGATCCAGCCTCATCCACCAGAACACAGGCACTAGTCCCCTCCACCAGGAAGCCTACACAACCCACTGAACCAAACTTAGCCACTGGGGACAGACACCAAAAACAATGGGAACTACAAACCTGCAGCCTGTGAAAAGGAGACTGGAAACACAGTAAGTTAAGCAAAATGAGAAGACAAAGAAACACACAGCAGATGAAGGAGCAGGGCAAGAACCCACCAGACCTAACAAATGAAGAGGAAATAGGCAGTCTACCTGAAAAATAATTCAGAATAATGATAGTAAAGATGATCCAAAATCTTGGAAATAGAACAGAGAAAATACAAGAAACGTTTAACAAGGACCTATAAGAATTAAAGAGCAAGAAAACAGAGATGAACAATACAATAAATGAAATTAAAAATTCTCTAGAAGGGATCAGTAGCAGAATAACTGAGGCAGAAGAACGGATAAGTGACCTGGAAGATAAAATAGTGGAAATAACTACCGCAGAGCAGAATAAAGAAAAAAGAATGAAAAGAATTGAGGACACTCTCAGAGACCGCTGGGACAACATTAAATGCACCAACATTCGAATTATAGGGGTCCCAGGAGAAAAAGAAAGGGACTGAGAAAATATTCGAAGAGATTATAGTTGAAAACTTCCCTAATATGGGAAAGGAAATAGTTAAGTCCAGGAAGCACAGAGAGTCCCATACAGGATAAATCCAAGGAGAAACATGCCAAGACACATATTAATCAAACTATCAAAAATTAAATACAAAGAACAAATATTAAAAGCAGCAAGGGAAAAACAACAAGTAACTCATAAGGGAATCCCCATAAGGTTAACAGCTGATCTTTCAGCAGAAACTCTGCAAGCCAGAAGGGAGTGGCAGGGCATATTTAAAGTGTTGAAAGAGAAAAACCTACAACCAGGATTACTCTACCCTGCAAGGATCTCATTCAGATTTGACGGAGAAACTAAAAGCTTTACAGACAAGCAAAAGCTAAGAGGATTCAGCACCACCAAACCAGCTTTACAACAAATGCTAAAGGAACTTCTCTAGGCAGGAAATACAAGAGAAGGAAAAGACCTACAATAATAAACCCAAAAGAATTAAGAAAATGGTAATAGGAACATACATATTGATAATTACCTTAAATGTAAATGGATTAAATGCTCCAACCAAAAGACATAGACTGGCTGAATGGATACAAAAACAAGACCCATATATATGCTGTCTACAAGAGACCCACTTCAGACCTAGGGACACATACAGACTGAAAGTGAGGGGATGGAAAAAGATATTCCATGCAAATGGAAATCAAAAGAAAGCTGGAGTAGCAATTCTCATATCAGACAAAATAGACTTTAAAACAAAGACTATTACAAGAGACAAAGAAGGACACTACATAATGATCAAGGGATCTATCCAAGAAGAAGATATGACAATTGTAAATATTTATGCACCCAACATAGGAGCACCTCAATACATAAGGCAAATACTAACAGCCATAAAAGGGGAAATTGACAGTAACACAATCATAGTAGGGGACTTTAACACCCCACTTTTACCAATGGACAGATCATCCAAAATGAAAATAAATAAGGAAACAAAAACTTTAAATGATACATTAAAGAAGATGGACTTAATTGATATTTATTGGACATTCCATCCAAAGACAACAGAATACACATTCTTCTCAAGTGCTCATGGAACATTCTCCAGGACATATCATACCTTGGGTCACAAATCAAGCCTTGGTAAATTTAAGAAAACTGAAATCGTATCGAGTACCTTTTCCGACCACAACGCTATGAGACTAGATATCAATTACAGGAAAAATTCTGTAAGAAATACAAACCATGGAGGCTAAACAACACACTACTTAATAACCAAGAGATCACTGACGAAATCGAAAAGGAAATCAAAAAATACCTAGAAACAAATGACAATGAAAACACGATGACCCAAAACCTATGGGATGCAGCAAAAGCAGTTCTAAGAGGGAAGTTTACAGCTATACAAGCCTACCTTAAGAAACAAGAAACATCTGAAATAAACAACCTAACCTTACACCTAAAGCAGTTAGAAAAAGAACAAAAAAACCCCAAAGATAGCAGAAAGAAAGAAATCATAAAGATCAGATCAGAAAGAAATGAAAAAGAAATGAAGGAAATGATAGCAAAGATCAATAAAACTAAAAGCTGGTTCTTTGAGAAGATAAACAAAATTGATAAACCATTAGCCAGACACATCAAGAAAAAAAAGGGAGAAGACTCAGATCAATAGAATTAGAAATGAAAAAGGAGAAGTAACAACTGACACTGCAGAAACACAAAGGATCATGAGAGATTACTACAAGCAACTCTATGCCAATAAATTGGACAACCTGGAAGAAATGGACAAATTCTTAAAAATGCACAACCTTCCAAGACTGAACCGGGAAGAAATAGAAAATATGAACAGACCACTCACAAGCACTGAAATTGAAAATGTGATTAAAAATCTTCCAAGAAACAAAAGCCCAGGACCAGATGGCTTCACAGGCGAATTCTATCAAACATTTAGAGAAGAGCTAACACCTGTCCTTCTCAAACTCTTACAAAATATAGCAGAGGAAGGAACACTCCCAAACTCGTTCTACGAGGCCACCATCATTCTGATACCAAAACCAGACAAAGATGTCACAAAGAAAGAAAACTACAGGCCAACATCATTGATGAACACAGATGCAAAAATCTTCAACAAAATACTAGCAAACAGAATCCAACAGCACATTAAAAGGATCATACACTATGATAAAGTGGGGTTTATCCCAGGAATACAAGGATTCTTCAATATAAGCAAATCAATCAATTTGATACACCATATTAACAAATTAAAGGAGAAAAACCATATGATCATCTCAATAGATGCAGAGAAAGCTTTTGACAAAATTCAACACCCATTTATGACAAAAACCCTCCAGAAAGTAGGCATAGAGGGAACTTTCTTCAACATAATAAAGACCATATATGACAAATCCAGAGCCAACATCGTCCTCAATGGTGAAAAACTGAAACCATTTCCACTAAGATCAGGAACAAGACAAGGTTGCCCACTCTCACCACTATTATTCAACATAGCTTTGGAAGTCCTAGCCACAGCAATCGGAGAAGAAAAAGACATAAAAGGAATTCAAATTGGAAAAGAAGAAGTAAAGCTGTCACTGTTTGCAGATGACATGATACTATACATAGAGAATCCTAAAGATGCTACTAGAAAAATACTAGAGCTAATCAATGAATTTGGTAAACTAGCAGGATACAAAATTAATGCACAGAAATCTCTTGCATTCCTATACACTAATGATGCAAAATATGAAAGTGAAATTAAGAAAACACTCCCATTTACCATTGCAACAAAAAGAATAAAATATCTAGGAATAAACCTACCTAAGGAGACAAAAGACATGTATGTAGAAAATTATAAGACACTGATGAAAGAAATTAAAGATGATACAAATAGATGGAGAGATATACCATGTTCTTGGATTGGAAGAATCAACATTGTGAAAATGACTCTACTACCCAAAGCAATCTACAGATTCAATGCAATCCCTATCAAACTACCACTGGCATTTTTCACAGAACTAGAACAAAAAATTGCACAATTTGTACGGAAACACAAAAGACCCCGAATAGCCAAAGCACTCTTGAGAAAGAAAAACGGAGCTGGAGGAATCAGGCTCCCTTACTTCAGACTACACTACAAAGCTACAATAATCAAGACAGTATCATACTGGCAAAAAAACCCCAGAAATATAGATCAATGGAACAGGATAGAAAGCCCGGAGATAAACCCACGCACATATGGTCACCTTATCTTTGATAAAGGAGGCGAGAATATACAGTGGAGAAAAGACAGCCTCTTCAATAAGTGGTGCTGGAAAAACTGGACAGCTACATGTAAAAGAATGAAATTAGAACATTCCCTAACACCAAACACAAAAATAAACTCAAAATGGATTAAAGACCTAAATGTAAGTCCAGACACCATCAAACTCTTAGAGGAAAACATAGGCAGAACACTCTATGACATAAATCACAGCAAGATCCTTTTTGACCCACCTCCTAGAGAAATGGAAATAAAAACAAAAATAAACAAATGGGACCTAATGAAACTTAAAGCTTTTGTACAGCAAAGGAAACGATAAACAAGACCAAAAGACAACTCTCAGAATAGGAGAAAATATTTGCAAATGAAGCAACTGACAAAGGATTAATCTCCAAAACATACAAGCAACTCATGTAGCTCAATATCAAAAGAACAAACAACCCAACCCCAAAATGGGCAGAAGACCTAAACAGACATTTCTCCAAAGAAGATATAAAGATTGCCAAGAAACACATGAATGACTGCTCAACATCATTAATCATTAGAGAAATGCAAATCAAAACTACAATGAGATATCATCTCACACCAGTCAGAATGGCCATCATCAAAAAATCTAGAAACAATAAATGCTGGAGAGGGTGTGGAGAAAAGGGAACACTCTTGCACTGCTGGTGGGAATGTGAATTGGTACAGCCACTATGGAGAACAGTATGGAGGTTCCTTAAAAAACTACAAATAGAACTACCAAATGACCCAGCAATCCCACTACTGGGCATATACCCTGAGAAAACCATAATTCAAAAAGAGTCATGTACCAAAATGTTCATTGCAGCTCTATTTACAATTGCCAGGACATGGAAGCAACCTAAGTGTCCACTGACAGATGAATGGATAAAGAAGATGTGGCACATATATACAATGGAATATTACTCAGCCATAAAAAGGAACGAAACTGAATTATTTGTAGTGAGGTCGATGGACCTAGAGACTGTCATTCAGAGTGAAGGAAGTCAGAAAGAGAAAAACAAATACCGTATGCTAACATATATATGGAATCTAAAAAAAAAAAAAAAAAAAGGTCAGAAGAACCTAGGGGCAAGACAGGAATAAAGATGCAGACCTACTAGAGAATGGACTTGAGGATATGGGGAGAGGGAAGGGTAAGCTGGGACAAAGTGAGAGAGTGGCATGGACATATATACACTACCAAATGTAAAATAGATACCTAGTGGGAAGCAGCCACATAGCACAAGGAGATCAGTTCAGTGCTTTGTGACCACCTAGAGGGGTGGCATAGGGAGGGTGGGAGGGAGGGAGATGCAAGAGGGAAGAGATATAAGGACATACGTATATGTATAACTGACTCACTTTGTTATAAAGCAGAAACTGACACACCATTGTAAAGCAATTATACTCTAATAAAGATGTTAAAAAAATAAAAAATGATTGTAGTTGACAATTGCATAACTCTCTGAATATATGAAAAATCAATAAATTTTACACATTAAAAAAAAGGCAGGTTTTAAAGAAGAAAGGTTCTGTTCTCAACTTATCCATCGCTCCTCAGCATTATATGGTGGGTTTTTCTTTTCTTTTCTTTTTTTAATTTTATTGAAGTATAGTTGATTTACAATGTTGTGTTTAATTTCTGCTGTACAGCAAAGTGACTCAGTTATACATACTGGGTTGGTCAAAAAGTTAGTTTGGGTTTTTCCTTAACATCTTATGGAAAAAACCCAAATGAACTTTTTGGCCAACCCAATATACCTATTCTTTTCCATTATGGTTTATCACAGGATGTTGAATATAATTCCCTGTACGATACAGTAGAACCCTGTTGTTTATCCATTCTATATACAATAGTTTGCATCTGCTAATCCCCAAATCCCAATCCTTCCCTCACACACATACACCCCACCACTGGGAACCACAAGTCTGTTCTCTGTATCTGTGAGTCTGTTTTTGTTTTGTACTTATGTTCATTTGTGTCCTATTTTAGATTCCACATATAAGTAATATCGTATGGTATTTGTCTTTCTCTTTCTGACTTACTTCTCTCAGTATGATAATCTCTAGGTCCATCCATGTCATTGCAAATGGCATTACAGTATTTCATTATTTTTTATGGCTGAGTAATATTCCATTGTGTACATACATCTTTATCTATTCACCTGTCGATGGACATTTAGGCTGTTTCTATGTCTTGGCTATTGTAAATAGCACCGCCATAAACATAGGAGTGCATGTATCTTTCAGAATTATAGTTTTGTCTGTGTATGTCCAGGAGTGGGATTGCTGGACCATATGGCAAAGTCTATTTTTAGTTTTCTGAGGAATCTCCATACTGTTTTCCATAGTGGCTGCACCAATTTACATTCCCACATTGTGGGTGTTTCTTTTTGATAGCCACAAGAGAGGGACTACACCAATGCAAAAGATCTGAAAGACAGCTGAAATCCCATTTTTCCATGTAAAACCAACCACTCTAGTTCCTAATCATCAGAGCTTGAATAACCTCTTCTTAGGTATTATTCTCACAGCACTTACTGATGTTGCTTGTACTATAACTATTTACATATCTGGCTACCTCTCAAATCATGTTAGGAATTCTTAGATGGCAAACAGTATGATCTGGTATTTCCTGTCAGGCCTAGCACAAGGTCTTATAGATAGTAAGTTCTCCACGAACATCTCCGTAAAAGTGTATTCCCAAACCCCTGCTACCAAAATTGATCTCTGTGTAATCTCCCCTCTACCGTGATTACCACCACTTCAGTAAATACTAGCTAAGTAGGTTTCTTCCTATGCCCTTACTGCCAGCCACAACATTGTTAAACACTAGTATGTGTTCTTGGGTATTCACACATACAATAGTGACCTTACTCCTCTCCTTCACTGTAGTTACCATCAATTCCATATAGTCAAAAATTGATAAACACATCAAAGTGTTTAGAGGCAACGGCCAGGAGTAGACTATACAGAAGAGAAATTCAAATATTTGAGTATGAAGAAATAAAAGTCTGTCCACTAAGATTTAAGCAGGGCTGACAGAGGTGGGAGCAGTTGGGAGCAATAGCAAGGTATGGTAGAGGGAGCTGTGCAGGCAGAACAAACACGAAGATATAGGCAAGTATTTTGAAAAAGTTCAAAGGGTAACACAAATAAAATATATTAATTTCACCAACTAGTAAAGTGCTACGTATACGGTAGATGCTATTAAGTACTTGTTAAATAAGAATTTCAAGATCAGGATAAACACAGTTACAGTGGGAATAAAAGGAAAATAAAAATAGAGAAAAGGAAATGTGTGTGAAAAGAAAAAGTACTTCTTGAAATACCCAAAGAAAGCTGAGACGAGGCCACAGGATCACTCACTCAAACAAGGAAGGTTTCCCAGGGCAGCCTGGTTCTTACTTTCTTTTACCCCACAAGAGTCAGATCTATTCTTGGGAGAAACTAAACCCAAAAGATTCCACGGTATGTTGTGTTCATTCTGGATTGAAAATATATGGTGCTTCTCTGCTGCCTTTCTGAGCATCACAATGTACACATTCCTGGTCCTAAGCAAAAGCAAATGATACTCCTTGGCGATGGGATAAATGGAAGGGGGGTTATGTTCTACCTATGTAATGGTCAATTGGCTAGTTGGCTGCCTCCATATTCTTTTCTAGGATTTCATTTGTTTTGGTCCTTTGTAAGTAAAACTTGGAACTCTTTCTGCCTATCATACTATTATTAGATAAAGAATCCAAAACCGCATTTTCCTGCATTAACCTATTTTATTCTCCCCATTATCACTTTGGTCCTTCTATTTAAGGGAGCCTTTTCTTTTCCAGAATGGCATAAAGTTTTTTGAACAGTTGTACTGTGTGATACAAATAAAAACAAATTGTAAAAAGAAAAAAAAAAATGAGGAAGGTTTCCAACGGTACATACAGCTGAACATAATCAACTAATAAGTTATGGTTCAACTGCTCTAATCAAGGCAAAGTTAGATAAATAAAAGAAATAAGAGCAGAGGACAAAACTCTGGATAGAAAGAACTGAAAGGCAGAATAAGCCCTTTAGGAAGAGAAAACCCCAAACCTCCAACACAATATTTCCAATGAATATCCTACAATATTAAAATACTAAACATACAAATAAAACATTTAGGAGTTGAGGAGTCCAGCCAATAGAAGGTAAAGTGTCTACTTCAAGCATTGTTACAAAAAAGATGTTATGTATTAGCTGTATACATGACAAATGAAATGGAGAAGGTGGCAGAGAGCTGAAGCCTGTTTAATTTCTGGTAAACAATAGTTGTGCTGCTCCAACGTAGTATGCTTAAGAGGCAGATTATTTAGCACAAAGAGAACACGATCTGGCCACTACATATTGCTAAGCAGTCAGTCAAATGCAGGATCTAGAAGCAGGTCAAAATTAAGGGAAACCACGTAAATATACTGTTTGTGTGATTAGCAATCCAAAACCAGCATCTAGAGGGGCCACAGAGTAAATACAGCAATTCAGATTACATAATCATACCCTATTGTAGAAAGCTCAGAAACCAAGAACTTTAAGATTAGCTATGTCAAATGTCAGCGTGAGTCTATCAGGAACAGATGAGCATGAAACTTGCCCCATCTAGTGAGAGGTTTATTAATCCCCTAGCACAGTCACTGGCACAGGAATAGATAAGACAGATCAATGGAACAAAACAAAGTCCAAGACTGGACAAAGTTTCTTTTAGTGTATGATAAAGCAAGCATTTCAAATCAGTGGTAAAAGAGTTTTGGAAAAGCCAGCTATTTGGGAAAAATAAAAAGCTGGATTCCTAACTCCCTTCCTACCCCCCCACCCCGACTCCGCATTAAATTCCACATATGACAAAGATTTAAATACAGAAAGTTAAACCATAAAAATCCTAGAAGTATGAGTGAATATTTTTATAATCTTAGAAATGAGAAGACCATTACAAAAAATGATACAAAACCCAGAACCCTTAATATAGCAATTACTTTGACTATTAAAAAAAATTAATGGCAAAATACTGAACATAAAGTTAAAGAAAACTGGAAAAAATTATTTGCAACACAATAAAGGGTTAATACAGAGTTTTCAAATCAATAAGAAAAAGACAAAGATCTCAAAAGAAAATAGGCAGGGACTTCCCTGGTGGCGGAGTGGTTAAGAATCCGCCTGCCAATGCAGGGGACATGGCTCCGAGCCCTGGTCCGGGAAGATCCCACATTCCGCAGAGCAACTAAGCCCGTGCGCCACAACTACTGAGCCCACGTGTCACAACTACGTGCTCTAGGGCCCGCGTGCTGCAACTACTGAGCCTTGTACTGCAACTACTGAAGCCAGCACCTACAGCCCATGCTCGCAACATGAGAAGCCACTGCAATGAGAAGCCTGCGCGCTGCAACGAAGCGTAGCTCCCGTGCGCAGCAACTAAGACCCAGAGCAGCCAAAAATAAATAAAATTTAAAAGAAAAGAAAATAGGCAAAGGACACAAACAAGTAATTCACAAAAGGACACAGAAATGACCAATAATGTTTGAAAAGCTATTCAATCTCACTAGTAATCAAAAGAAAATCAAAGAAAAATAATGTGATAACATTTTCTACCTGTTGGAAGCGCTTGCCAAAATGTATCCAGTGAGGGGTGGAGACCAGAGCACCTGTGTGCACTGTGGGTGGGAATATATAAACTGCTGTAACTTTTCTGGAGAGCTATTTGGTGATGTGAATCAGAACTGAAAATGTCCACACCACATGACCCAAGCAATCCCACTCAGGAATTTATTATCAGGGGATAATTACACATCTTTACAAAATACGTTATACACCTGAAGGTTTACTGCATCCTGCAGGCCATCTACTGTGTTAAACATCTTACACACATTATCATTTAATCCACATAACAACCCCATATTACTATACCTGTATATTCTAGACAAGAACTGAAGCTTTGTTAAATGCGTTATGTTATGCAATGAAACAATATACCAGGTGCTAATGAAAATGTTTCAGGTATTTACTGACATTGAAAGATATTCATAACATGTTGAGTAAAAAGCAGGTTTACAGAATAGCATGTAAAATCGTGTGTGTGTGCGTTTATGGTTAAAAACATTCTTCCAAATATTAACAGCAACCATCTCTAAGTGGCAGAATTTATGGTGGTGTTTCTTCTTTATAGTTTTTCCATGGTGACTGCATTACTCCCCACCCCATCATCTGTTGAATAGTGATTTCTAGTGTCCCAGGTGGCACTGATAGCCATATACTGACCTCTGGTAGGGGAGCTCTGGGCAGCAGGGAGTCACTGACTGGCATTTATAGCCAAACTGGTTTTCAGGGACCCATTACGTTAGAAAGTAGGTGACAGCTTGTACTACCTTCTCTGAAATACAACCATCTTGACAGAGGATAATGCAAGACTCATCCACACATTTAATGCCCACCATTTAAAGCCTGAGGTCCACACATTTTAGAGACCATGAATTAACAAAAATGTCCATTTCTGTGGTCATTTGGCTAATCCCTAGTTCCATCTGGAAAAGAGAAAGGCCATAAAACACAACATTCTTTACGGAAATAACTTTGTCTTCACATCTAATCAAACAAGAAGTCTAATTAAATTACTGTTACTATAGCTGGGAGAACTTAAAGTTGGTCCCGAGAGTCACCGTAGCTTGGAAAAAAATTCTGGTAATGAGAAACCTCTGCCTATCTTTAGTTACACACCTGATCAAAAGTAAAACACTGAAAGAATTAACACCAGCACAACTGAGCCTGGATCAGTTTCACATGGTGCGCCCCAGTTTAAAAGCCACTTGCAGATGACCTGACAGTCTGGCCATCAGGAGCAACCTCTCTGGCAAGTAAACAGAGAGTGAATTCAATGATGCCATCCTTCACACATGTTCCTTCTTTCAACAAATACATCTGCTTGCCTACCATGTGCTGGACCCTCTTTGGGGCACTGCAGACACAGCAGTGATAACACATACTCTGTGCTCAGGGAGCTTATACTCTATGAACACACTTCTTAACAGAAGTCTAAGAATGAAGACTAAACATGCTAGATATTCAACCTACAGAAGACAACCTGTCACTGTGAAAAATAAAACTGCAAAAGGGTGTTAAAGCCTGGTCTAGTAACTAACTGGTTGGGAAAGTGGGCACAAATCATTTTCTCTCTTGGGAATCTACTTCCTCAGGAGTAAAACTGAATTATGCTCCTTCACTCACTGGAATAATAAGAATCAAATGAAATAACAAGGCACTTGTGATCCCATAAAGGCTGGGAATTTAAGATTTAGGCTTCCAAACCCCAAACAGGGAACACAGGGATAGACAGGACACAGTGATGGTGTAAGAGAGGTTTTGGGACAAGACCTGGGCAAAGCTCTTGCGGGCAGGAATAAAATCTTAACAGAATACAGTTCCGTTAAATAAGGCACTGCTAGGACCATAAAACACGAGCCAAAAATAAGATCACAAATGTTCCAGTCCTCCCAGAGACTATCCTTAGAAATAAAAAGGCTAAACATAAAACAGTATACAAGTTTGCAAACCTATTCAATTATTCAGAGTTTTCTGTGAGGCAGGATGGTACAGAGGAGAGCACTGGGCTAATACCTGGTCAATGTGAATTTCATTTCCGGCTCTGCCAACAGCTCTGTGAACTTGGGCAGTAAAACCTAACTTCACCACCAAGGCGAGGAAGCTGGAATGACAACATTTCCAGTACCTATAAGCTTTAAAATTCTATGACTCATCAATAATTTCACACCTCAGTTTGCTTTTCCACTGCTCTGCCTTCATTTGGGAAAAAAACAAAAAAAAAAATCAGCCCCTTGCTCCACAATACTCTAGTGTCAACAGGAAAGGGCAACAGCAACTCCATTATCTAGAAACCTCAACAACCTGGACATTCACTGAAAGGAAGCAAGGGAGAGAGACCTCTGATGACAGTGTCCATGCAATAAAACCCTATGCACCTGACCACTAAGAGAAACCTGCAGACCGTCGCTCTAAATCAATCTGCTAAACCTGTTAGATTGCCTAAAATTAGAAATCTTTTTCTCAGTTTACAGAAGCATCTTACAGAAGTAAAATTTCTTAGCTTACAGAAGTTAAATTTGGGCAACACTGTATCTAGAGACAGGGACAGCAGCAAGAAGGAACAGGATATTGCAAGGGGACTATCATTTCTGCAGGAAAAAAAGAGTAAACTTCAACAGGCAGACAATGGCACTAAGCTTATAAATCTGGGCCATTCAAAATGGGAGAAAATAGCCCCACAAATCTCAACAGACCTTGAGGGCATTAATGCCATACCACTTTAAAATAATGTGAGTCGTGGTACAGCATAATTTAATCTCCTTAATGATCCAAGGTCATACTGTTGACAAAGAAGGCAGAGACGTATGTATTTTAGAAAGATGTCCATTAAAAATAACAAAAACAACAAACTTTGGCATTCAAAAGGGTAGGCTTAAATGCCTACCCTAGGCTTAGTTTTCGAAAAACTCATCTTCATGGGATAATTCATTTCTAATCATGCCTAATAAATGAGTTAAATTTCAAACTGTTAGCATTTAATTTTTACATCTTAATCTCATTTCAAAGAAAAGAAAGTGATGAAAGGATATGCGCCAGTGGCCAGCTGACTGGACCATAAAAGCTCACCGGTCCCCACTGGGTGTGGGGACCAGCCCGGCCTCCCTCTGCTACAGCCACACTGGCCTTCTTCCAGACCTCTGGGTGCACCATGCTCCTTCTAGCCCCAGGCCTGTGAACATGCTTTTCTCTCTGTCTGGGACACTCCTACAGGAAAAATTCTATTCATCTTCCAGTACCAGTTTAAGTACTTTCTCAGCAAGCGCTTCCTAGTGCCCCAGGCTAAAAGGACCTCTGTCAATTATTCTCCTGTAGTTGCTTTTTTCCTTCTTGGTACTTATTGTATTTGTAATTACATATGTGTTTAATGTCCATTTTCTCTACTGGTCCATAAAGGCAGGGATCTTGTCTGTTGTGTTCCAAATCAGTTTCCAGTACCCAGTACAAGGCCCAACACATAGTAGGTGCTCAATAAAAAGTTGTTGAATAATAATAATATTGACCTTTACTGAGCACTCATGATATATAAAGCACCATTGCTACTTTACAGATGAAGAAGGAGGGTCAGAGAGGTTAAATAATTCTCCCAAAGTTACACAGCTGGTAAGTGGCAGAGCAAGGATTCAAGCTCCTGTCTGTCTGACTCCAGACTATACATTTAATGACTACACTTTCTCCAGCACTATGTGAGGCAAAAGGGTGAAGTTAAGGGGTCATGCTTGTACTACCTTTAAGGTGTTTATAATCTGGACAATACCAATTGAATAAATGAAAGTGAATACAAAATAGAATACTATAGTAAAGTGCTGGATTACATGGCATTGTTAAATGTTGTAGGCGAGAACAGAAAAAAAACAAGCAGAGCTAGAAAGGCATTCAGACAGGAGGAATGCCATGAAAACAAAAATGGAGAAGCAACAGAGCACATGGCAAGCTAAAGGGACTGGTGATAAGGTAACTTCAACTAGAGCAGAGCTAACGTAGGCCAGGAAATGGTGAGATACTACCTTAAAGGTATACGTGCATTATAAAAAAGAATCCATTAACATTCTGGTCTGCCCTGCTCTCAAGCTAAGTTCTTGAGGAGTACCTATCACATCTCACTAATATTTCTTAAAACGTTACAGAGGTCAATAGAGTACAAAGCTAATAGTGACTGCTCAGTTAATGAATCAGGGTGAAACAGGCAAAGTGCTATTTTAGAGCTGTCAACTTAAAACCGCATATTTAAAGCTTAATGAATGAGAAGAGAAATAGTTATTGAATTATAAGTAGCCTTATTTTTTTTAATTGCAAGTTCTTTAACACTATAAGTAAATAACTATATATACTTGAAACTATTATAACCAGATGACCAGGTATCTGATGATGGTGGGGTTATTTTCTCCTCCATCTCCCATAGCTTCAAGAAAGATACTTTGAATAGATGGTCTCTCCCTCACCATACCCAATTTTTTTTTAACTCCAAGTCCAAGCACATAACTAGTACATAATTCTTAATACATATTTGGTTCCTGTGAGTACCCATACTAATTCTCCTGGAATATTTCAGCTATGGAAAAAAATTTTAAGTGCATACACAAATATCTGAGCATCTAACTGGTAATGCATTAGAAGCTTTGTGTAGATAATCATTATAAAAAACATCCAATAAAGGATGAATACACACCAAATTCTACACTGTCTCATTTAATCTTCACAAAGACCCTAAGGGGTACGTATTAGTATATCCATTTTATAGATGAAAAAACTAAGGTTCACTAAGGGTCATCTGTCCCTGGTTACCACTGAAGTTTGAATCCAGGTCTAACCTGTGATCACATTCCTTCCTAACCACGGCCTCAAAGAACTCCAATTAATACCACTTGTTAGTATCACTCATATTAACCAGTTAAAATTTTGATGTAATCATGAAGGTTAAAAAAAAAAAAAAAGGAACACATATGCTTCTTACATTTCTGCCAATCTTGACTCACTCTCATTCTTGCCACCTCCGCCCAAGCCTGTCACCCAACCCTGCCAAGTGATAAAACCGAATACATTTATGCCTCATCTGTCTCCTTTTATGCACATGTTCCTCTGGAGTTGGTATTTATCAGGCTCATTTGGCTGACAATCGGACTCTATGGACACAGTAATATATCAACAGGCTTATTAAGAAATGACATGGGGCTTCCTTGGTGGCGCAGTGGTTAAGAATCCGCCTGCCAATGCAGGGGACACGGGTTCGAGCCCTGGTCCGGGAAGATCCCACATGCCGCAGAGCAACTAAGCCATGCGCCACAACTACTGAGCCTGTGCTCTAAAGCCTGTGAGCCACAACTACTGAGCCCATGTGCCACAACTACTGAAGCCCGCACACCTAGAGCCCGTGCTCTGCAACAAGAGAAGCCACTGCAATGAGAAGCCCGCACACCGCAGCGAAGAGTAGGCCCCGCTCGCCGCAACTAGAGAAAGCCCACGCACAGCAACGAAGTCCCAGTGCAGCCAAAAATAAATAAAATAAATTTAAAAAAATATAGAAATGACATAAATCCTACATATGTGGTAGGATTCAAGGTTTTCAAAACATTCTCTCTTTGAAGCCTTATGATAATACTTCATTTTACATGATGGGGAGCTGAGGCTTAGAAAGGCTAATTGAGCTCTGTTGAGGGAACTATGACCTCAAGGAGCAGAGAGGAATTCACAACTACATGACTTACAACTGGGGTCTATAACCCTGCTTTATTCCTAAAGCAAATGCATTGACTTAAAATATCTCTATGAAACACTTCCAAACGCAGCACCATGTTGGGACATAAGTGTTCTACGCCCAGCTCTTGGCCTGTAAGCAAGTCATTTAGCCTTCTTGGTAAGAGATCTGACCAGTTAATCAGCTTAACAATCTATGATTCAAACTGTTAAGCACATTATCAGCAAGAGCTCAATCTTACCCTTGTTCACAAATGTTCAGAAAAATCTGTTCACGGGCTTCACTGTCTTATAGCTCCTGGGTTCCTCATGCCTGGGCTCACAACCTCCTTCAATAAGGTCCAGGAGTCCTGGATTGTTTCCTGGAACCTTGAGCACTTCAAGTATAAAAGATGGTCGGCCCTGCCCTCTATTCTGCTCTCCTGTTGGACAGAGCACAGTAACAGTCAACGTCCAAAAGGATAACTCTTCTTGGCTCCCCATTTCCACCTCTGGTTTATCCAGCTCTAGCCTCATGTCAACCACTACCTGTTAAAACACTTTCTCCAGTAAGTCCTAATGGCAGACTCCCTCCCCATACCTCCCCTCTTTTCCCATCCCCCACAAAGAGCTGTCTTTTTTTTTTTTTTTTTTTTGCGGTATGCGGGCCTCTCACTGCTGTGGCCTCTCCCGTTGCGGAGCACAGGCTCCGGACGTGCAGGCTCAGTGGCCATGGCCCACGGGCCCAGCCGCTCCACGGCATGTGGGATCCTCCCGGACCAGGGCATGAACCCATGTCCCCTGCATCGGCAGGAAGAGCTACCTTTTTTTACTTCTCTATATGTTTTCCTGGAAACCTTGGTCTTTCATACTTCTCATCAACTACTTCTCCCCAACAGAAAGTCCCCACTGATCATCCCCTGAGCATGTCTTGGACTTCCCTACCTCCATGCCTTTACAGGTCTCCCTAAGAATTCCCTCCACACTTTGATTCTCTCTTCATCCATGAGGCCTTCCCAGACCACTGCACTGCAGTGGTCATGCCTTCTTCAAAAACTCTTCCAAACTCTCAGCAAGCCATCTCTGAACAGCTAAATACTTAAGATGACATCAATGCGAATGTTTTGTTTTTTTTTTGCAGTACGCAGGCCTCTCACTGTTGTGGCCTCTCCCGTTGCGGAGCACAGGCTCCGGACGTGCAGGCTCAGCGGCCACGGCTCACGGGCCCAGCCGCTCCGCGGCATGTGCGATCTTCCCGGACCGGGGCACGAACCCGTGTCCCCTGCATCGGCAGGCGGACTCTCAACCACTGCGCCACCAGGGAAGCTCAATGCGGATGTTTTGAATGTTTAACTTTTCTTACGTACAGGCCAGAACTCCAGAAGTGTTTGAGTGAAAGATATCTGCACAATACATTTAACAAAACATTCTGATAAAACTTCTCACTTGACCCTCCAAATAATCCTAAAACTGATTCTCCAGTTTTAAAAAAAATAATAAATAAAGGTCAGAGAAGTTAAGTGATTGTCTATGATCATACCATACAACTATGAAACAGCAGAGCCAGGATTCAAATCTGAGTATTAAGAAGTCTTTTTTGAAATTTTCATATAGCATATTTATGATGTGAAACTCTTTGACAAAGAGCAGGTACCAGATAAACATTTGATCTGAACTATCCTGTCTGGGAAGTACTAACGTCAGTTAAAATTTTCCTTCCCAGTTCAATTTCTCTTGGTACTTCACGGTGATCTTACTGTTGAATCAGATTTGCAAACAGGCTCAACTACAATATTAGAACTTAGCTTTTTAGAACATACAGGAAAAAAAAAGAGCAAAACTCTTAACAAAAGCAAACATAAGAGAGATACTACTCATAAGCCCTAGAAGGAAAAAACCATACATTTTCTTCTGATGAAAATAAATCAAGCCAATTAATCACATGTAAGTTTCTAACTTGCACAGGGCTGAGTATTTAATGGGAAGCTGACCATCTATTTTCAAGCACACAGGCAGCCAAGACAAAAAGAAAAAATAAAAGCCCCAGTTTTGGCAGAGTGCTGTAGGGAAGGAAAAGAAAAAACAAATTTACTGCTAGATATCTATTTGGTTTGCTTTTGGAATATCCAAGCTAGTAGCTTTGATTTGCATTAGATTTTTTTCGGCCAACAAGGAACAATAAAGTATTTCCCAAAAATAAAGTCAAATGTCTTTCACAATTATATGAAAAAAGAAATACTCCTGTTATCTTTAAGAACACTCATATTTCACTGAAGCAAGCTCTGGAGGTGGTAACAAATTACCCCCAGATGTGAAATCCAGGCTATGTTCAAGTTCAACTGGGAAACGGAACAGCCACAATTTGCTTCTAAACTTGGAAACAACCAGTAAACATTTGTGATCACAACCTTTGGCCTCCTCTTCTTCCATATTAATCACAGAGCTCTTTAGACATTTTAAATCTAGTCCAAAACTTCTCATGCTGTAGATGAGGAGTTGAGGGCCAGATACTGAAATGCAAACCAGAAAATAAATTACATTCACAGAAAACTTTCTCAGGAAAACACCACAGGCTCTGAATGGAAGATTTTGTTTTTGTTGTGGTTTCCTGAGACTGGGGTTGAGGACAGAGGAGGAAAAAATAGCCCCAATCTTAAAAAACAAAACAAACAAAACAAAACAAAAAACACATGTCCAGCATTCACCTAACAACCTCTAAAGGTATGAAGCGTCTATCATGAAGATGCATTCAACTCAGATAGCTCAAAGCCACATATTACTAACCCAACTTTGACTGCAGTCACTATTACAGTGTCAGTAAAAAAAACCCTGCCTAGAACAGACTGAAATTGACCAGTTTGTTCCTCAAGCCCCATTACTCCTCAAAACCACCTACTTACAGATCAGTGAGGCCACGTAGACAGTGGGAAGAACAAGTTTTCACCAAGCGTTTAAATAGAAGAGTACAAGATGCAACAGAAACACTGGTTAGAAAAAAATAAAAAGGTAACTGAGGGCTTCCCTGGTGGCGCAGTGGTTGAGAGTCCGCCTGCCGATGCAGGGGACACAGGTTCGTGCCCCGGTCCGGGAAGATCCCACATGCTGCGGAGCGGCTGGGCCCGTGAGCCATGGCCGCTGAGCCTGCGCTTCCGGAGCCTGTACCCAGCAACGGGAGAGGCCACAACAGTGAGAGGCCTGCGTACCGCAAAAAAAAAAAAAAAAAAAAGGTAACTGAAAATTTTTTAGGAATTTACAAATGCAGTAGCCTTTTTTGGAGCCATTGCCACACAGCCCTCTGCTAGAAAAGCTGCATTTTTTTTTTTTTTTTTTTTTTTTTTTTTTTTGGGGGTCGGGGCCTTTTTTTGTTTTTCCCGTTGCTGGGCACAGGCTCCGGACGCGCAGGCTCAGCGGCCATGGCTCACGGGCCCAGCCGCTCCGCAGCATGTGGGATCTTCCCGGACCGGGGCACGAACCCGTGTCCCCTGCATCAACCACTGCGCTACCAGGGAAGCCCGAAAAGCTGCATTTTTAATTACATGTCAAATTTGATATCTGGTCTACCTTAACATTAGCTTCTAATCATATAAAACATCTGCACTTCGTTTCGTTTCTCCAGTCTCAAAGCACAGTTCACTTTCTGTAAAGACAGCTTGAAGGGTAGGAAGGAAGAAGAGGAAATGTGACTCTCCTGATCTGACCACTGCCCTCAAGCACTGCCCTTTCTGTGAGGATCACATGAGTAACAAGCCAACTAGGACAAAGTTGGGGGGCATGGTTTCTGCGGTCACCCACTGAGAACCCAACGTTTATTGGCAAGAGTTGATTTGAAATTGGCAGAGTGCAAAAGAAGCTAATAGCCTATGTGAACCTAACACAAAATATCAGATCAAAACAGCAGGATAAGGAGCCTATTATTATTATCATTAGAGAAAGAAAATAGTCATTAGAAATTGACCAGGAGACTCATCATAGTGATTTTTAATTTTCTAATTAAAAATCACTATGCGCAGAACCAAAAATTTGAGTCAGCAGAGAACTTACCTAATTGTTTCCCTGCATTCCCTTTGAGCCACTTGTCCTACCTGGCTAGCTCTCTACCCTCACCTCAACCAAACCTCAGATGACAACTAACCTTTCCCCAGATAAATATACTTCATCAACTTTGCTGATACTTCTAACTGAAATCCCCAATACAGAATTCATTTTAACATCCCGTAGGGGTTAAAAGTCTGATGAATATACTGTATGGGCGCAGAGTCCTCATGAGGATTTTGCTCATTCTACTCAACCAGGACCAGGAAGGAGATCCTACAGAATTCCTATTCCTTGACCCCAGCACGAATGGATGAAACAGGACTCAAGAAAGATTAACTAGAGGGTGACGGTGGGAGTGGCGGGGAAGGCAGTATGAAGAGAGGGTGGGTACTGGGATAAATGAGGCAGTTAGAAAGTTCCGGGGCAGTTAAATGCACTGACCTTCAGATTTCCGGGTGTGACAAAGATCCACAACAGGCTAAGAGCGGCAGCTCCCTGAAGCCTCCAACAGGCACATTCAGTCCTGTCAGCCTGGACTCAGCCCTGCCAGCACCAGCAAACAAATACACGCATTCTTCTCAGAGCTGACACCCCATACAACACAACCTCACTACAGGGCCTGTTTATATAAGAAACCAGATGCTTTGATGTTGGGGTAGAAGTTGGGAAGTTATGTGTAAAGAAGTAGTTAATGACAGGAACAGAAGGAGGACAGAGAATGAACAACATTCCTGGCTTTACTAATCGTAAGTTTTAAAAGTTTTAAGGAAATTGTCAAATAGTCTGAACTCAGGAATGAGAAGTAAGGCAGTTTTGTCAGCCACCACCATAACTCTGACCAAGGCATTTCATCTGTTTCTTTAAGACAGAGCTTCATGCCTAACCTCAAAGGGGTGCTTATAGGAGGAATGTTTGGAAGCAATCCAACTTAGCAACCAACATTAATAAAATCTAGGCTTGCTCAACTTCTCTCAGGCACAAAGGTTATACATGTCATGAACATTCCAAGCACTTAAAGGAAAGAATCAGTTAACAGTGTGGCATGAAAAGAGTTTGGGGTTAAAGGCAAAAGGAAGGTTATTCATTAGTCTAAGAAAAAATCATTTATAAATACGCACACACACATATTTGCTGGATTTCATGAGTGAAGAGACTGAGTTATATAGGTCATTAGGGCACAGGTCTCCTAAAACCAGAAGGCTATAAAAGCACTATCACGCTTTAGTTCTACTTTGCTTTCTTAAGATTAGTTAAACACCAACATATTCTCACAAAGCCAAATAAGCCATAGAAACAGGTCTAGGAGATTTGCTAAAACTTTCTGAGGCTTTTCGTTCTCCAGTCTGAATTATCTCTTCTTTGTATCTTGGCACCCCCAGTATCTAGCACATCTTGGACTTTTGGAGGACATTCATGTACACTGACTACATAAAGCAATGTGGCTTGACATGAACAGCAAGTTATAACAAATAAGAGAACAACGAACTTTTCATTTTTCTTGGGAATTGAATCCTGTCATCTTATGAAAAACTACTCTAAATGGCACTTTCCCAGCTGTACAAAAGTATACAATATTTCTAATAAAAAGTTGTTCTGTTATGCCTATACTTTTATTTCACACTGTTTATAAAGGCTCCCCCAACACCAGATCTCTTCAGCAGAGGTCAGGATGATTTATTATGACTTCTAAAACTATAGAATTGAAAAGCAGAACAGGCCACTAGATAACAGTTCTTGGTTAAGGGGGTGCACCACTAAGAACTGCTTTATTCAACCATTTCTAAGGTGAAGATTATTAACAGTGGTTCCACTTTTACCACATACACATGCTACAAAAAGGATGGGATCTCTGAAGAAACCATGGATGATTAAGAAATGCAAAAACAGTTCGTTTAAATGAGCTCAATGAAAGAAGACAAAAAAATAAGTTTAAAAAGTCACTGGAAACAATAACTAAATAAAATGAAAGAAAAAGAGGGAAGATTTTTTTATTAACATGTGGACTTCAAAGAATGAGGTTTCAGATCTGCTCGTGAGTAGATCTGGCCTAAGAACCCCCTGAGCCAGTTTTTCAACCTCTTGCTTTAGAAATCAATATATTGCAAATGACATATAAATTCAAACCAACCAGGGAAGATTCTGACTAAAGGAATAAATCCAGTAGCCCCAGGTCCTAAAGGTAGATCAATCAGCAAGAGAAGAATCCAAATATGGAGTAAGAATGCTGTGTCTGGCTGGCTCAAGGAAGGAAGTGCTCCTGTTATAAATTAGGCACTGGTGTTGTAAAGCCTTTCTCAACTCTCCACCGTGAGATGGAAGTCTACACATTTATTCCCCCTTATCAAACGGGAAGACTTCCCAGTTCTCATTCTGCCCTATCTGCACCCAACCCATCCCACACGTCAGCACTAGCTTGGCCACCTTTATGCAGCTGCTGCTCAGACTGCGTTTAGCAAGAGCTCTCCCTGACTGCTTATGCTTTGACTGCAATTGCCCTGGGTCCCCAGATCAGAGAATTCTGCACAGGTAACAAGTAGAGTCCAGGCAGAGGGAGAAAGATCAAGGGAAGACTGAGATTCGGCTGATACAGAATGTGGTTCAACGAGGACAAGTGCAGTTAGCCACTCACCTCTGTCCCCATGTGCAACTCTCTTTGGATGAGGAAGAGATATAAGAGAGAAAATGCATTAAATTGAAAATACATTATGCAACAATTAAACCGGCAGTTCTAGAAAAAACACGAGGAAGATGCCCGAGCTGATCTAGAGCAAGTAGCCAGGACATTGCCAACAACTGGCTTTGTCAACACGGTAGTGTGCAGAGGTTGGGTTGCTTGTCCCCAGAAACAGAACTGCCACAATTTTTAAAGTGTCCGACTAGGACCTAGCTCAAAGCAGAGTATCTGCAATGTGTTTCTTAACCATTGCAAACCTTGTTACAACAGGATCTAGACATCCTGGTCAGAGTCCAATGCCATGATAGAAGGTCAAGTTGAAGGCGTAAGAGAGATCACATATACGCTGTCACCCCATTGCCAAGCTTGTTCCTTTAACTACTAAAACACACACAGGAACCTAATCATTGCTTTGGGATTTCTGAACACCCACCTACCCACCCTGAAAGTACTGACCCCGCGAGGACACACGTTTGTTTCTGTTTAGCCCCAACTTCTCCAACCACTCCTCCAGCTTCCTGTTGGGGTATAGCGTTGCTGGATCCGAATTATTTATACAGACGGAAAACAACAACGCTCGAGAGATTCTGACAACTTAAAAAAAAAAAAAAAGAATGCCGTGAAAGTCTAAGCCGGCTTCCCCTGTGACGAAACACAGCTGCCCGGGCTGCGGCGTCCGGGGACCGCTCTCCGGGCCCGAGTCGGCCCGCCCGCCCGCCGTAGTTTCGGGGCCGCGGCCCAGGTGGCGCGGGCGCCGCGCGGCGGGCGAGCGGCCGGAGTCTCCTCCGCTGGGACGCGAGGCCCGCGGACTGAGAAAAGAGGAGCCGGGTGCGCGAGCCGGCCGCCAGGGGCCCGCGGGTGGCACCTCGTAGTCCGGGCGGTGCCCGGGCCCGGCGCCCGCTCACCTGGTGCGTGTTGTTGGCCAGCCTGCCGACGAAGTCCCGGACCCCGCCGCAGTCCTCATCCTCGTCGAGCGCGCTGCGGCGCCAACGGCCGCCGCGGGGAGCCGGGCCCCCAGGCGCGGCCGCGCGCAGCCCCCAGCTCACCCCGACGGGGCCGGACCAGCGCGACAGCGGCGCAGCGGGCGGTGGCGGCGCGTCCAGCCGGTCCTGGCCGAGGGTCGCCGGCGGCAGCAGCTGGAGGAGGAGGAGGAGGCTGAGACTGTGGGGCCAGCGCGAGAGGTCGCCAGCAGCTCCCCGGAGCCGCTCCATCGCCGCCGAATGCCTACGCTGCCGACACCTGCCGTCCGGCGCGCCCGCCCACCCCCGCCGGCGCCGCGCCACACCCCCGAGCCCGAGCCCGGCGTTCCTTGGATACGCGCAGCCGGGCCTCTCCGCCCCCATAGGCTGGCCGCCTGTCCTTCTTCCCCGGCCCACTGCTCATTGGCTCGCGTCGCCTCCGGCTTCGGGGGTCCTGGAGTAGGATGCCAAGTTGCGGGACTGATTGGCTGGAACGTGGCAGAGACGGCTGAGGTCATCCCCCTCTCGCCGGCGTATCCAAGGCCGGGCTTCTAGAGTTAGCGTAGGAGCTTCCCTCCTTCACAAGAACGCCCCCGCTTCGTGGCGACCCGACCCCTCGTTGCTCCCTCTGGCACCCTCAAGTTGGGGCTGGGTTGGTCCCCTCTTCTCCCCCAGAGACACCCCTAAAATTCCTTGGGTTGTGGCAGCGCCTGGAAAATCTCCTCGGGGAAATCCTGAGTTTGCTCAGTGGGAAAACGGGGCTCCGTCATGAACCGGTGCTTCTGGTTTTTAACCCCCGCACGCTGCAGCGCCCATTGTCTGCTGAAGCAGCCGCCTTGCTGACACAAGGTGAAGGAGAACTGTGTGGGCTAAGTCTCATGGAGACAGACATCAGAACATCCGTGACTCACGCAAGCCTGGAGAAAGTCTCTCCTCTCTCACCTTATGCAGGGGGTTAAGCCAAAGAAGGAGTTGCTTATTGATTTTCCTGGAGTTAGAAAGTAGCTTAGGCATTAGGGGCAGGTAAAAGGGGGCAAGAGAATTGCCCCCTTTTATAAAATTGGCTCAGTGCCGACTTTAGACATGATCATTGCATAGATGCATATTTATCAGGGTGCCTTAACCCTGCAGTGAGCGCACTGCACAAGTTTGGTTTTCGATATATAATATCCCCTAAATTAACATCCCGCCTCCAATAAATAAAACAAAACCCCTACGCTGTTCACTTTATCGCAGAAACTACACTCATAACTTTATTCTGGAACATGCAGTGCAGGTAAAACCAGTTCTGGATGTTCTCTTTATTGGCTCCATCTCTTCAGAATGCCAGTTGTTCAGAAGAAAAAGGAACAAATAGAAAGACACAAAGTATACAACACGTTACACCCAAATAAAGAAAGCAACTAAAAATTATTTTTAAAAAAATTACTTTTAACTATTAACTGCAGGTAAACCCGAATGAGAATATATTTATTGTAGAGGAAAATGAATGGTGCAGTGCACCGAACCCAAGGTTTACATTAAAATCCTCTAGTCACATTAATTTGCAAACGAAAATTTACAAATTTACATTTTGCCAGAACAACCATAGTAAGACATGACAAGTGAAAAATATTTTTGAATGGCATCTGAGCAGGATGGTAAAATCACTAAAATAGTATTCCAAGTTCTCAGCTACTGAACTGACGACATAAAGCTCCATGAAAACTGGTGAACAATTTGTTCCTTTCCATTAACTACAATGTGTCAGATAATTTTTGTAAGAGATTATTTTTTAATCTGTGCCAACTGTGGAGTAGATCACAAGACAGTCAGTTCCAGTAGCATGTGATTAGCCGGGGAGAGAAAAGGGGCTATACAGGAATATTTCTTTGTTTGGGTGACACAAAGATGAATGGTCTATTGTCTTACTGTCCGAAAAGAAAAAAGCCAACTCAACAGTGCCATCTCCTGGAGAAATTACTAAATACACTTTTAAACTCTTAAATTGTTGGAATTACCTGTACCTTCATTTTTTAATATATTGCTTTTAGTTATTATTGTATGTTTACAGAATATGTTTCCTTCTTCAAACTGTATCAGCTTCTGGGGACATGGTACCTTGAATATGGAACTGAGAAAATGTTTGAGTGAATGATTTTAGTATTTCACTTTTGTCAATGACACTGGTACCAAATACAAAAGTTGCACTGTCAGATATCCTTTGTGAAATACCACACCTAAGATCTTACCTTACTTGCAGAACTAAAATATGTAAATTTATCTTATTACTAAAAACCATACATTTCTCCAAGATAAATTCTGTGGCAGAAAGATGAATTGAAAGCAGTTACGTATCACAAAACCATTGCTTTTGCTAATAAGATTATTTCTGATCCTATTTAAATGGACACAAAAAGAAACTTCGTAGGAAAATTTAAAACTCTACAGAAAACCAAAGTCCATCTCTTTCAAGAATTCTATAATTGGAATTATAGAAGGTATGAAATTTTTTGTTTCACCAGTACAGTGTAAGCTGAAGCTAAGAGCTACTTTATTCCTTGGTATATGTTTTTTCCCTACATAATACACATGATTCAGAGACACAACTTCACCTTGCCCTAAAGCAGCATGTTTAGTCCATTTCTGCATTAATCTACATTGAGTTAAATGGGGTATTTATTGCCTAGTTCTCCCCACTAGAAGCTTCATGGGAGCACAGACCATACCTAGACCACAGCTCTATCCCCAATGCCTAATACATTACTTGGCATATAGTACATAGGTACTCAAATTTGTCAAATCTGAACAAATATTAGTTGAGTTAGGATTTTTCAATGGCATTTTCTATTAGGATTTGATAAGAGGTGAACACGAGGGAAACTAATCTCATGATCACGTTATATTTAATAACAGGGTTAAAATCACTAGGACAGTCTCAAGAACATTGGTGACAATATAACTTTAGTTCCCTACCTTATGTGCGTGTCTAGAGCAAAATTCTGTTTTCCCAAATGTTTCCCATCATTGCAGTTTCCAAATGTATATAAGCACATGTTTTTTGCTGGAAATTTGGTATAAATTTAATATGAATTCAGCCTATTCAAATAATCAGAATTTGAAACCATAGAGTACAACTTCCTACAAATGTTAATGAAGACAATACACAATCAATTCTGCATTATTCACACGTGGATTAGCCATGTTGTGGATAGTACATTTCAAATCTCAATGAGATTTCCCTATTACTCAGTAGGTATCTAGGCTTCTCATGCCTGGCATTGTAAAACCAAGAGTTGATGATTTAAAACCTGAGTTCAAGTCTCAACAGCTTAATTTTCTGAGTCCATGGTCACACAGCCTTACATTCTTCATCTGTTAAGTATAAGTAACAATATCTACTTCATGTGGCCATTCCTTTTAATAGATATTTATTGGAGTATAATTGCTTCACAATACTGTTAGTTGCTGTTGCACAACAAATCAGCCATATGCATACACGTCCCCACATCCCCTCCCTCTTGAGACGCCCTCCCACCCTCCCTACCCCACCCCTCTAGGTGGTCACAAAGCACTGAGCTGATCTCCCTGTGCTACGCTGCTGCTTCCCACCAGCCAACTATTTTACATTCGGTAGTGTATATATGTCGATGCTACTCTCACTTTGCCCCAGCTTCGCCATCCCACCCGTCAAGTCCATTCTCTATGCCTACCTCTTTACTCCTGCCCTGCAACTAGGTTCATCAGTACCATTTTTTTTAGATTCCATATATATGCGTTAGCATACGGTATTTGTTTTTCTCTTTCTGACTTACTTCACTCTGTATGACAGACTCTAGGTCCATCCACCTCACTACAAATAACTCAATTTCATTTCTTTTTATGGCTGAGTAATATTCCATTGTGTATATGTGCCACATCTTCTTTATCCATTCATCTGTTGATGGACACTTAGGTTGCTTCCACGTCCTGGCTATTGTAAATAGTGCTGCAATGAATATTGTGGTACATGTCTCTTTCTGAATTATGGTTTTCTCAGGGTATATGCCCAGTAGTGGGATTGCTGGGTCCATATGGCCATTTTTGAGGCTCCAATAGATTGATTCTTTAAATCATCTCAACCAGTCATATGCTGGCAGCTCTAACGGGGGAAGTTCATAGTATATTCCAAAGTCTAATGTAAACTACTTCTGAATTACCCAGTTCTCTCTTACTGATTTGTAATTGATTGCCAGTGAGGCCAAGATCATGAATTTGATTCTTTTATAGTCCTTGACTTCATAAAAAAAAGAAAATCTCATTCCAAATTGTCTCTTAAGGCACAAGAAATAGTACAACATTGTAGCTGGCTTATTCCAACCCATCAGTTTTGGGGAGGGCCTCAAAATATGTTCTTTTGATGGTCAATTAGTAGCATCTCCTTCATATAAGGAAAGCAGCAAAAAATTATTTACTCAAGAAAAACTACAGAACTGAAGTTTACAGTGGTATTAGTACCTATAACACATGAGGAGGAGTTGGACTAGTTGGGAGTTCATCTGTCAACACCAAGGAATTCATAATATAGTTGATTCTGTTGTACAGAGCCACTAAAACAATTTTAGGATACTGACAGGATAGGGATGTTAATACCACTATCCTTTCTGCCCCCAACACAAGTATTTTATATACAAGACTGCTTTAGAAGAGAATAGTCTATTAACAAATATTCAAAATTTTTCTTTATTTCAGAACTGCCTTTATGTACAGACATCATAAAAAAATGCACATACACTGGAGATTTTCCAAGGAACTGGAGCTGGAAATAAAAGTTAAGGGCAACTAGGAGAACTGAAACTGTCCCCAAGAAATTCTGAAGATCACGCTTCCTTAAATGTCCTTGATAACCTCTTCAAGTTCTTCCTTTGTGAACATGTGGAAATTCTGGCCAGGCTGCACTGTGGCTAGCTGGAAAGAAAACAGAGAAGGCTTAATAAGCTCAGCTCGATCACCCTGCTTATAGCCCCAGCACGGTCAGAAGTTGTTGGTGACGCAGCTGTTCATTAGGAACTAAGGGATCTGCTGTCCCAGGGATATCCTTTCCAGCAGCAGTTCCTAAAATAGCTGTCTGACTCCAAAATAAAAATCTTCTTGACCAAATTTTCTATTTTGAGGTTAACCCACCACATAATAGTTAACCAAATGCCTGGCATCACTGTCACTTCTTGAGGTTACTTCAACAAGGATCACAAAAGAAGTAGCAAATTGGTGTCAGTAGTTTTTTCTGTTAAAGATTCCTTTAGAAATATATTAAAAGCATATTCACACACTTGCAAGTTGAGCTTGTGTATGTGACCTTGGTATACTTTCCCACTCTGTGCCTCAATTTCCATCAGTAAAATGGGGATAAAAGCACCTAACTCATAGGGTAGTTGTGAGGATTAAATGTGTCAATCCATGTAAAGTGCTTAGAACAGTGTCTAGAACATTGTAATAAGCACCACATAATTAACTATTATTGGTGGGTATTATTTTCTCTAAAACTGCCCATATGGTAACTTAACAAGAAAAACATTTGTTTTGTTTTTTTAAAAGTACTGGTGATGAAAAGATCTCATTAACACTGACCATAGGAAATCAGTTACAACTAAAGATATTAGTAATAACCAGCAGTCCAGATTATAATGTATTTAAGCAATAAAAGACTAGGGTCAGAAGATGGTTAGTTTCAAATTTAACCAAACCACCAGGTTTTCCATCATCTCTGCTGACAACATAGTCCCATGTTTTAGGGTAATACTGAGGAATAGGTACCACTTCACTTTTCCCTTTAGCTTTTGTGTTTAATTTGTTTGAAATGTCATTTCCTTATATTATCTTTTTTTAACTTTAAAATTAAACATAGTAGGGCATTTTTTGAGTAACATTCACTACTGATATTTAGTATAATTTGAAAACTGCCAAAATTAGCACAGCTCAGTTACATAATGTTTATTATTCTCTGCCCCAACTACAGGTAAAATTTAGAAGAAGACTACTACTGCACATCTTAAAACACCTGAAGATCTGGTCTGGGGACAGACTAAAAAAAACGTTCTCTCAAAGCCTGCAGTCTCCACTAGATTCTCCTAAAAGATCTATCCAATTACACGAAATATCAGAAGAGTCCCAAACATATTTGTAAAATGTATGTTAAATAATTTAGTGATGTCCATATAGACCATGAGTTCTATTCCAAGGAAATTAAAATATATAAATGATTTTCTTAAGGACATGAGGATAGAAAGATACAAAGTCTATAAACCAGAGAAGAGTGAGAGCCTATAGAGTTTTTTGTCAAGTCACCCATGGCTCACAGGCTAGTCCTCCCAAACCATTACAGGGGCTAAAAACCAGAAACTGGGCAACTCTGAATTAGAACAGTCCTATAGAACCAGGCTGCAAATCAATACTAATAGGACTTAAACCAAATACTGCCTTCAGGAAGGCACCCATCACTAGATGAGTAAAAATAACCCCTTGCCATTTACTTACATAATCTATATGAAAGCTACTTTTCTATTTATCTCATTTTACTTTCTTTTTTTAAAAATACATTTATTTATTTTTTATTATTTTTGGCTGTGTTGGGTCTTCCTTGCTGTGCGCGGGCTTTCTCTAGTTGCGGTGAGCGGGGGCTACTCTTCATTGCGGTGCATGGGCTTCTTTCTCATTGCAGTGGCTTCTCTTGCTGCGGAGCACAGGCTCTAGGCGTGTGGGCTTCAGTAGTTGTGGCACTCAGGATCAGTAGTTGTGGCTTGCGGGCTCTAGAGCACAGGCCCAGTAGTTGTGGCGCACGGGCTTAGTTGCTCCGTGGCATGCAGGATCTTCCTGGACCAGGGATCTAACCTGTGTCCCCTGCATTGGCAGGAGGATTCTTAACCACTGCGCCACCAGGGAAATCCTCACTTTACTTTCAAAAAACCTCTGTGAGGCAGGTAAAACAGATATTTTCTTTTATTCATTTGATCAATAATTAATTGCTAAGCACCTGTGTACTAGTTACAGTTGTACAAGGCACTAGAGATCCAAACATGAAGAAAGTCTGTCTTATTTACTAAGAGCTCTAGACACCAAATGCTTTTAAAGTCAGGTAAGTGTTACAACAGAGCCAAGCATACATAAAGGCACAAAGGAGTAATCTAGGGGGAGTCTAGGAAGGCTTCAAGGAGAAGCAGTCTTTGAGTTGTGTCTTAAAGCACTACAAGAATGGGTCAGTCAAGGAGCAGAGGGCAGACTGAATATGCAAATGCATAAATGCACGAAAAAAGATGATGCATTTGCAAAACTGAAAGTAATTCCGAATGACTAGAGCAGAAGTTGCATATGTGATGAGATGAAATGGAGAGGTAGCAGGAGTTCAGAGCTCATACAGAGATAGTGTATTAAAGTGTTAAAAAGTACAGGACCGGGCTTCCCTGGTGGTGCAGTGGTTGAGAGTCCACCTGCCGATGCAGGGGACACAGGTTCGTGCCCCGGTCCAGGAAGATCCCACATGCCGCGGAGCAGCTAGGCCCGTGAGCCATGGCTGCTGAGCCTGCGCACCTGGAGCCTGTGCTTCGCAATTGGAGAGGCCACAACAGCGAGAGGCCTGCGTACTGCAAAAAAAAAAAAGGACAGGACCCCAAATCAGACCTGGTTTCAAACCGTGGCCCCACCATTTACCAATACTGTTACTTTGGGCAAGGTCTTGCCTTCTCAAAGCCTCAGTTTCCTCCTCTGTAAAATGGAAGTAGGAATACCTATCTCATAAGGCTATTGTGAGGATTAAAAGATAATTGCATGTAAAATTAGCAAGGTACCTAACAGGTTAAACATATGCCTTAAGAAGTAGTGAATTACTGTGACATGAAAAGAAGTTTGGAATTTATCTTGCAGACAGTTAAGAGTCAGAAAAGACTTTTTACAAGTGGAGGACAATTGAGATTAGATATGCAATTTAGAAAATCCACTTCAGTAGCACAATGGCAGGGGAAATGGAATGAAAATGAGGAGGGTAAGGCTAGAGGCAGGAAGACTAGCTAGGAAATCTCAAAACATACAAGGCAGGAGAAAAATGAGGGCCTGAACAAGAGAAGGCCCTAGGAATAGGCATGAAGAAGGGGCACTGATATGAGAGTTATTTAAGGAGGCAAAGAAACAAATCGGTGAAGGCAAAGGGAGGTCAGAGTCTTCCAGGTTTCTGCTGTGAATGACAGGTTCACTGAAGGTGTCATCAACCAGAATTAGAAATAAGGGAAGAGGAAATGGTTTTCAGGAAAAATGATGAGTTTAGTTTTACAACTGTCAAAAATTTGAGGTGTCTGCTTCAGAAAAGGTCATATAAGAAGTCTTAAAAATGACCATGAAATCTGATAAAGAGGAGTTATCTTAGCAAGGGGCAGTCTCAGGGAAATAATAACAGAAACCAAGGCAGTGATTGAGAAATAAACGAGAGGCGAGGCAGTGAAGGCAATTAATACAGATTCATCATCTAGCAATTAAAGGTTAAAAGATATGATGAATGGAATAGCAATAAAATGTAACAAACTCCTGAATTTCAAAATTTTTAAGTGAAAGAAGTGAGACACAAAAAGAATACACACTGTAAGATCCATTTATAAGAAATTCTAGAACATGCAAAACAAATCTATAGTGACAAAAAGCAGATCAGCGGGAAGGAAGTGACTAAAAAGGGGCATGAGGGAACTTTTGGGGACGACAGAAACGTTCTGTATTTTGTGGTTGCGGATACAAGGGTTATACCTTTGTCAAAATTCACTGAACTGTAAACTTAAAACAAGCGCACACTACAGTATGTACATTATGCCTCAATGAAGTTGATCTTTTAAAAAAGGATACTAGGTAGAGAGAGGGGTTGACAAAGGTGGGTTTTGTTTTTTTGTTTCTCTAAAGAAAGATGCAACTTGGAAATTTTCCCTTTTTGAGGGGAAGTGGCTGTTGAGGAGAGGCTGGTGACGCAAGGGACAACTGGCGGAGCAGGGACCTCAAAGAGATAGAGGAGGGTGGGCTCTAGAGCAGTGGCTCCCAAATGCCTGACCTTCTTAGGCTGAGCATCAGAGTCACCCAAGGAGATTTCAAAAATAGAGATTTTTGATGGACAGCCAAAGACTGACAGCCAGGTTTGGAAACCATGAGTTAGAGCTTGGAAAAGTGGAAGTGCCCTTGTGTTAAAGGGAAGAAAACTCTAGTCAGGGATTAATGATAGAGCGTGGATGGGACACACATCTGATGCTCTCCTCAAAGCAACACTGTAGTTGCACTGAAACTGAATGAGCTAAAAAATATCTTTGAAGTTTTAGTTGAACCAAGCAGGCCTTAGAACCTTCACTGTGAGATCAAAAGAGCTACATGTGAATTACTCTGAGGTAGCAAGGAGATAGTCTTAGTAGAAATGCCAAGACCCTATCTCATTCAGTACCACAGAAAACAAAGCACAAAAGGAACTGACAAAATCCCTCCTAAGGGTCAATATGGGCTATCGTTGCATTTTTTGCGCCTCATCATCTCAGAGACTGGCACGAAGGGGAAGCATTTTCAAATCTTGGCTGAGAAGGTGAAAAAACAACTATTTATGAAGTAAGTTTTCCATTTCCATTCCATAACCCCCTCTCCCCATGACTGCTGAAGAAGCAAGCCAAACACCCCTCCCGCAGCCCCAACCTCTCTCCAACTCTTCTCAGACCTTCCCACCATTAGGCCAGCCCCTTGTTCTGGTGCCCAATTTTGCCCCTTTCACTGCAGCCTAAGGAACTGGCCTCTATTGGTGACAGATTGACAAACAATACTCTCCAGTACTCTCTCCATTCTTCTGCCCATAACCAGTCAACCCTTTGCCAGAGATTTATCTAAATATACATTTTCTCAATCTATGCTGAGTATAGCTGAAAAGTATCCTGGTAAGTGCTGATTGGTTTAATTACTGATTTGTGATTCCAGCTTCAGTTGGTCTTTAAAAAAATTTTTTTTTTTTTTCCTGTGGTACGTGGGCCTCTCACTGCTGTGGCCTCTCCCTTTGCGGAGCACAGGCTCTGGATGTGCAGGCCTAGCGGCCATGGCTCACGGGCTCAGCCGCTCCGCGGCATGTGGGATCTTCCCAGACCAGGGCACGAACTCGTGTCCCTGCATCGGCAGGCGGACTCCCAACCACTGCGTCACCAGGGAAGCCCTAAAAATTTAATTAAAATATAATATACATACATACCATGCCTCCAAGGGTAACCACTATCCTGACTTTTTACAACAACTTGTTTTGTGATTTCAGCCTCAGCTAGCATATTTTAATGTGACCCAGCAATCCTTTTACTCATCCCTGTCTTCCCTTTTCCCTATCCATAATGACTTTTCCAAATATTTTCCATTCCTTTTAATTTCACTGTTGCATTCACCCACCTTCAGCAGATGATCTAACAATCACCAGGGAAATATAACACCTCTCTCCCAGTTCACCTCCAAGCCTGCCTTAACTTTACTCATCATTACCTCCCATCCTGCTGTCTACTCTTAGGATCCTAAATAAGGGCATTCAGAATCTGGTCCACGTCTCTCCAGTGTCATCTCCCTATCTTACATCTCACACTCTAGCATTCAGATAAATCCCTCAGAGTCCCCTTTTATGCACAACGTTATTTTACATGTCCTGTTCCCTCTTCCTGGAATACCATTCTCTTCCCTTCTCCAAACTTCACCTCTTCTAGTAAGCTTTCCTAACGCCCCAGTATAAGTTATATGTTCCTGTGTCAATCCATTCATATTGCTATTACAGAAGTATCAACCCAAGCTGTTATTATCTGTATGTCCTCTATACTACTTAATGGGAACTGGATTTTCTGTGTCTGTATCCCTGGCATCTACATAGTACCTGGCATGTAATGGGTATTCAATATAATGCTGAATCAATTCTATTTTTCAAAACCAACTCCTTCATTTGTACCATGGCTTCTCTCTTCTAGAACTTTTCCATCACTATCTAACTTCCACTTTTAATTCTTTTTTTTTTTTTTTTTTTTTTTGTGGTACGCGGGCCTCTCACTGCTGTGGCCTCTCCTGTCGCAGAGCACAGGCTCTGGACGCGCAGGCCCAGCGGCCATGGCTCACGGGCCCAGCCGCTCCGCGGCACGTGGGATCCTCCCGGACCGGGGCACGAACCCGTGTCCCCTGCATCGGCAGGCGGACTCTCAACCACTGCACCACCAGGGAAGCCCTTAATTCTTTTAACATTTTTCTATCCACTACTTGCTTCTCAGACTATAGAAGTATTTTCAAGTCTTTCCCCATCCTTAAAAAGACAAAAATCCTTTTCTTTAATGCTGCCTGCTGCTGACATTAATTACTTCTTGAGAAGGCAGCATATTCTTGTTTTGTCCACTTCATCACTCCCTTTTATTCTTTAACTCACCAAATTCTGGCTTCTGCCATACCACGTTACTAAAGTTGCTTATTCACAGGATAATAACTTCTTGAGAACTGAGCATACAAAAATGTTACTATCTTGATTTTCAGCAATGAGAGCTATGATATCTGAATAAAACAGAAAAATACCTCTATGTTAGTTGCATTCAGCTTCTCCTCCATTACTTGTTTGAGGATTATGAGTGAAGATTTGATGGCTTCTTTCAGTGTCATAGACTTGAAACAAAGAGGGTAAGAAGAGTAGCCATTAATTGTACATAATCCCTCCTTCCTTCAAAGATTTCCCCTATATCTCCCTGAAGAAATGATTTAGCAAATATTAATAAATCAAACATCTCAATAAGTACAGTGCATTACAAGTATCTCCAGAATTCAGGTAAATGGTAAATAAGTAGAGTACCTTTATTCAGAGAAAAGAAAGTCTTATTTTGAACCAGAACAAAGTTACCAACTTTAATATGTTAAGTGATCTTTGAAGAAGGGGAAAGAGTTAGACTTCTCTAGTTATTGTCTTTTGATTTAGAAGCAAGATAATATTGATGATATCCTGTGAATAATAATTCCCAAATGATCTAGAAGGTAGCCCAATGGTTTAGAAAATCTGCTCTTTGCTTACCCCATTTTGTATCTAATTTCCTGCACACGTAAAAGCAATACTAGGAGAAGGTGATTTAAGCAGGCATTCCTGTATGAACCACCTGAATGACAAGTAGGGCAGCCTTCAGCCACTACAATGAGTTACCCCAAACCAAGGCTTCCCATCCCACAAAGATAAAAAGTACCAAATGCCCACTTGCTTGGAGAGCCAGACTAGGAAATATAAATTGCTAAGTAAAGCTGTGAAGATAAAGGATAAACAAATTGTGGTATATCTATACCATGGCATACCACTCATCAATAAAAAGAAACTATTGAAATGTGCAAAAATACGAACGTATCTCAAAAACAGTACATTGAACAAAAAAAGGCAGACATGAAAATACAAACTGTATGATTCTATTCATAGAAAGACCAGACAAAACTAATCTACAACGGTAAATGTGCCTGAAACGGGGGAAGAGACTGACTGGAGAGGAGGCAAGCATTTTGCGGCAGGGTGATGGAAGTGTGCTATATATATATGTATCTATTTTAAATTATCTATTTATTTATTTGGCCGCGCCGGGTCTTAGTTGTGGCATGCGGTATCTTTTAGCTGCGGCCTGTGGGATCTAGTTCCCTGACCACAGCTCGAACCGGGGCCCCCTACATTGGGACCGTGGAGTCTTAACCGCTGGACCACCAGGGAAGTCCCTATATTTTGTTTTAAGTGCTGGTTACAAGGGTGTATACAATTGTCAAAACTCATAGAACTGAACTCTTAGGTCTGTGCATTTTATTGTATGTAAATTATACCATGATTTTAAAAAAAGATAATAGAAGTCGTGAGAATGCTTAATTACCTTGTGGTAAACTTCTTGCAAGGAGCTCTGGGCACCCTCTGAAGCAGAGCCAATCGCTCGAGCATCACACTGTACAAAGGTTCCAGATGGGTCCATATGGAACCTGCAAAACCACCAAAAAGAAGAGGATTAAAATGCTTAAGAACGGTGGCATTTTATGTAACAAACGTCTCACTAAAAAATATAAATGCTTGGCCCTGCAGCCAGGAAATACCGAGGCACAAATCCAAAAGATGTTCTATGGCTGGAGAAACCAGATCTTTTAAAAAGTGTTTAAGAAAACTAATAATAATTTCCTCAGGGATTTAGAAGAGAAGTATGTATAAGAATACTTTATATAGAGAGTACATATAAATATGATACTTATGTACGCCTATCTAAATACTATTTGAGGACAGGGATCAAATCAATATTCCAAAGCAAGGCTCAAACACATTTTGACTACAGCAACAAAGTTACTTCTAATTTCTTTCCAGAAATAGCACTGATTCCAGTAGAGGAGTTCTTCATAAAATCCCCAAATTTGTTTTTGTGTAAGCAGCACAGAATCAGTGAACTTTATAGAATTAGAAGCCCTTCATTTTTACAACTCTACAATAATCTTCTCACTTGATTTAAACAACCAGTCCCATCCCAAATGAAAATAATTCTCCCAAAAAGGAAGCAGGAAAAAAATGGCCAAATGGTACTTACAGCTGGGGTCCTTTTTCATCAACTCCTCCAAATAACAGTGCTACTCCAAAGGGACGAGACTAGAACCAAAAAGCAGGAGGTATTAAGATAAATAGCTATGAAGTAGGGGGACGAGAAGAGACAGGAAAGACATGTTCCGAGGACAAATGTCATCAGTTCCACAGGACAGCAAGAAAGCTTCGCACAAGCGTCAAACTCACCATGGCACCTGGATCTGCATCTTCTTCTCCAAACTGTAGAGCCAGATTTGACACAGCCTGAGTCACACTCTCCACTGTCATGGTCTCATTGTAGGTGAACCAGTGGTTCTAAAAGAAGAGCAAAGCATGGTCTACCTTTCATAAGAATGGCATTAAAAGTAGCCCACCATCTCACCACACACATCCCTTTGAACTGTGGTTAAAAACTGAATGCTCAAGCTCTGGTGTGTTTTCCTTAACATTAAACTCAAATGCTCGGGACTGCATGAGAGGAAGAGAAATAGCTCTGGAAATAAAGTTATACCAAAAGGACTCTAAGCAATGATGACTTTTCAAGGGAGAGGACTGCTCCCTTGAAAAACAGAGTTAACCCTTCAGAGCACCAAATCTAGTCTTTTCACAAAGTGAAGGCTAATAGCTGAGTGCCGCTTTCTCTCAAAGGCCCTATCTTATCATTCTGTTGGAGTTTAAATTAAATGACTTATTCTTACATAAGTACTGACAGCAAACCTGCAAATAAGCACAAAAAAAAATTTTTACCAATCAGATATTTTTTTCTTACCAGTCTACTACTCTGTAGGCAGCAGGAGCTCAGTTAAAAAAAAAAAAAAATCAGTATTCCTAACCAGCATTTATCACCTGGTACATATCATTACTCACTACAGGAGAGCTGTCATTTGCAAGCCTAGTTGCAAAGGCAGTTGGGGTGAGAATTCCTTTAGCTATTTCTACCTCTTGCTATGGTGCTCCCACAGAAAGTCAATTAGGGAACAGAATGCAGTGCAATGCTTGCTTTATATAAGGCAAGTCAAAAAGAAGCAAGAGACTGTCAGCACTATTTACCAGGGCTTCCTCAAAGCTGCAATGGTTGGATGGCTAGACTCCAAGCCTCAGAAAGTTGTAACTAGGGATTCTACCCAAAATCACTCCCAAGAGCTACATCTGATATTAACACAGATACCTGCAGTACAGCCCAGGCAGTTATATCATCACTAAACAAGGAACACAAGCATCATGGTAAAAAGGAGAGATGATGCTAATTTTACCTGTGTCTCCACTCTGGCTTTATCAATTAAAGTCTTAGCATCAGCAATTAGCCCACTCATGGCACAACCTGCAATGTAAAAGCAACAGTGACCCGGTAGCCAAATCCTTGTAGAACTCTTTCATCCACTCAGGAAATACTGAAATTCTGGAGTGAAACCATGGCAGCCATTCAGCAATCCCACAGCAATATACCTAAGAGATTAAATGGGAAATTATCTACACTGAACACAAGTATAATTATATCACTAACAAATTAAGACCATTCATAATGACACAGAAGTCCAGCTATTAAGGTAGGAGACAGAGAAGAGCAGCTACTCAAACATGAATTTCCACACGTTACATCCTCAAGCATTCCTTCAGCACTCTTTGGTAGCCCGTGATGCACTTTCAAACTAAGCAAGCACTAACAGTCCAACAGGAGAAACAAGGGGAAAAAAATAACTATCTCACTATGAGCTACAATGGAAGACCCTAGAAGAAAATCAAGTCTTTTCACTTTCTGACCAAACACAAACTAGTGATATGAGAGATGGCCCAAGATGCCAAGATTATGGCTGTGACGTTACACGTCATGACTCAAATCTAAATTTCCAGCCTGGGTCTCACTCCCACATTTCAGACCTATAAAGCCAAATGACTCCCTTAATATATCTACTTGGACAGACCACAGACTCAACTCATTTCCCTTCTAGGCTCCATCTTTTTCCCTGGCCCTCACAACCAACTGAATCCCTAATTCTATCAACTGCTGTCTGATTAGCCTGTCTGGCATTAGTCCTTACCTCTCCGTCTTCTGGCCACCACCTTGGTTAAGCCTTCATCATCTCTTTATTTGGACTATTAAAAAAATTTCTGACCTGGTCTCCCTGCCTCCAGTCTCAGCCCCCTTCACTGTACCTTCAACACTACTATCAGAATGGGCTTTCTCAAATCCTAATCTGATCATATTTCCTCAGTGCTTAAAACCTTGGCAATGCAAAAGGATCAAGTTCAAGCTCTTTAGTGTGGTAAAAAGGACTTCCACTGTTTGATCCCAGACTCATCTCTTGCCACATTCCACCTGCCAGTCATGCCAAACTGCGTGTGCCAGGGTATTTTATATTTTACACCACCACAGCTTTGCTCTTCTATTCCCTCCGACCAGAAAGCTCTCCCCTGCTACACCCAGACACTTATTCACTTGGTAAACACTTCCTTATCTTTTAGAATTCAGTTCAGCTCAAGCATCACCTTTATGGAATCCTTTTCTGAAAACATCACTACCACTGGCCCCAGGGAAAACTAATTGTTTCCTCCATTGTACCCCTACTAAGCATATACTACAGCCTTTCTTAATACCTACTTCACTTAATTGCATCGACTTATTTACATATCTACCTCTGTTATTAAACTGTATGCTCCTGGAACACATGGGGACTATGTCTCATTCCTTTGTGTGCCCCTGGTGTCTAGCACAAAGTCTGGCACATAATAGGTTCTCAATTTGTTGAATGAAGTGACACTGACCTACCTCCAAAAGGTAGATGGCTTCAGAGAAAATAGATAAAATGTTCTAATCTTAAAAGACTAAATCTCAGTTTCTATATCTATGAAAGAGATAATGTCAAGCTCCCTGAGTCACTATGGCATTTGATTCTGACGCCCTCAAGCAATTAATTATTTTACCAACGTTTACCAACGTTCAGTAATTAGATGACTAGATAGGTTAAGTAAATGTGAGCAGTCAACTAAAATGCCATGCTATAAATAAGTAGAACTACTCATCATGCTACAATGATGCCAGAAGCCACGGCAGGGGAATTTAACAGGGACCCAAAAAAGGGAGGAAGGGAAGGTGAGGGGAGATAGATTGAAATGATAAATCTGAAAACAGAGGAAGAGTACCGATCTGGGTCAAAGTCTATCATCCTTATACTCTCTGCACCTTAGTCACTTTGAAGATCTTTAAGAATTTCTCTTTGCTTAGTGGACACCCCTACCTTCCCACACAATCCTCTGCTCCAGGTAGCCTCCTAATGTTATGCATCGATGAAGACCCAGCCACCATAGGGAGCTGGCCTATGATTCAACCTTCACATATTTCAATAACCATCACATTTGCCAAGTATAAATCTGAGGGAGAAAGGAACGTCTGGGAGTAGGTGAATCCTATAACTGCTTCCTACTACCTATATTATGCACAATGGCCTACTACCTGGAAAATGAGAACTAACAAGGGATAAGATGTTCACCTAATGAACCTCCCTTGAAACATCAAAGAAGACTGATTAACCCAGGCAAGATCCTACAGAACAGCCTTCTCCTACTCCTTACCTATGTGAGCATCAATCTCTACAATTTTCTCAATGCTGCTGGGCTCCATGAGTGGAGAGGTAATTCTCTTCTCCACAGCTAGGCACACACCCTCTGATGTCTGGATCCCAATGGCTGTAGAACCAAGCTAAAGAGAAACAGGTTATGGTTATCATATAGAAGTCAAAGGACAATCTTACATACTCACCAAGAATCTCTCTGTATATCTTCACATGATAGAAGCTTCAATCAGCCATATCTAATACACAGAGAAAATAAGGAGCACCCTAATAATGTACTATTCCTGTCAATGGCAAGAGCACTGATTTACAGAATTTTGTGCTTCTAAAGGGGAAGTTCAAGAAGGTCTTGAAAATGTCCGGAAAATGATCAACTCTAATGCCAGTTTTTTGGAGAGGGGCAGATTCTAAAGTTCTAAACATAGTGGGCAAGAAGTAATACAACTCTAATGTTTTTTCTGGACTTGGTATCTTTTTACCTCTGCTACCTTGATCTATCTGAAAAGGTGATATCCCTCAAATCTATGTGACCTCCAGAAAAGTAATTTACTTAAAAAAATAATAATAATAAAGAAAGAAAAAAGAAAAGATAAAGAAACACCACCAACAACATAAAAATATCTTTCAAGGTCACTAGCAGTCTACAATATAGCTTGATTTCATCTCTCCATCTCCATGTCACCATCCTAGTCACCCACCCCTCTTTGTCTCAGTTTCCTTATCTACAAAAGGGGGATAATAATAACAATACCTACACATCAAGAGGGGTAAACACACATACATAAAATGCTTAAAATGGTAACTTGCACATAATAAATGAGCAACAAATGTTAGCTATTTTTTTATATGCCAAGATTACTTCAATAGCCTCCTTAGTCTCCCTATCTTTAATCTCTCTCTCCCAATGCATCTTTCATATTATGGCCTGACTGATACAATAAAATGCTATTTTCATTATACTTCTCCTTCTCTAAAGAATTAATATCTCTCTATACTGCCTGTAACATAAAATCCAAGTAAAGCTTCCAGAGTCCTCAAAACCTAATCCTACTTTACTCTTCCAACTTTATTATTTATCATTCTCCAGCAAAACCCCTCAGGTATAGCCAAATCCATTTTCTCATGCCATATTATCCGCTACCCTTGTTCTGCCCATGCTGTCACACCTGGAATACGCTCCTCCCTTTGCCTATCCAAATTCCACCCATCATTCATAAAGGCTTCCATAACTATACGTGCTCTCTCCTCTACATAATCACTATATTTACTTACAGTAAATCACTATATTTACTTAGTTCTACAAAGCAATGACTATCAGTGTGAGCATCAGATTCCTGGAGTCTGTAATTGCAAAGTATTCCAAAGAATTTCATAAATCATTGTGCATAACATGCTTAAAACGCATGTAGACTGAATGATCATGTTTCTTACATATATGTATTATTTTTCAAATGTGTAAAGTTGTGACTTTATTTAGAAGTTATTAAATATATATACCTGCTTTTCACTGTATATTTTCTTAATGGTACATGTGTAACTACAGGAGATAAAACGTCAAAGAATTTTATGTAAAAAATGAGTGCTCTTACTTCTAAGTAAAGGTGTAGACTGAATACATACATTAGCTCTACTCCTTCTCCAAGCCTGAGAACAGGAGATTAAAAGGCTTAAGCAGGGACTGGATAAATCCACTAGGACAAAGAGTGGACAAAGACACAGACACAAAATTTTAAAGAAGGAAGATGGGTTAGTGATTACTTACTTAGCAAACCTGAGAAATCCAAATCCTAAGCCAGTAGTAAAGAAAGTCAAGAAACAACCTGATTTCTATCATAGGACCCCCCAAAAAGGGAATGGTGGCAACAAGGACCTCTGGAAATAGGAACAGAACAGCTAAAAATTATAAAATTAGTTCAACGTTTGCTTAAGAGACAGATTTCCAGATCTCTTACCCTACGTTGTAAAGCTAGATGATGGCCCCCACTCCCACTCCTGTAGAAGACTCTGGAGTGAGTAAAACAGAGGGTCTCTAGATTGGGGGATGCCACCATCGAAGGCAGAGTACTGCAGGAAAACAGGGGAATTAAGTAAAAATTGACAAGTTTAATGTTAAGAACCCCAGCCTTCTTTCCCTGCTCAGTTCTCAGAAGTGAGCAGGCAGAAACACCTTCAAGGCATGAAATGAGAAGAGGCAGTTTTCTCTAGAGCAGTAGTTTTCAAATTTTCTGACCCAAATCTACATTAAGAAATATACTTTATATCATGACCAAAATACACAAACAGATACAAAGAAATAAATATAATAGAAACAAAGTTTCATAAAGAAAAGAAAACACTCACCAATACTATGAGCAAGGCATTCTGAGATCTACTGCTCCTGTCTACATCAAAAAGAAATGCTCCCATGACCTACTAAATTGATTCAGTGCCCAGTAATAGGTCAAGATCTGCAGTTTAAAAATATATATCTAAAGAATCTAGCTTGTTCAAGGGGAAAAAGAAATCTAAAGAAAAAAATTTTTTTTAGTCCTTGAAAAAGGTATTTTCATCCATAAAACAAGAACAGGACACTAATAAGAAAAAGGAAAAAAAACAAAAAAGCTTGGAAATTGAAAATACTTTCTTATGAAATCATTGGAGAACGGGTTCTACCAAATTGAAGGAATACATCAAAAAGAAAATGACTTACAATCTAACGCAAGAGGGAGTTAAAGAGAGTTCCTAGGATGATGATGATAGAAGAGCCTAAGTATACAGCTGTGCAGCAGGCCCAGAGAACCAGTCCCGATTAGAGCTGGTCAAAGGCTCAAAGATTTCTTTAAGAATCTTTTACAGGATACTTAATGTGCCTGAGTGTTTTGAGAGGATATACATAACTTGGAGAGACCTTGGGGATGAATTATTGATATTTACATACTAAATTAGGCAAAATTTTTAAAGAGAATTACAAACTCCCAGGAAAACACTATTGTGCAGAAACAGAAAAACAGCTCAGGTATGAAACGCATTTACGTAGTCTTACCAATAGAAATGTTGACTAATGATCTAACAAAATTATGACAGATATGACATACATTGAGAGGGTTGCCCTATCTCTACCCCAGTAGGAAACTGTATATCTGTGTGTCACTGGGGGCAGAAGTCGTCATCCTTCATAATGAAAAGTCTGTGGATAATACCTAGGTGAAAAAAATGTAAGTCTGTGTTCCTATCTTAGAGATATGGAAGTAAATGCCAAGAAAATTAGCTAAAAGACTTTAAAATGTTGCATCTGAGAAGCTGAAGATAAAGAGGGGCAGGCTCAGGGATTTCTGCTTTTGTTACAAGGTTTATAAAACTATTTTACCTTCTGACTAAAACTACATGCACATATGCCTTAAAAATACAGTTGACCCTTGAACAATACAAGTTTGAACTGTGCAGGTCCACTTACATGTGGATTTTTTTTTTCAATAGTAATACAACAGTACTGATCTGTGGTTGGTTGAATGGGTGAATGAGGAACCACAGATATGGAGGGCCAACTATAACAATAGATTATAGGGCAATTTTAGACTGCTTGGAGGGTCGGTGTCCTTAACCCTTGCCTTGTTCAAGGGTCAACTGTAAAATAAAAAAGTCAGAAACCATTGTCAGAGAAGTTAATTTGGCACTTAGTTGTCCTCTAATTGTTTTATGTATAGTGTATTGATCTTGAATCTCCAACTGAACAGAGAAGAACAGAATTCATACCTACTTTGTAAATTTTTATTTATTTATTTATTTACTGCTGCATTGGGTCTTCGTTGCTGCGCACGGGCTTTCTCTAGTTGCGGCGAACGGAGGCTATTCTTCGTTGCAGTGTGTGGGCTTCTCATTGTGGTGGCTTCTCTTGCTATGGATCATGGGCTCTAGGTGCATGGGCTTCAGCAGTTGTGGCACATGGGCTTCAGTACTTGTGACTCGCAGGCTCTAGAGCGCAGGCTCAGTAGTTGTGGCTCACGGGCTTAGTTGCTCTGCGGCATGTGGGATCTTCCCGGACCAGGGCTCGAACCCGTGTCCCCTGCATTGGCAGGCGGATTCTTAACCACTGCACCACCAGGGAAGTCCCCATGCCTACCTTAAAATTTTATCTAGCAGAGTTATTCTCAACCGGGAGCCATTTTACCCCCTAGGGGACAACTAACAAAGTCTGGAGACATTTCTGGTTGTCACAACTGGAGGAGTGAGTGCTACTGGCATCTAATGGGTAGAGGCCAGGGATGTTGCTAAACAGCCTACAATGCACAGGTCTGTCCCCCACAACAAAGAATTATCCGTTCTAAAATGTCAATAGTCCCTGTAATTATTTTGTGGAGGAAGTTCTCACAGCACAAGAAAAAATTTTCAACTTGTTCAATTTGGCCTCCGACTTAAATAGCTTTCTAGGACTTCCCTGGAGGCGCAGTAGTTAAGAATCCGCCTGTCAGTGCAGGGGACATGGGTTTGAGCCCTGGTCCAGGAAGATCCCACATGCCGCGGAGCAACTAAGCCCGTGCACCACAACTACTGAGCCTGCGCTCTAGAGCCCACGAGCCACAACTACTGAGCCCACGTGCCACAACTACTGAAACCCGTGCACCTAGAGACTGAGCACCACAACGAAGAGTAGCCCCCGCTCGCCGCAACTAGAGAAAGCCCGCACGCAGCAACAAAGACCCAATGCAGTCAAAAATCAACCAATCAATCAATTAATTAAAAAATATAATTTCTATGCTTCTACTCCAAAAAAGGGTCAATATTTTGAGACAGGCTATTTTACAAAATATATCAAAATCAAGATAATTTTCTCTTGTACATTACATTTATCCCCAGACATTTCAATATTACGATTCTGACTAAACTCCACCCCCACCCTGGGTTGGGACTGGGGAGACGGAGAAGGGAAGAAAGAGAACATTTGAACTGACTATGTATTATTTATTTAATATAATTCACTAGCATAGTAACCAATGTCCAGATGCTCAGAATAATACAATAATTTTGACACTGTCACAGATTTCCATTTCTTCCCCCAAACCTAACTCTAAAAGGCACTCTGCCCCCACCTCTGCTGGCTATATCTCACCCATGCCATCCATACAGCACCTCTACGTGATAATTTCTATTTGTCAGCCATTTTTAGTCATTTCTCCAGCTCCTTTCATACTACTAAATCCTTATAGTTATCAAATTGCTTTCACATTGGCTAAGTTGCCAAGACAACAACAAGGTTGTTTCAACACCTAGTAGTATGAATTTTTACACAGGTTAAGCAGCATACATTAATGGCACTACTCCATCCTAGCTCAAACTACGGCTACAGAGATCAGATACTATCTCGTTATCTCTAAGCAACGTGGAAATTACTAGCACTAAGGGGCTTAAGGAGAACCAAAAGAACTGAGAATTACTCTTCGCTTGCACATCTGGATAGAACTATTACCTTAGCTGAGGCTCAAAATAAATGCTACAGCTTGGAATTGTGATAATCTCAGACTTCCTAGTAACATATGGTTTAAATATAGGGCACACATGATTAGAAATAGAAAACAGGCACTTTTTGTAGCTGGCCCATCGTTTTCTGCCCACTATCTACTACAATGCTTCCACCTTCACTTCTATGTCTTCAACTAAGAATCTTCTTTGCCCTTTCCAGATTCTCATACAACTATTTCCCCCAATACACTCTTTCTAGAAGAGGTAACTTAGAGGGAAACACAATAGTTCTCTTCAAATATGTGAGGAATTGCCTTATGGAAGAGGTTTAAACATCCTGTATGGTTCAAGGGCAAAACTAGGGCCAACTGAAGGAAACTTCAGGAAGCTAGACTTTCAATTCAATATAAGGATAAATTTCTAAACCATTATGAACGATTTCCAAACAGAATGAGCTATCTAGTGAGAAAATATTCTGTCACTAGATCTATAAAAACAGAAGCTGTTTGGGGATGCAGAGGTGATTGAAACAGAGTGAAGAGTTGGACTAGATCAGTGATTCTCAACCCTTGCTAGACACTAAGAATCACTGAGGTAGTCCTTAAAAATACTGATGCCTGGACCTTATCCTAAACGACCTAATTTAGATCTAAAGCAGAATTTAGATTATCCATAATCCAACAAATAGAAGATCCCACATAACTAACTTTAGTATAAATAGTTTACTTTCTAACTAATTTTTTGAATACTGGTTTGAACTATTTGATTTTGTTGTTAGATTACAGGACACTCAGGAATTCTAGACCCCTTTCTTTATAGCCAAGATTATAAACACAAACATGTCCTTCCAACCCCACTAAGAAAAAGCTACTTACATAACTATGAAGTAGTTATTTGTTTAAAAAGTTCCAAAGTAGTTGTTAGGAATGGGATTGAAATTGTTATACAAATGGTTAATTGTGCCCAACACTGTAAATCAACCATACTTCAATAAAAAAATAAAATTAAAAAGAAGGTTAACTGTGGTTGATTAAAGGGAGATAAAGAACATTTTCTAAAGGAATAGCTAAAACACATTTACTCCAACTGTTCTGCCAGCAAAGTACTAAGTTGCCATGAAATTTCAAAAACTACCCCACTTGATACTATACCTTGATAGCCTCAATGGCATATTCCACTTGAAATAATCTTCCTTCAGGAGAAAAAGTATTCACACCCCTATAATTAAAAAAAAAAAGAAAAAGGTATTAAAATTGTCAGAAAAAATAAGCATAGAGACACTAAAGTCAAGTTCCTTGACATCTAGCTCAGATGGCTACAAGATGTACACACTGTCTTTATGCTCCTTTACCCACAACAATCTGTAGCTGTTTTTTGGTACATTAACAGTCTTCAAGAGAATGGAACCTATACATAGAACACCTCTGCCCCACTCCCATAGTATCTTCAAACTGATCAAATGAAAGCAGGTGACTTTCTGCCTCAATCTTGAATCAATTTGGAATCCCTCTGGTAAATTCATGCCCCCAAACTATCAGGCAGCTCCTAAGAAAATGTGCATTTATCCTTATCCTCTTCCCATTACGTGAATTTGATGTTAATATCTTACTTTTTAGTAAAAGTCAGCCACAGGGACATTTCTCTATTTATTTTTATGAATTAGTATTGTTATCTGAACAACAGACTGAGATCTGTTGTAGTTCCTAAAGCCTAACCTAGTTAATTCACTCAATACATTATACATGCCAGACTACTCTTCTCCCTTAAACAATTCCCAACCTTTCCTTGCTCATCTGTTAGAAATCCCTTTGGAGAAGAGGCATCATGGTCTTAGCTATAAAAGCTTTCCGCACACAATGGACACTTTAAGAATATTTGAACAAATGAATGAAAATAGTTGTGCTCCTTGGTTTATGGAGTCTGGAGTTTATAACGTGTAAGATGATATAGAGCACTGTTTTCAAATTTGTTTTATCAAAACCTCTTTTTTTAAAAAAAGAAATATTATATATATATATATATATATATATATCCCAAATATAAAACAGATAATAATACAAGTTGACATTTACTGAATATGTACTATATGCCTGGCACTGTTGCAAACCTTTAAATGACAACACACTTAATTCTCAAAACAATCCCATGAAATAGTATTCTAAAGCGATACTATTTTAGAGATGAGGAAGTTGAGACACAAAGAGGTTGACTAATTTGCCCAAAGTCACTCAGCATATAAGAGGCAGAACTGGAATGAGAATTTAGGCAATCTAAGACCAAGCTTTCAACTATCAGGAGTCAAAAGAGAATCTCACCATTCCAGCCTCCCATTTTCCCCAGAGGTACTATCCCTAATGTCATTTAAAAGGAAATTTAGGACTCTAAGAAACAGCTTTTAAAAATCACTGAGAGGAAAGTCCGAGGGCAGAATACCTGGGATTAAATTCCAGTTCTGCCACTTACTAACTTTAATTAGCTCAAATGAAAAAAAAAAATCTATCCTGCCTCTGTCATAATACAATTGGTATTGAATTGCACAGATTATGAAAGCACTTTGTAAAGTGTAAAGTACTATGTGAATACGAATACAGTATTTTCACCCTAATTCAGGAACTTCATCCTGTTGAGGTATTACTAAGTCTTTCCTAATGTGGGCTCTGCTCTTGGCCCTGTTTTCAAACTTTCTCTGGGTTATTTCATTCATGTCAAGCACTAACTACTTCCAAATCTCTATTACCAGTTTGACCTCTTTCCTGATTAATCTGAAAGCCTCCTGAGCATTTCCATTTGGATATCCCATTAGTGCCAAACACTTGACATTTTCCAGTCTGAAATATATAGTCACCCTTGCAAAATCAGCTACATCTCCTGCCATTCCTACTTCATTTTTACTTTAAAACACCTCGCATCTCCCAGTTCCCCAAACTATAAAGTTCTGAACGATCTGACTCACTCCTCCCCTTTTCCCATAATTAACAATATGCCAAGTCATATCAATTCAAATCAGTTCCCCCCACACCCCCCACACAGTAACTCGGCACTCCCTTCCATTGTCAATGCCCTCATTACCTTTCAACTAAGTATTTTAATAGCCTTCTAACTGGTACTGATTCTCTTTCCTCTAATCCAGTCAATTAATCTCTATACAACACAATTATGATTATGTAACTTCTTAAAATTATAATTTATGCCACACAGATGCCTACAAAATAAGACCCAAACTTCTCAATCTCATATTAAAAACCATCCAGTATCTAGCACCATAGTGTTTTCCCAGATCTCCCCCCATTCCCATATGTGTATCATATGTGCCAGCAGACTAGAATTTTCGCAAACACTATGTATGCTTTCCCACTGCCCCTCCTTTGTTCATCCTATATTCTCTGCCTCAAAACTATTCACTCTCACTCTCCATATTTATTAAAACCTTACATCTAAGACTCAGTTTATTTATGTTTTTTAAAATTTATTTAGGCTGTGCTTGGTCTTATTTGCAGCAAGTGGGATCTTCATTGCCGAATGTGGGTTCTTAGTTGCGGCATGCATGTGGGATCTAGTTCCTTGACCAGGGATCGAACCCGGGCCCCCTGCATTGGAAGCGCGGAGTCTTAGCCACTGAACCACCAGGGAAGTTCCTAAGGCTCAGTTTAAATATCAGCTCCTTTTGAAGTTTTCCATAATACCCTAATATTGAATGCAATCTCTCTCATCAAACTCCCATAGTGTTGATTTGAGCTTCTCTAATGACATGAACACATTTCTGAATTATACTATAGTTACTTTTGTAAATAGTTCTTTAAAGGACAGTCTCCCATATGAGAAAAAGGATCATGATATTGTTCACTGCCATATGACAAGCATTCAAGTACCTTAGCTAAGTGAATAAAAAAGGACTGTTTCAGGCATTCTTTAGGAAGATACAAAAATGAGTAACACAAAGCAGTTAATAAAGATGTTAAGTAAATGATCACAAAAACCTTAATAAAGGCTTTCTGATAAGAATAACAATTTCCATCATACACACCCCTTACTCAAAATTATATCACCCAAAGATGATTCTTTCCAATGCTCTGGAAGCTAAATACTGACTAACAAAGTTATTTTATAGGACAGTAGGAAAAGGAGTCCGTTTTTTTTTTTTGTTTTTTTTTAAGGAGTCAGTTTTAAAACCTCACATACATCTTCTATGAGTCAGTAAAAGGATTTTTTTCTTTAAGTGGTAGTTCTAACTGATAAAACTTTTGACAGGTTCAACATATACTTGACAAGAAATGCAGCTTCTCAAGCCATCTAGTACAAAGAAAACATCTGCCTTTCCTGGCTTTAAAATTTAAAAAAAACAATAGCTATGTGAAACGTAACTGATCAAAACAGAAACTGAAAGTAAAAATGTCTACAGCATAAGTATGTACAATTTAATATTACTTAACATTTCCAAGCTCTCAAAAGATTTTTTGTTTTATACAAATACAACAACCTCACAGCTTTGATTTCAAAAACAGATCTGGCTGCAACACACATTTAAAGTAACTTGCTTTAAACTGTTTAAAAAGTCAGAAAAGCCTGGGTCTAGTTGAATCAGCATGATGACAAAACTCTTGAGAACACTCTAAACTCCAGTTCCCATAAAATCAGACACCATACACTATATCTGGGCAAAGCTGAGACTTCCTTCGCGCTTCTGCAGAAACTATACATCACATCACGCCCCATTACACCTCAATCAAAGGAATGGCTGCTCTGTTCCCACAGCTAAGAAACGGAAAACGAGGTTGTGCTCCTAGAAGGAAAAGGGAGCTGAAATGATCAAACCCATTAAGTGATCTCTAATTGCTTTTTCTTCCAGGCACACGTTTACATTTTTAAAAAGGCAGTCACACTCAGCACAAAAAGATGAAGGGGAGAAGGGGTGACTCCTGGCCTTTCCAGGTTAAAGGTCGGAGTCGCGGCGCGCCAGCCGCCTTTCCCCAAGCACAAAGCGGAGCTTCACGCTTCCGCACTGACTTCGGACCCAGCAGTGACTCAGCGGCAGGACAAGTGCGGCCGACAGGCGCAACTCTAGCCTGGGGAATCACAGCGGGCGGCTGGGGAAGGCGAGAGATCCCCGGGCCGGGCCAGACTCGGGATCCTGGGGCGCCCCCATGACACGGCAGAACCCAGGCCCAGACCGGGCCCCGGGCCCGCCGACCCGTAACTTCCACCCCATTTCCCCCAACCACACAGACCTGTCGTACTCAGACCGGGTGAGAAACATGGTAAGGGCAGGAGAAAGCAGCAGCGGCCACTCGGGGATTCTGAGGGCCAAGACGAGTCCACCTGCACCCAACTCACCCACACCGCCACACAGCCAAGTCTCCGTTACCAACTGCGCGTGCGCTCGCAACCCCTTCAGCCCGCCCTCCTGTACCTGCCTTCTATTGGTTGGTCGGAGTTCCCGCCGAGGTGACTGGGCCAACGCGCTTCCCCCGCCCGGCCTCGGTAGTTCCAGAGAGGGCGGGACAAAGGTCTTTCTTCCGCTTTTAATTGCTGGTGGTTGCTAGGGGCGCTCGGAACGGTAGGTGTGTGGTGAGAGTTCACGTTTTAGAGACGTTGTGAAGCCATCCCAAGATTGGCAACTGGGGAACTTGTATGGAGAGTCGGTCTGTCTGAACCCTGGTTTGATAGGTCCCTCGCCGACTCCCGCAATCCCCGCCAGAGCACGTTGGCCCCAGTCTCTCCTCGCTCTTCACCTGCCCGGCCTTTGGCGGGACTCCTCGCTTTTCCGGCTCCGGCGCGGACTTCCTCCAGGTGCTGTGTGACGGCCTCCAGGACTCGACCTGGGAGGTGATGAGGTGCGCTCCGGTGCGTCTGAGCGGGCGCCGGGGGCGAGTCCAGTCGCTTCAGCGCACCTCTCTCATGGCTCGTTTGTTGAGAAAAGTTGGTGAGTTCTAGTCGGTAGGAAAGTCTTTAAGTTTCCGCACGGTCAAGGTAATTTTACCAGCATTTCCTTCCATTTCTCCCCGCTGCCCCCAGTACAGGCTTTCGACCTGGTGACCCAGAGCTCTGGATGTGGGATTCAAATTGTTCACTGTTTTTCTGTTATTCATGAATTAGCTGAAGGTGCCGTCTTTTTTGTGCTTCATGCTTCCATTCTCTAAGCGTAGGAGAGCAACTTCACAGCTTCATAGAAAGACTGTAAATGAATTATGTGTTCCAGAAAGATAACCAGTTAGGAAGTCATTTAGTGGGCAGTGTATGACTGAAAGGGAAACGCAAGCGTTCCGATTCTGGTTAAAGATATACCACTGGTCAAGGCCTTAACCTCTCCAGGCCTGTCTCTCTCAAGTTAAGTTCATAACTTAGCCTTAGATTAGGTTTGTAAATGACCAAGGCAATTCAGTGGTAGGGGAAATGTAGAAATAAGCCTTTTGGGTATTGACATCTGTTTTTCCCAACATTTATTTCCCTCATGAATTCAACAGGAATTTCGTTTTGTGGTCCCTAGCCAATAAGAAGTTTGGCACCAATAAAACTGAGGAGAAATTCCAAGTGGCAATCCTCAGGGACCTTTTAGATTTCTGAGAAAGGAATGGTATCCTTTAGTTTCTGGTCAGCTTAATGTGCCCTTTCTATTAAAAAATTTTAGTTAATTTCAGTATGCCCTCTCTTTTGAAGTTCTCTTGAAATTAATATATAGTAACTACCTATATACCTACATAAATATTACCTATGTACCTATATAGGTACTTGAGCATAATAGTATTTCCTGAACACCCAGGGATGCAAGGTGCTCTGCAGCCCTTACTCATATCAGATGTGGTGGTGAATGTCTCACAAGATTATTTGAATGTAGACTCCTCTGGGTAAATGTGTTTGTGCCCTATATATCATAAGTGAAAGGGAGCCACAGGTAGCTCTCATTGTGGATAAGAAGGGAAATCTTGGTTTCTCCCAAGAAAGTGGACCATTATGGAATAAAAATCCAGCACCTACGGACTTCCCCGGTGGCGCAGTGGTTAAGAATCCGGCTGCCAATGCAGGGGACGTGGGTTTGATCCCTGGTCCGGGAAGATCCCAGAAGATGCTGCGGAGCAACTAAGCCAGTGCACCACAACTACTGAGCCTGAGCTCTAGAGCCCACAAGCCATAACTAGTGAGCCTGCACACCACAACTACTTAAGCCCGCATGCCTTTGAGCCCTTGCACTGCAACTACTGAGCCCGTGTGCTGCAACTACTGAAGGCTGCACGCCTGGAGCCTGTGCCCCACAACAAGAGAAGCCACCGCAATGAGAAGCCCATGAACTGCAATGAAGAGTAGCCCCCGCTTGCCACAAGTAGAGAAAGCCTGCGTGCAGCAACAAAGACCCAACGCAGAAAAAATATAAATTAAAAAAAAAAATCCAGCACCTAGTATAGTTTCTTGCCTATAATCAATTCCATTCAATAAATGCTTCATTAAAAGTTGAACCAGGTGTCCCTCTGAAAAAATGAGCCAGAGAAGACAGAAAGGAAAGGAATGGAGTAAAGCATGAGAGAATGAGCTAGATTCAGAAACTGAGAAAGGTGTATAAACATCTCGGAGAGCTAGGCACATGCCTCCTGGAGCAAAATAAAGTGTGGCAGAATGGTCAGGGTGGACTGGAGACACTACTGGAGAAACCAGTAAGAACTGATCCCCAAACTGAATTCTTTATGTTCCTGTAACTGTCTAACTTATAAATGACTGAACATGGCTAATGTGCTTCATTGCTGTAATGTTTGGGTCTCTGATGGGCAGTTTTGGCTGGAGAGCCCATCATCCTAGCTTGAACTTTCTTCCAATTGTGCTGTGGTCTGAGACCCTGCCTACTCTCAATCCTTTCTTTTCCCTCTCCTTCATAGGTGTCAGGCCTGAGTCACAGTTTGCAGACTCTCCCACCTTCCCTTGCTCCCTTCCCTTTTATCTTTCACAGATAGTTCCCCTAAAGATATCTTGCATGTTGTTACGAATTGTGTCCTTCCCAAAATCCATATGTTGAAGCCCTAAACCCACAATACTGCAGAATGTGACTGCATTTGGAGATGAGTCCTTTAAAGATGTGATTAAGTTAAAATGAAGGTGTTAGGTAGGGTGAACCCTAATCCAGTTCGGCTGATTGCTTATAAGAAGAGGAAATTTGGACACATAAGGAGACACCAGGGGCATGTTTGCAGAGGACATGCAGAGGAAGGGCCATGTGAGGACACTGTGAGAAGGTGGCCATCTGCAAGCCAAGGACAGAGGCCTCAGAAGAAACCAAACCTGTTGACACCTTGTTCTTGGACCTCTAGCCTCCAGAAATAAAGGAGAAATAAATTTCTATTGTTTAAGCCACCCAGTCTGTGGTATTTTGTTATGGCAGCCCTGGCTAATACACATGTCAAATCCCACCTTGGCAACTGCCTCTCAGAGGGCCCAAACTAGCACAAGTGGTACCAGGAGAGGTCCAAGAAAACATAATAAGTTGAAATTTCAGGACTGGCACACTCATTACCTCATAAGCAAAGATGATGCTATCCTGAGCAGTATAGGGGCATGGGTAGCTCCTAGCACAAGGTGGTGACCCAGTTGCTAAAGATTTAATCAGTAGTGACCTGGGAAAACATCCCAGTGGAGGAGAAAGCCCTTGCAGATAGAATTTCAGGCATGTGAAATATATGAGTGGGAACATGCCTACAAGGACAGTGGAGTTGGCTGGTTACTGCTAAGTTGTATTGACACTGTGAAAAGGAATAAGGAGAAAGCAAGGGTTCTCCCTGGGTTAATGCCTAAGTGTGAGAGACAGAAAACCTCTTTAGTAGCTTACAAAGAGGCTTTTATGTCCTATAGTGGAAGAGCTGACACAGTTAAGCCACAGACTCAGGTCGTGATAGAGGCAGCAGAGTTCCAAAGACATTTAAATGTGCAACCAAAGGAGGTCAGGGCCCTGGTTGCAAAAACCTGAAACCCTGAAACAAGGGATAGGACTTCTGGATGGACATCTGTAAGGATGTTAGTTCTGCAAACCCACATGAACTTACAAAGTTTGCAGAGGTGGTTCACCTCTTCGCATTATTCTCTGCATGCTGAAAGACACTGCAGAGCCACTGCCCCATGAGGCAACATAGAAGTTGCCTCTACTTCCTGTCCTGGCTGCCAGGCCAGTAACTAGAGTTAAGTCCTAACAAAACCCAGCTGAGGGACTTCCCTGGTGGTGCAGTGGTTAAGAATCTGCCTGCCGGGCTTCCCTGGTGGCACAGTGGTTGAGAGTACGCCTGCTGATGCAGGGGCCATGGGTTCGTGCCCCGGTCCGGGAAGATCCCACATGCTGCGGAGCAACTAAGCCCATGCACCACAACTACTGAGCCTGTACTCTAGAGCCCGCGACCCACAACTACTGAGCCCATGTGCCACAACTACTGAGGCCAGTGCGCCTAGAGCCCATGCTCCACAACAAGAGAAGCCACCGCAATGAGAAACCTGTGCACTGCAAGGAAGAGTAGCCCCCGCTTGCCACAACTAGAGAAAGCCTGTACGCAGCAGCAAAGACCCAACGTAGCCAAAAATAAATAAATAAATTTATATTAAAAAAAAAAAAACCCAGCTGAGAACATACTGGGCCTGATAACAGAGGAAAGAGATTAAATACAAAAAGCTGTAAGAATTAGCTCGCATATATAGACAGAAGCCAGGGGAGTACCCTGCAATTGAAATTTGAGGTTGCTTGATCAAAGTGGCTGGAATATAAGACTAGACAATCAGGAATTCATTGAATTGGGAGCACTTTCTTGAGGCACAGGATTTAACACCCTGGCAAGAACTCTTGGGGATGAAAAAAACTCACTGCTGGGAGGCTTTTAGAAACCTAGAGAAAGTGACGGCCAATGCTGAGTAAAGTAGAAATGCCCCAGTTGCCCTGGCATATGGTACAAGAATGAAAAAAAAGACAGGAAAGTGGGCATGCAGGAATAGGTGTGTGAAGCCAGAAGACCCATCAGAAGATTATGTTCAACAGGAAGGCCCAGAAAACACACCATTCACTGAGGCCATCAGAAATTTGGTGAGGGGCAAGAGCATCACCAAGAAGTTCTCTGCTGCCTGGGCTGACAGTAGAAACAGTCACAGAGCTGGGGCTCATTAATAACTATGGGAATGATATTCGCCTTCCCCCAAGTAAGAGAGACCAGATGGTGGCACTTAGTCACCAGAAGCCAGGAGGCTACAATTATGACAAAGACCAACAACATCTGACAAGAGTGGCAACCAAGGGGGCCTGACCCACAGCGAATTGTGGAGATGGATATAGAACTTGGCATCTCTAGGGGCAAAGTTAACATCTACAACCAAAAAGAGGCCAAAATGGAGAAGCAAGAGCCTGAGTATGGTTCCCCCGCACTGCACCAAAAGTCATTATCCCTTGTTCAGTGTCTGGATTTGAGCCACTCTTCAGATCTGAAACCCATTGACTTAAGAGGTGGCAGATCCTGCAGCACTGCAGCAAGTATACATGTAATGATTCCTCAGTCCTTCCCCAAAGAGACCTGTGGCCATTTACTTTGGTGACTGTACACACTGGGGAAGAGGAATAACCAGAAAATTTACTCAGAGTCTGAGTTGACATCAGTACCCTGAGACCCAAAGCATTGTCGTGGCCCCTGTTAGAGTGGGGGCTTATGGGGGCCTTGTAGTAAATGGGGTCCTGGCTAAAGTCCAGCTTACAGTGGGTCCATTGTGTCTATGCACCCACCCGATGGTGATTTCTCCGGTTCCTGTGTGTGTAATTGGAATTGATATATTTGGCGGTTGGAGTGATACCTACCTACATTAAATCCTTGACCTGTGTGAAGTAAGAGCTATCATAGTGGGGAAGGCCAAGTGGAAACACCCACCCCTGGCCAACATAGTGAATTAAAAAAACAAATATCACATACCAGGGGCATAATGGAAATTAGTGCCACCATTAAAGACCTAAAGAATGTGGGTGGAGGGAGGATGGTCCCTATCATGTCTCCACTTAATTAGCCAGTCTGGCCCTTGCAGATGGATCCTGGAGAATGACTGTAGACTACTGCAGGCTTCAGTAGTTGACCCATTACATAAATAATATTATGCTGGTCAGACAAGCACAAGCAACAGATGGCTAGTATGCTGGAGGTATTGGTAAGACCAGTGCTCCAGAGAGTAGAAAAATGCTACAAAGATTCAAGGACTTGACACTTTGGTGAATTTTTAAGGGTCCACTGGTTAGAGGTGTGCTAGTAGTATATCCTTCCAAGTAAAAAACAAATTGTTGCATCTTGCATCCCCTACCACAAAGAGAATTCACAGAGCTTGGTAGTTCTCTTTATGTTCTGGAGCAATACATTCCATACCTGGGAATACTGCTCCAGCCCATATACCAGGTAGTATTGAAGATTTCCAGCTTTGTGGCCCAGAACAGGAGAAGGGCTCTTCAGAAGGTCCAGGCTCCTGTACAAGCATCTCTGCCACTTGGCCATATATTCCAGTAGACTCTTTTGTATTAGAGGTGTCAAGAGTGGGAAAAGATGCATTTTGGAGCTTGTGATAGTTAATTTTATGTCAACTTGACTGGGACATGGAGTACCCAAATAATATGGTCAAACATTTTCTGGGTGTGTTGGGGTGGGGGGTGTTTCTGGATGAGATTAACGTTGGACTGGTAGAATGAGTAAAGCAGATTGCCCTCCTTAATGTGGGTGGGCCTCATTCAATCAATTGAAGACCTGAATAGAACAAAAAAGCTGAGTAAAAGGGAATTCCTCCTGCCTGACTGCATAGCTAGGACGTTGGTCTTTTCTAGCCTTCAGACTTGGACCGAAGCATCAGCTCTTCTTGGATCTTGAGCCTGCCAACTTTCAGACTGGAACTTATACCATCGGTGTCCTGGTTCTCAGGCTTTTGAACTCAGACTGGAACTAAACATTGGTTCTCCTAAGTCATCAGCTTGCGGACTGCAGATCTTGGGACTTCTCAGCCTCTCTAATCATGTGAGCCAATTCCTTATAATAAATCTACATCTATATCTATATCTAACTCCTATTGGTTCTGTTTCTCTGGAGAACCCTGACTAATAGAGATACTATCAGTGGAGTGCAGCTGTAAAAAATAACTAAAAATGTGGAAGCAGCTTTGGAACCGGGTAATGGGTAGAGGCTGGAATAATTTTAAGTTACATGCTAGAAATATGGACATTATGGGCAAATCTAGTGAAATCTCAAACAGAAATGAGGAATATGTTATTGGAAACTGGAGGAAAAGCGATCCCTGTTATAAAATGGTAAAGAACTTGGCTGAACTGTGTCCTAGTGTTTTGTGGAAGGTAGAATTTGAGTGATAAAATCGGATGTTTAGCTGAGGAGATTTCTAAGCAAAGTATTGAAGGAGGGGCTTGGTTTCACCTGATTGCTAGCAGTAAAATGTGAAAGGAGAGAGATGAATTAAAGAAAGAATTGTTAAGCAAAGAGGAACCAGAACTTGATGATTTGGAAGATTCTCAGCCTATCCGTATTGCAAAAAATGAGAAAGCATGTTCAAATACCAATGGTGTGATGAGATTATCACTTGATAAGGAGTTTACAGGATTACATGAGCAGAAGCACTGCCAGTTTGAACTGAAGGGGACAGAGATGGGGAAAAATGAAGGACGGCTGTTAGATTTATTGAATTGGACAGGACAGAGTGATAGATGATCACCAGGGCCACTGCCTCAGTTTTGACAGGCAGGCGGCTTCTGCCTGAAGCCTTGGGAGTGGGACTACCCAGCAAAGCCTTGGGGGTGATGCTGCCACCCCACTGGACCTGGATGGCTGAGCACTGAGCCAGAGGATTATTCTCAAACCTTAAAGATCTAATGGAATTTTCTTGCTAAATTTTGAACTTGCTTAGGACGCATCCCCCTTCCCTTCTTTCCTGTTTCTCCCTTTTAGAATGGGAATGTCTATCCTGTGCCTCCCCCACCACTGTATTTTGGAAGCACATAACTTGTCTGATTTTACAGATTCACAGCTGGAGAGGAATTTTGCCTCAGGATGTATCATACCTTGAGTCTCACTATATCTGATTTAGATGATATTTAGATGAGACTTTAGAGTTGATACTGGAGTGAGTTAAGACTTTGGGGGCTATTGGGATGGAATAAATGTGTTTTGCATTTAAGAATGACATGAATTTTAGGGGTCCAGGGGTGGAATGTTATGGACTGAATTTGTCCCCCTGCCCAATTCTTATGTTGAAGCCCTAACCCCCAATGTGATGGTGAAGAAGAGATACCAGAGAGCACTTTCCGCCCACCCCGTGAGGACAGAGTGAGAATGAGAAGGTGGCTGTTTCCAAATCAGGAAAAGGGATTGCCAGAGCCTGAAGATGCTGGCACCCTGATCTCAGACTTCCAGCCTCTAGAACTGTGAAAAAATGAGTGTCTGTTGTTTAAGCCACCAAGTCTATGGTATTTTGTTATAACAGCCCAAACTGACTTAAGACAGAACTTATGGTAAGCCTCAGTGGAAAAATCACAATGCAGTCCCTGGAACTTGAGCAAGGCCATGCCATCTGCAGCAGAGAATTATATACGTTTTAAGAAACAGCTACTAATGTGATACTAGGCCTTGGTAGAAACCGAACACTTAACCATGGGACTCCAAGTAGTCATGTGTCCAAAACTGCCTGTTACGGCCTTAGTTCTTTTGGTGTTCAGATGGACCCAGCAGCATTTATTGTAAGATGGAAATGGTGCATCTGAGATGGAGCTCAAGCACAACTGAGGTACTTGTAAGCTGCATGACCAGGTAGTCCAGACCCCCATGTCACCCACCACAACTGCACCAATACCGTGACCAGCTGAAGGAGGGGTAAAACCTGAGTTTGGTTTATGGGTGAGTCAGCTTAAGATGTGGATGTAAGCCAAAGTTAGATAGTGGCCTCATTATAGTCACATACTTGAGAAGCTTTGAAAAATGGTGGAGAGGAAAAATCTTCCTAATGGGTAGAGTTAGAAACATTGTCCCTGGTCATCTGGTTTGTGTATAAGGAGAAACAGACTGAAGTAAGAATATATATAGATTCTTGGGCATGTGTCAATGGCCTGGCCCGCTGGTAAAGGGCCGGGAAGAAAAAAGACTGGAAGACCGAAGACAAGAAGGTCTAGGGTAGAGTCTTGTGGGTGAATATACATGAGTGGGCGTGAAGTGTGAAGATTTTTGTATCATATTTTGCACCCACTAGGGAAGAGGTACTAAACAATTAAGTAGAGAAAATAACTCATGCAGTTGTCATTACCAGCCTTCATCATTGGCTACCTTGGAACCAGCCTGATGGGCACTGTTGTGGGTTATATTGTATCCCCCCCAAATTCATACATTAAAGTTCTAATCCCCAATACCTCAAAATGTGACATTTGGAAATAGGGTTCTTGCTGTTGTAGTTAGTTAAAATGACATCATACTGGAGTAGGATGGGCCCCTAATTCAATGTGACTGGTATTCTTATAAACAGAAGGCCATATGAAGACAGAAATATGCAGAGGGAATGCCATGTGAAGATAAAAACAGAGATTAGGGTGATGCAGGAGAAGCCAAGGAACACCAAAGGAGCTAGGGGAGAAGCATGGAACAGATTTTCCCTCACAGCCCTCAGAAGGAACCAAGCCTACTGACACCTTGGTCTCAGACTTCTAGCTTCCAGAATTGTGAGACAGTAAATTTCTGTTGTTTAAATCACCAAATTTGTGGTACTTTGTTAACGCAGCCCTAAGAAACTAATACAGACACATAAATGGTGTGGCCTCAGTGGTAGAGATAGAAGCTATATATGGGCCCAGAAAGTATGGACTCCAGCTTTTTAAGGCTGATCTAGCTACTAATGCCTAAATGTCCAACATGTCAGCAATAGAGACCAATGCTGAGCCCCCAAAATGGAACTATTACTCATGGAGACAGTTGGCTACTTGGTGACAAGTTGACTACCTTGAGTCCCTTCCATTCTGTGGGGGCCAGTGCTTCATTCTCACAGTGATAGATAGCTATTCTGGATATGGGTTTTCCTTTCCACCAACAGATCCTCAGCCAACATTACTGAATTGGGATTTGTGGAATGTCTGATCCACAGGCACAGAATCCTGCATAACATAGCATCCAACCAGGGCAACTGCTTCATGGTAAAAGAAGTACGAGAGTGGACCCATGACCTAGTACCGCACCAGCCAGAAAAGGCTGACCTGATAAAGAGCTGGAATGGCTTTCTAAAGTCTCAAGTGAAATGCCATTCATTTCACTTATTCATTATTCCAGCCTCCCACAAGCTGCAGAGGCAACTCTGAAAAAACAAGATGCTATCATTCAGGATATGTTATACACATTAAATCCCAGGCCTTTATGAACCCAATAGGAAAAGTACATGGGTCCACTAACCAAGGAGTGGATGCAGGAATAGCTCCATTTACCTTTACTACCAATGACCCACTAGAGGATTTTGTGCTTTCTGTACCCACAAATCTGGGATATATAGGGCTGGAGGTACTGGTCCCCAACGGGATTGCACTCCTGTTAAGGGACACAGCAAAGGTCCCATTGAACTGTAAGCTATGACTGCTGCTGGGGCACTTTGGACTCATTATTCCAGGGACCCGTAGGTGAAAAGAGAAGTCACCATCATGACAAGGATAACTGACCCTGATCAGTAGGAGAAGGTATCACGGCTTTTTACAGAATCCATGTGATCCACTTGGGCATCTCCTAATACTCCCTTGCCCCACTGTAACTGTGAACACATGCAGCAACTCTGGACTAAGAAGGGTGTGGTTACTAGGAGCTCAGTCCCCTCAAGAATAAGGGTTTGGATTATACCACCACATAAGCCACCAAGACCTGCTAAGATGAAAACTGAGGGTGAGGGGAATTTAGAGTGGATAGTGGAAAAGGGAGAGAATGAGTATCAACTGTGGCCTCCAGACCAATTTCTATAGTTCATTCCACTAACCTTCCTCTTTCAAGTTTCTCATCAGGAAGAGAGGCCCATGGAAACCATGGAAGAGCTTCTCCCCAAACCAACAAGAAGCGTATAGATCAGTGGGTCAAAGGAGTGGACTGTGGTGTTTCTGAAAATGTGCCACTGGATTTCCTGCTGTGCATAGCATAGTTAACTGATGAACCCAGATACTGATCTGGATCCACCAGTGTGTTCACAACTGAGGCCACGTTTCCCACAACCTACTCCTACCTAACTACTGAGCATGGTAGAGTAATAATGCAGGTTCATTCCTTCCAGACTTGGGACTCCTCTAATGGGACACTTTGGCTTGAGAACTACTGTTAGGATTCAGAGCTCAGAGGGAAATTGAGAGAAAGGAAATTTTTGCAAAGACAGTTTAAAAAGAAAATAAAGGGACTTCCCTGGTGGTGCAGCGGTTAAGAATCTGCCTGCCAATGCAGGGGACACGGGTTTGAGCCCTGGCCTGGGAAGATCCCACATAATGCAGAGCAGCTAAGCCTGTGTGCCACAACTGCTGAGCCTGCGCTGTAGAGCCCATGAGCCACAACTACTGAGCCCATGAGCCACAACTACTGAAGCCCGTGCGCCTAGAGCCTGTGCTCCACAACAAGAGAAGCCACTGCAATGAGAAGCCCATGCACTGCAACGAAGAGTAGCCCCCGCTCACCACAACTAGAGAAAGCCTGCGTGTAGCAACGAAGACCCAACACAGCCAAAAATAAATTAATAAATTAATTTTTAAAAAAGAAAATAAAGATAAAATCAGAAATTGATAAAAATAGAAAGCAAAAAACCGAGAAAATCAACAAGAGCAAAACTTATTAATCTCCAAAAAGACAAAAAATTAATCACCTCCTAGCAAGGCTAATCAAGGAAAAGTTTAAGAGAACACATTATTAATATCAGCAATAAAATAGGGGCATCACCACAAGTCCTATAGCTATTAAAAATATAAGAGGATACAACTTTATACCAATAAATTTGGCAATTCAGATGAAGTGGAAAATTTTATTGAAAAATAAAGCTTATCAACACTGAAACAATAACAAACAGGAAATTCTATATTTTATATTTTAAAGGAATTGAACTAATCATTTAAAACCTCTCTACAAAGAAAACTCCAGATAGCTTCACTGATGAATTCCTTCCAACATGTATATTTCTTTCAGAAAGGCATAAAAGGCATATTCACACTTCCTGATGCTTATATATCACACAGTCTATTTGTGGATTAACTTCCCCCTGCTCCATGTCTCATTCATTTAGCACCTACTATGCATTATGTTAAGAGTTGTAGAAACGAAGATGGATAAAGCTTTTGGCAGAGGGAGCCTTCAGGTTGGTGGAAGAAGCAGATATATAATGTAAATGCAATGAAATAAGTGCTAATGAAGATTTTTGTAAAGTACTATGAGAGATGGGTGTGAATCCAGGGAAGGAAAGGCTTTAACAGGCATGAGAAGTGAAACAATATGCCATGTGCTGTGGTCATAAAAATAACTGGAAAATAGGGAACATTCTTTCTCAGAATTCCTTACTGGATCTTCTCCCCTTATTCCCTCTAATTTTTGATACCTCAGGATTATTCCTTGGCTTCTGCTTTTCATTCTTCCTAATTTCATCCACTCTCATGTTTGTCCCTTTCATATATAATTTAATCATTACAAAATTTGTATCTCTAGCCTCTACCCTCTCTTGAGCTCCAGGCCTAAATATTCAAATATCCAGAGAACTCACCTACTCAAGGACTTTGCTTCCACACTTATTCTCCTCTCTCTCCTGCATCACCAGTCCTCCCTCCCTTCTTGAAGAAACCCTCCCTTGATGGCATATGTCTCTTCAGCTACTACACTACTTTTCTGCTCCCCTTTATATAGAGAATCTTCTCACTTTCTTTCTACTGCATCTTAACCTTTTATGATACTTAAAAACTTTTTTTATAAATTTATTTCTTATTGGCTGTGTTGGTTATTCGTTGCTGCGTGTGGGCTTTCTCTAGTTGCAGCGAGCAGGGGCCACTCCTCGTTGCAGTGCGCAGGCCTCTCACTGCAGTGGCTTCTATCGCTGCAGAGCACGGGCTCCAGGCACACGGGCTTCAGTAGTTGCAGCACGTGGGCTCAGTAGTTGTGGCTCACGGTCTCCAGAGCACAGGCTCAGCAGTTGTGATGCACGGGCTTAGCTGCTCCGCAGCATGTGGGATCCTCCCGGACCAGGGATTGAATCCTTGTCCGCTGCATTGGCAGGCAGACTCTCAACCACTGCACCACCAGGGAAGCCTGATACTTAAAAACTTTTATGAGTCTTTTATCCCCGCTACTCTTCTAAGACTACCTTTACCTGGCTTCTACCCTCTTGATCACTACTACTCTAGTCCAAACCACCATCATCTCTCACCTAGACTTATCAAGGTCACCAATAACCTTCGTGTTGCCAAATCCAATTCTCAACTTACTTGACCTAACAGCAGCATTTAAGCAGTTGATCATTTCCTCTTTCTTGAAGAACTATCTTTACCGGGCTTCTGTCCTCTACTGATTTTCTTCTCACCTCACTGGACACTTCTCAGTCTCTTTGTTGGATCTTCTTTCTCTTCTCAACCCTTAAGTATTAGAGTATTCTAGTGTTCCATCCTTGGACTTCTACTCAGTTTTAGCTTACACTCATCTTAGAAAATCTTAACCAATTCCATCATCTTAAATGTCACCTATAAGCCAATAAATCCAAAAATGTATATCTACAGATTTAACCTCTCCCCTGAACTCCAGACTCATATCTCCAATAACTATTCTACTTGGAAGTCTAACAGTATTCCAAACTAAACCTTTCTAAAATCAAACTCTTGAGTGCCTGTTTATCAAACCTAATTCCCTTCAGTCTTCTCCATCTCAGTAACTGGCTCTGTGATTCAGCCTGTTGCTCAGGCCAGAAATATTGGGGTCATTGTTGACTGCTCTCTTTTTCTACTACCCTCATTCAATCCACCATCATATTGCATCAGCTCTGCCTTCAAAATATATCCCAGGGCTTCCCTGGTGGCGCAATGGTTAAGAATCTGCCTGCCAATTCAGGGGACATGGGTTCAAACCCTGGTCCGGGAAGATCCCACATGCTGTGGAGAAACTAAGTCCGTGTGCCACAACTACTGAGCCTGCGCTCTAGAGCCCGTAAGCCACAACTACTGAGCCCGTGTGCCACAACTACTGAAGCCGTCATGCCTAGAGGCCATGCTCCACAACAAGAGAAGCCACTGCAATGAGGAGCCTGTGCACCTCAACAGAGTAGCGCCTGCTCACCGCAACTAGAGAAAGCCCACACGCAGCAATGAAGACCCAACACCGCCATAAATAAATAAATACATTTATAAAAATATATATATATATCCCAAGTCTGATCAGTTCTCACTAACTTGATCATTACTACTCTAGTCCAAACCACCATCATCTCTCACATAGATCCCTTCCTTGTAACTGGCTACCCAGCTTCCACACTTCCCCCACGATAGTCTTTTGGGAGTGATCCTTTTACAGTATAAGTTAGGATATGGTACTTCCCTATTCAAAAATCCTCCAATGATTCACATCACACTTAAAATAAAACCCAAGGTTTTTTCCATAATCTACGAGGTCTCTTGCTATATTCTGACATTATCTTCTCCCATTCTCCCCTTCCTTTTTTTTGTGCTTCAGTCACACTAGTCTCATTGTTATTCCTCAAACATATGACAAGCACATTCCCATCTCTGGACATTTGCACTTGCTGTTCACTCTGCCTAAAATACTCTTTCTCCAGATATTCACATGGCTCATTTCTCTGTTCAAATGTCACCCCCTCACAGGGACTACTTCATCTAAAATAACTCCTTCATTTGCAGGGATTTTACTCTGCTCTATTTTCTTTCATAGCTTGTAACATTAAAGGGATTATATCATGTATGCATTTGGGTTTTTTTAATTATTTTTTTATTTTTTAACATCTTTACTGGAGTATAATTGCTTTACAATGGTGTGTTAGTTTCTGCTTTGTAACAAAGTGAATCAGATATACATATACATATATCCCCATATCCCCTCCCTCTTATGTCTCCCTCCCACCTGCCCTATCCCACCCCTCTAGGTGGTCACAAAGCACCAAGCTGGTCTCCCTGTGCTATGTGGCTGCTTCCCACTACTTATCTATTTTATGTTTGGTAGTGTATATATGTCCATGCCGCTCTCTCACTGTCCCAGCTTACCCTTCCCGCTCCCCGTGTCCTCAAGTCCATTCTCTAGTAGGTCTGCGTCTTTATTCCCATCCTGCCCCTAGGTTCTTCATGACCTTTTTTTTTTAGTTTCCATATATATGTGTTAAAATATGGTATTTGTTTTTCTCTTTCTGACTTACTTCACTCTGTATGACAGATTCTAGGTCCACCCACCTCACTACAAATAACTCAGTTTTGTTTCTTTTATGGCTGAGTAATTTTCCATTGTATATATGTGCCACATCTTCTTTATCCATTCATCTGTCGATGGATACTTAGGTTGCTTCCATGTCCTGGCTATTGTAAATAGAGCTAATGAACATTTTGGTACATGACTCTTTTTGAATTATGGTTTTCTCAGGGTATATGCCCAGTAGTGGGATTGCTGGGTCATATGGTAGTTCTATTTGTAGTTTTTTAAGGAACCTCCATACTGTTCTCCATAGTGGCTGTATCAATTTACATTCCCACCAACAGTGCAAGAGGGCTCCCTTTTCTCCTCACCCTCTCCAGCATTTATTGTTTGTAGATTTTTTGATGATGGCCATTCTGACTGGTGTGAGATGATATCTTATTGTAGTTTTGATTTGCATTTCTCTAATGATTAATGATGTTGAGCATTCTTTCATGTGTTTGTTGGCAATCTGTATTCCTTCTTTGGAGAAATGTCTATTTAGGTCTTCTGCCCATTTTTGGATTGGGTTGTTTGGTTTTTTGATATTGAGCTGCATGAGCTGCTTGTAAATTTTGGACATTAATCCTTTGTCAGTTGCTTTGCATTTGTTTATTGGATATATTATCTGCCTTCCACACTAGAATGCAAGCTCCATAAGGGCAAGGATTCATGTTTTGTTCAGTCACCAAGTCCTATCAATTCTACCCCTTAGAAATATCTTCATTCCATCTTCTTCTCCATTATCACTACCTTCGCCTTAATTCAGTTGCCATCACCACTTGCTAGGACTATTATAGTATTCTCCTACTTGACTTTCTGCGTTCACCTTCTTTTGATGTCTTTCTCTCCCATTACTTACCAGTTTGATAGCACTGTAGTTGATATGTATTCATGTCTCTCCTACGTAGAATCCTTTGTAGGGGACACCCTCTTTGCCTACTGGATAAAATTCAAGCCCCTCAACACAGCATCCAAGTCACCTCCTGCAACCTCCTCACCTTTACCAGCAGCACCAAACTGCTTATATCGCCTCATGTCCTTGCCTGTGTCCTTGGGACATACTGGTTCTTCTACTTAAATGTCCTTTCCTGACTCTCAGAGGTAGATAAATATTTCTTCCTTTGGCCATACTTCTATTGCATTTATTATACTGTGGTGGAATTTTTTTCTTTTTTTGCTTACATGTAGGTCTCTTATTAATCTATGAGCTCTTAAGGGGAGAGAGTTGTGTTTTATTCAGGCCACAGCTTCTGTCACACAATAAGGGGTAGATGAAGATTGGAGTAGGGCATGGAGAACGTTCAAAGTAGAAGGGACTGTGTGTGTAAATACTCTGAGGCATGAGGGGGCTTGGCATCTTCAGAAAAGAGAGAAGGGCTGTGTGACTGACCCAGTGAATAAAGGGGAGAGCGGCAGGAGGCAAGCTAGAAAGACTGTGGGAACCAGATCACGCAAGGCCCTTGTCGAACATGCAAAAGATCTTGAACATCATCCTATGAAGCCTCTAAAAGATTTTAAGGAGAATAAAGGTAAAATTTGCACTTAAAAAAAAAAACCCTCATGAAGCTTGCTGTGTAAAGAATGGATTGAATGAGTACAAGAACAAATAGAGAGAGACCTGTTTGGACACTAGTGCAGTCGTCCAGGCGAAAAGGGATGATGCATTGGCCTGGGTTGGCAGCAGTGGGGATAGTGAAAAGTAAACAGATTCAAGATATATCTTGGAGGTAAAATGAACAGGACTTGATAGGACAAAATGGGGTGAGGAAGATAGATTGCACAACTGAATGGCTGATGGTATCATTTGCTGAAATGCAGATTTGTCCTAGGAAGTTCAAAGGAGCAATAGCTAAGTTTTGAGAAGTTGAGTTTGAGATGCCCGAGTATGAGACATATAAAGGGATATGCTGAAAAGGCAGCTGAATATGGAGGTATGAATTTCAGAAGAGAGGTCTGAGCTGGAAGAATAGCTAGGAGTCATGAGCCACAGACTGTATCTAAAGCCATAAGAGTTGATACGAGAGCCAAGGAGACATGGTAGCATGAAAACAGAAGAGGATTATGGATGATGCAGAGTTGAGAAGAAATTCATTGGATTGGAAATAATGAGAACAGGAAGCTAAGAGGCCACATGGACTTTATAATTGCCCAGGAGAGTGGCAGAAGTTGAGGGGACAGGTAGGCCATGAGCCAGGTGCTTGCAGATCTTCAGAGAATGAGAAAAGTGGCCAAGAGTTTGGAAGATCATTGCATTCAGAAGGGAGAAAAGATGAATGGATAGATGACATGAACCTTAAAAAGGCAGATTTTGCAAGAGGGAGAGGGAATAGTGAGGAGAAACAACCTAAATTTCCCCTTAATTGTATTCTCTGTTTCAGATAATGAGGATCTTCAAGAATGTCTTCGAACTGCAGGTTAAACAGGCTCAAAGAAATCCCACCCCTATTGTTCCAGACTAAGCCCATCCCCTGGGGCTTAATCAAGGCAGAGAAGCTGCCAGAGTGAGGAGGCCAAACCTGTGGGAAGGTGGCATGGAATAAGAATGACAACTAAGAAGCTGTACTAAGAGTTCAGGTGAGAGCAGGTGAGAGATTGAATTAATGCAGAGGCAGATGGGACAGCAGGGAGAGAGAGCTTGAGGAAACATCTCTAACATAGCTGGAGACTGAGTTCAATCATGTGACCAATGATCCAATCAGTCATGCCTTCCCAGTGAAATCCCAATAAAGTATCTTGATGCTGAGGTTCAGAGGAGTCCCTGGTTGGTGAACACGGATGTGCTGGGAAGGTGACATGTCCTGGCTCCCCAGGGAGAAGATATGGGAGCTCCATGTTGAAGACCCTCCCAGACCTCACCCTATGTGTCCCTTCATTTGGCTGGCCCTGGTTGGATCCTTTAAATAAAACTGTAATTGTTAAGTGCAGTGCTTTTCTGAGTCATTCAGTTCTGTGATTTATTCTTGTGAATTATTGAACCTGATGGGATAATGGGAACCCCTGAATTTCTGCCAGTTGGTCAGAAGTGTGGGTGACCTGGGGACTCTCAAAGTGTGGAATGGCATCTGAAGTAAGGGCAGTCTTGCTGAGGACCGTGCCCTTAGACCTGCGTGGTCTTACACTACCTCCAGGTGGTTAGCATCAGAGTTGTATTCAGTTGGGGTTTGTGTTAGAATAACAGGTAACAAACAGAGAATTCTACTCAAACTGACTTTAAAAAGTGAAGGGAATTTATTGGTGCACATTACCAAAAAAGTCCACAAGTAACATGGCTTCAAGCACGGCTTGACCCAGCAATTCAAATAATGTGACCAGGACCTAGTTCTTCTCTCCTAGTTTTTCCTGAGACTGGCGTCATCCTCAGCAAACTCTCCCTTCCTGGTGCAGGATGGCTGCCAATAGTTCCTGGAGCTATGTGCATGTGGATTGACATCCAATTAAGAGACAGGTTTTTATTCATTCAAATAGATGTTCAAGAATTGAGTATAACTGGCCTAAATTGGGTCATAGTCCCATCCTTGAATGAATTATTGTGACCAGAAATAGTGCCATAAGTCAATCAGAACCTACTTCTAAAACCAGAGGTGGGATTTATCTTACTTAAACCATTTGGCCATAAATGGCTTGCCTTATACAAAATCTGGGTACTACTGTTGGAAAAATGGGGAAATAAATACTATGGAAGCAATCAGTAATGGAACCGTGTTCAGCTGCTATTTATTTAATTGACATCTCATTTTGAAAATTAGCTGCATTCTGGAAAACAATCCCAGATTCCTTTAGTTCTTAAATTCCACACTTAAGGGTTGTTCTGTCTGTACTCCAGGTGGCTTAGATACCCTGTGAGGTTCTCTTTACAACCTAATGATTTGCTGGTACAATCCCAAATGAGAGAAATACAGCTTGTCAGATTATGGTACAATTCATCTTCTCCAGAGATCATTTATGTGACAACTTAATTATTCAGAGAATAAAACCCTAAGAGGTGCCCACACTTAAAGAGCTGATAGAAGATGATTCTGCAGAAGAACATCTCCATGCCCTCAGCTCTGAAAAATCACTTGAAACTACTGAAAGAGATGTCACAAAGTTTACATACCAGAGTTCATGGACTTTAGTTATGGGAAACATTCTTCGATCCTCTCTTAGAGTCAATTTGCCATGATTCTAGGTGCAGTTCTAACAGGTTTGTTATCTGATGTAATGATCATCTTTGTTTTTGCTTGTTCACTGTTCTTTCTTATTTAGGCAAAAGCACCCTGATTTTCCGTTGGGGAAACTAGTTCTCTCTAACTTTCAGTGTTGTGGTTTTGATAGGACTGATACTACCCACAAGGTCCAAGAATGAGTACAAGGATCCGGCCAGTCCCTTGGCCATACCATGACTGATTCTGAAATGGGAATGTGGCCCAACCTGGGCTATTGAGAGCCCTACCCAGAACTTCGCCTGCAACTCTTATGGGGTTGCTAGGTTGTTACGATGTTAAGACCAGACATGTTGTTGGGCTATCAAGGGGGAGAATCCAGCTGGAAAATGAAACCGACATAGAGAGAAAAGCAGAGGAGAGATAGACAGAGACAGAGGCAGAGAAAGAATCCACTTCTGATGTTATTTGGGCCCCTGGAACGAGTCATGACTAAAACTCTTGGATGTTTCAGTTACAGGAGGCAACAAATTTCCTTTTCTGCTTAAGCCTGTTTGAGTCAGGTGTCTGCACTAAAGTAGTTTAAACTAATTCATCTGGTTTTCTGCAACAAGCAAATTGGAAGCAACAACAGAGGAGGGTTTTTGCTTGGAGGCATATGAATTAGCAGCAGTTTCACTAATTTTTTAAAAATGTTATGAATTCTGCACACTAAATGAAATAAAATCCAATATTTTGGTACTTTGTGCTGACACCAAAGGAAAGCAAAGGAAAACTACAAAATCTCTCTCTCTAATTAAAAAAAAAAAGAAAGAAAGAAAAAGAAGGAAAGCAGTTTGGGATCCAGATCATGACATCATATCTTACAGTACAGGACAATGTTTGATAGTCCTGATGTGACATTCCCTATTTTTATACCTGTCATCAATGGTCTTTCACACTTAAAACCATCTTTGATTCCTCTCTTAGTGAGTAATTACAATACTAGAGCAAAATTATATTTTTAAGCTTTCTGCTTTAATTTCCTGCAAAGCCAAAATACTGGATTTTTTTACATGTTTAGAATTTATAAAGTTTTAAAAATATTAATGTAACTAAATATTATTTAACACATTTAAAAACAAAAATTGTAAACAAATTACAAAATATCCTTCTGGCCACTACTGGCTCTGCTGCTTTCTGCAACTTCACTTCTACCCCACACATATCCATACACATCATCTATGATGTAGCTGGTTAGGAAGAGCTTCTAGACTTTCCTTCCCAGTTTAGCAACCCATAGGGTTTTCAGGACTACTTCCTCTGATTGAAAATGATTTCTCTCCTGTGAGCCCAAAACAGATGGCCCTAGCTGGGTCTGACTCTTCTCCATCCCCTATGGGGAGATTTCCTACTTCAAAGACTCCTCCTTTTTAGTCCTCGCTCAGCATTTTTGCTGAGAGAGCGTAGTGGAGGATGAAGTTTGGAAGAGGTAGGGAGTTACTGGAATGGGGTGGTAAGGAGGGGATGGGAGGGTTTATGGTGATAAATGGTAATGGTTTATGGTTACTGATGAGGAGGAGGTTAGAGCAGGAGGAGGAAGGAGGGTTTGAAGAGGACCTAAGAAGAGTAAATAAAGCTGCTGACCGAGGTCTAAAATAATGGTATTACACCAATAAAAATACCTTAATTTCAGTGCTTAAAAATAGCACAGTATATGGATACACTGGAATATAGAAAACAGTAATGCAGTCATGATTCCCTCTTCCCTGACCTTCAGTCAGAGTAGCCTCTAAATCTTGTTAATTCAATTTCAGACACATGCCACTCCACCTGGAGATTCAACTTCCTGAAGTATTCTTGGCGCAAACCTTGAAAGGCTCTGGTTCTGTTTTAAGAAGGAAAGCCATGTACTTACATCACTTATACACACTGCTGCCAGATTAATAGTTCTGAATCACAGTTCTACCACAGAGCAACGAATATTTATTGAATATTTGGTATGTGGCAGGCACCAGGCTCTCTTTATATTACCTTATTTAACCTTCATAACAGCCCTTCGTAGTAGATACTGTCATTAACCCCATTCTGTAGATAAGAAAATAGAAGCCTAGGAAAATTAAGTCTCTTGAAAAGGAAACATAGCTCCTAAGTGGCAGAACTAGGTTTGGAACTAATCTGTCTCACTCCACTTGGGTCCTTAACCTCTATTCTTTTTTTGGTTTTTTTTGCGGTACGCGGGCCTCTCACTGCTGTGGCCCCTCCCATTGCGGAGCACAGGCTCCGGATGCGCAGGCCCAGCAGCCATGGCCCACAGGCCCAGCCGCTCCGCAGCATGTGGGATCCTCCCAGACCGGGGCACGAACCCGCGTCCCCCGCATCGGCAGGCAGACTCTCAACCACTGCGCCACCAGGGAAGCCCTTAACCTCTATTCTTTATCACCTCTTCTGCTCAAAATCTGAGTGAGTAGTCAATAAAGTTATCACCTCTTCTTTATCTATTCTTTATCACCTCTTCTGCTCAAAATCTGAGTGAGTAGTCAATAAAGTCTAACGGCTTATCACTTAAGGCCCTTACCCCCAACTGCCATTCCAATTTTATTTTCTACTATGGCCCTTCATACATCTGATTTTCAGGGCAAATAGAAGTATTTGTTGATCACCAATATGCCTCAGCAATACACACTTCCATGTCTTTGTTTATGGAGGAATGTTTTCTCTATGTCACTGGTTCCAGAAAAAAATAGAAATATTTAAATCACTGTTTCACACAATAATTGTCATAGTTTTTATTTTCCATTACAATAACAGCCATTGATTTTTACATATATACATATATACACACACATATATATATTTCTTCCCTTAAAATAAACTATTTTCTTCTGAAGTATGTACAAAGATTAAGTGGTTTGGAAATGTATTAGGCCTTTACAAATTGTTTATAAATCCAAATCCAACAGAATTAGGATTCCAAATAGTAGAAGTCATTTTACCAGAAGTCCAAAAAGTCTTCAGGGTCTCCCAAGATTATCTAAAATAAACACAGAAACAAAAAACTATTCAGGACAGAAATTTGGCAAGTGGTCAGTCTCCTTTTGTAGGGTGCCTCTACTCCTAACAGGCATAATTTTCAAAAAAAAAAAAAAAAAAACCTGCTGTGGAATAAATTTCATGGATTAAAAAAAATGCTGAGTGACGTTACCTTGAATGTACAGTCGATTTGGCCACAATACAGCTTCAGCTTTTTAAAAAGCAGTAGCTCTCCAGAAAACAAAAAGAGAAGGGAAGATTTTCCAACTTATTTTAGGAGGCTACCATTACCTTGATAACAAAACCAAAGAGAGTCCAAAAAAGAAAACTACAAACCAATAGCCCTCATGAACATAGATGAAAAAAATCCTCAACAGGGGAATTCCCTGGCGGTCCAGTGGTTAGGACTCGGTGCTTCCGCTGCATGGAGCCAGGTTCGATCCCTAGTCAGGGAACTAAGATCTTGCATGCCGTGCACTGGCATGGCCAAAAAAAAAAAAAAAAAAAATTCTCAACAGAATTTAAAAATTGAATTCAACAATATATAATATACACATATATATTATAGAATATATATACATAAACAATAACACATCATGACCAAAAATTCAAAGCTGACTGATTCAGTATTCAAAAATCAGTCAATAGACCCACAAAAATATAGTCATTTGATCTTTGACAAGCAAAGGCAATTCAGTGGAGAAAAAATATGCTGTTCAACAAATGGTGCTGGAAAAACTGGACATCCATGTGCAAAAAAAATGAATCTAGACACAGACTTTATACTCTGCACAAAAATTAACTCGAGATTATAGACCTAAATGTAAAATGCAAAACTATGAGACTTAGAAGATAACATAGGAGAAAACCTAGATGACCTTGGGTTTAGTGAGGTCATTTTAGATACAACACCAAAGGCATGTCTCATGAAACGAAAAATTGATGTCAGGCTTCATTAAAATTTAAAACTTTTTAAAAAGTTTAAAACTTTTTTAAAAAGCTATGCAAAAAACACTGTCAAGAGAATGAGAAGACAAACCTAACACTGGGAGAAAAATTTGCAAAAGACATATCTGATAAAGTATTGTTATCCAAAATATACAAGAAACACTTAAAAGTCAACAATAAGAAAATGAACAACCTGATTTAAAAATGGGGAAAAGATCTGAATAGACACTTCACCAAAGAAGATATACAGATGGCAAGTAAGCATATGAATAGAGGATCAACATAACATGTCATTAGGAAATTGCAAATTAAAACAACAATGGGATACCACTATACACCTATTAAAATGGCTAAAATCCAAAACACTGACAACACCAAATGCTGGCAACGATGTGGAGCAACAGGAGCTCTCATTCATTGTTGATGGGGCTGCAAAATGGTACAACCACTTTGGAAGATAGTTTGGCAGTTTCTTATAAAACCAAACATACAATACGGCAATTGAACTGTATTTGCCCAGAGGAGTTGAAAATTTACATCCACACAAAAACCTGCACATGGACATTTATCGTAGCTTGATTCATAGCTGCCAAAACTTGGAAGCAATCAAGATATTCTTCAGTAGGTGAATGGATACACAAACTGTGACAATGGACTGCTATTATTCAGCGCTAAAAAGAAATGAGCTATCAAGTCATGAAAAGACATAGAGGAAACTTATGTATTATTATATATATTTCACTTATATTACTAAGTGAGAGAAGCCAATCTCAAAAGGCTACATAATGAATGATTCCAACTGTATGATATTCTGGATAAAGCAAAAATAGGGAGGCAGGAAGATCAGTGGTTGGTTGCGGGGTGGGGTGGAGGGAGGGATAAACAGATAAAACACAGGATATCTTTAGGGTAGTGAAATTATTCTGCATGATACTATAAGAGTGAATACATGTCATTATACATTTGTCAAAATCCATAGACTATATAATACAAAGAGTAAACCCTAATGTAAACTATGGACTTTGGTTGATAATGATGTCAGTGTTGACTTATTGATTGTTACAAATAAATGTACCATACTGATTCGGGATGTTGATGATGGGAGAGGCTGCGTGCAGGGAGGGGATAGGGAGGCGGGAATTCTCTGCAGTTTCTGCTCAATTTTACTGTGAACCTAAAACTGCTCTAAAAATAAAGTGTATGTATGTATGTGTGTATATATATATATGTACGTATGTGTGTGTATACATACACTTTATTTTAAAATTATATATATTTTATATATGTATTTATATATCCTTTTAATATTCTAAAAACTATATCAGTGTAATCTACCATACTTGTCATAATTGTCCAAAGAAGAAAAAATACATTATCATTATCAATTGATGCAGAAAAAGCATTTGACAAAATTCAACATCCATCCATGATTAAAAACTCTCAGCAAACTAGAAATAGAAAGGAACTTCGGACTTCCCTGGTGGCACAGTGGTTAAGAATCCGCCTGCCAACGCAGGGGACACGGGTTCAATCCCTGGTCCAGGAAGATCCCACATGCTATGGAGCAACTAAGCCCGTGCGGCACAACTACTGAGCCTGCGCTCTAGAGCCCACAAGCCACAACTACTGAGCCCACGTGCCACAACTACTGAATCCCGTGTGCCTAGACCCCGTGCTCCACAACAAGAGAAGCAACTGCAATGAGAAGCCCGCGCACCGCAACGAAGAGTAGCCCCCGTTCACTGCACCTAAAGAAAGCCCGTGCACAGCAACGAAGACCCAACGCAGCCAAAAATAAATGAATAAATTAATTAATTTTAAAAAAGGAAAAAAGAAAGGAACTTCCACAAGCTGATAAAGGGCATCTATAAAAAACCTAGAGCTGATATCATACGAAATGGTGAAAAGCTGAATACTTTCCCCTAAGATCAGGAACAATGCAATGATGTCCACTGTCACCACTTCTATTCAACATCATACTGAAAGTCCTAGCCAGTGCAATAAGGCAAGGAAAATAAATAAAAGGCATACAGGTTATAAAGGTAGAAGTAAAACGTTCCCTATTTGCAGACAATGTAATTGTCTACATAGAAAATCCTAAGGAACCTACAAAAAACTCATGGAACTAAAATGTGAGTTTAGAAAGGTCACAGGATACAAGGTCAACAGAAAAAATCATATTTCTACATACTAACAATTGTCAAAAGGAAACTTAAATTTTAAATTATATAATTTATAATGGCTCCCCCCCCAATTAAATTCTCGGGAATAAATCTACCAAAACATGTACATGATCTGTATGCTTAAAAGTTCAAATGCTGATGAAAGAAATCAAAGACCTAAATTAATGGAGAGGCATGCCATGTTTATGGATTGGAAAATGCAACAGGGAAATGATGTTAGTTTTGCCTAAATTGATTTGTAGATTTAATGCAATTCTAATCAAAATCCCAGCAGAATTTTTGGAAGATATGGACAGCCTGGTCTTAAAATTTATTTTGAAAGGCAAAGGAACTAGAATAGCTAAAACAATTTTGAAGAAGATGACTAAAGTTGGAGGAATTATATCACCCTATTTTAAGATTTACTTTAAAGCTACAGTTTCCAACACAGTGTGGTATTGGCAAAGGCATAGATACATAGATTAGACAGACAGTCCAGAAATAGACTCACACAAATATGGCCAACTGATTTTTTTACAAAAGTGCAAAAGCAATTAAATGGAGAATGAATAGTCTTTTCAAAAAATGTTGTTAGAACATTTGGACGTCTACATGCCAAGAAAGAGAGAGGGGAGAAGGAGGGAGGAAGGAAGGAAGGAAGAAATAAGGAACCTTGACCTAAATTTCATACCTTATACAAAAAATAACTCAAAAATATCTGAATGGAAAGCGTAAACTATAAACATTTAGGATAGAACATAGGAGAAAATACATGTGACCTAGGGTTAGGCAAAGAGTTCTCAGACATGATGCCAAAATCATGATCCATTTTTTAAAAAAGATGAATTAGACTTCACAAAAGTGTAAACTTTTGCTCTGCAAAAGACACTTAAAAGAATGAAAAGACAAACTATAGACTGGAGAAAATATTAGCAAATCATATATCCAACAAAGGACTTGCATTCAGAGTATATAAAGAATTCTCAGAACTCAATTGTAAGAAACAACCCAACTAAAAAATGGGCAAAGGACTTGAACAGACACTTCACCAAAGAAGATACACAGATGGCAAATAAGCACATACACAACGTTCAACATCGTTAGCTATTGGTGATGCAAATTAAAATGGCAATAAGGTACCACCACGTACCTTTTAGAATGGCTAAAAAAATTCTGACAGTACCAAGGTCTGGAGAAGATGCAAAGCACCTGGAATACATTGTTGGTGAGAAAGCAAAATGATAAGCCCACTCTGGAAAACAGTTTGGTAGTTTCATATAAAGTTAGACATATAGTCTAGAAATCCTACTTCTTGGTATTTATCCTAGAAATAAAGACTTACTTCACTCAAAAACCTGTACAAAAAATGTTTTTTTAACAGCTCTACTCATAATAGTAAAAAAATAAAATGGAAATAACCCAAATGTATTTTGGCAGGTGAATAAACAGTGATGGATCATATTTTGTAATAGGATGGAATACTACACACACAGGGTTCAACTTTATATGCCATTTTAATTTTGTTTTTAAGGAATAGATTTGAGACAAATGAGGAAGAGCGTTAAAATTTAACAAGGCTGGTTGGTGGGTGTGTGGATTTTGCTGTGTTATTCTGATTCTTTTCTGCTTGTGTTGTATTCTGTATGCATATTGTTGTCGACATCGGTAATGAGTAGATTATTTCATATTTGTGTAGTGTGGGCATTTACATACCTCACACCACTTAAGCCTCATTATCACTTTATGAAATAAGGACAGAAATTATTATCCCTATTCCATAGAAAAGGAATCTGAAGTGGATTGGGGACTCAGTAGTTCCTTGTTTAGCCTAGATTTGCATGGAAGTCCACTGGAGAAGTTCCCTTCAAACCCAGGTGACTTGACCCCAGTCACTCCCCCCACCCCAACCTTGGAAGGCACTTATTTAGTGGGGGAACAAATTGTATTAATAATAGCTAAATGTTCAAAAAACAGTCATCCTGAAGTACCAGAAGGGGCCTCCCGGAATGATTCCCAGGCGATGGATACACCTTTACAAGTCAATTCTTAGGAGGTGAAGGCAGGTTCTTTGGCTACCTCCCACTGTCTCACTCAGTGACCTTGGGCAAATCACTTAACCTTTCACTACTTATATTTACACTCCGGTAAACCGAATGTGTAATATTCATCATTACTCATTCAGGCTCCTGCGGAACACATCTTGAAAATTAGGGACCGATTTACGGTGGATCATATGCAACAACGTCAACTTTTCAACACAAAGTACATCTTCTAAGCCAACCCCCCCTCCCCCGCCATTCCTCAAAGAATATTTTCACTCTCATTTAAATGGCGAGGGCTATTTTAAAGGAGATTGAGTTTATACTTTTAAATGATCCATAACTTTTAAATCACTAACGTAAGAATGCTTTTGGTGTTAACAAATTAAAGCAACGCCTAACTAGACAGAACAATAAGTCAGTTACATTCTATTGCCCGTTTCGTCTGTACTGGCTCTTGAAGATTTTGGAAGCAAGCAGTTTGTTAACCATAAGTTTTAGAACTTTATTTCAGCCCTGATAATGCGTTTATGAAAATCCTTTAGGTTCTGAGTATTATGGTGTGAAAGAAGAAAAAACGGCACAGAGCAGCTCCAAATCCAGGAAAATTGGTAAAGATAAACTAGGAGCCGATGATCGCCAGCGCGCCAGGCTGGCTCCCGACTTTGGCTACGCGTCGGGGCAGCTGTGATGTCTCGCTTGGGACTGGCCCTGGAGGCTCCTGGCAAGGAACCTGAGCCCCCTCGCGGTCGAACTGCCCGCAGAGGCCACAGGTCCCTTTAAGGCATCCTGCGGGCAGGGACCCGGGAGCTAAGGGGGCGGGAGGAGGGTTCTCAAGCGCACGCCACGTGACTCTATTGCCAAGTTCGTTCGCGAGTTTGACAGAAGTTTGAATTGGACTCGGGGGTTTTCTGCAGCCGGCGGGGTAGAGCGGCGGCCGCGGCCTCGGCGAGCGCGAGCAGCAGCGCCCCCGCGACCCACCCAGCCAGACTGGATCCCGGGCCGCCAACGGCCGCTCGCGCTTCGGTACAGCTCGCTTCCCCCGCCGCGGGTCAGCAGCCCCGAGCCCCACCGCGGTCCCCGTGGACCGCGCGCCGCGCCCCGGCCCCGCCGCGCCAGCATGTCCTCGACGGAGAGCTCCAGTCGCACGACGGACAAGTCGCCGCGCCAGCAGGTACTCCCTGCACGCCGCTGGGGCTCTCTCGCCGCCCCTTCTCCACCTGGGTGTCGGGCCGACCCTAATTCTGCCCTCTCTCCCGGGTGTGAGTGGGAGGAAGAGGGCCAGCGCTTTCCTGGGTCCCCCACCGCCCTGACCCCGGGCCCTGTCCCCGCAGGTGGACCGCCTGCTCGTGGGGCTGCGCTGGAGGCGGCTGGAGGAGCCGCTGGGCTTCATCAAAGTTCTCCAGTGGGTGAGTCGCTGCCCCAGACGAGGGCTATTTCGGGAGCCTGGGCTGTGACGCTGACCCGAGCAATGTGGCCGAAGTGGGGGGCGGGGAGGTGCTGAGGCCGGTCCCGGAGGAAGGGTGGGGGGCGGCGACAGGTGGGCGGGGGAGGGGCGGGCTGGGGCTGCTTCTCCAGCACTTGGTGGCAGGAGGGTGAGGAACGAAGCATGCGGAGCCCCGGATTCGGTCCTTCTATGTGCAAGGAGTCTTTGCCCAGGGCGCTCACATTTCACCCGGGCGAGAGGACCCGGGTGTAACCTTTCCAGAACTCTGATCCTGCACATACCACTCCTCGGTGGCGGAAGGGGCGAAGAGGACAAGTGGGAATGAGGAAAGCTGCAGAGGGCAGAGGACGGAAGGAGGCAGGCGATGGAAACCATCCTGTCCCCAAACCCACCAGGACCTGACTGATCCTGGAGGTGGATTCATGGGACAGGGTCCTGACTGGCAGCTGTCCTGTTGAGGTCACTAGAGTAATCTGCGTTCCTGTAACTGCGTGAGGGAGTGGATGAATGAATGAATGGAGTTCATGGCTCTAGGATTACATAAAAGAAAAAATAGTAAGACAGAATAAAAATCAGCCAAAATGTGGCTTGTAGAATAAGATAGAATATTGAGCTAGAAAGCTGGGGCCCTGGGTTCTAGACCTGGACCTGCCTTTTCTACTTACTTGACCCGGGACAAATCTCTTCTTTGGACTTCAGTTTCCATGTTAATCAAATGTTCAGACCATCCCTAGGGTCCCTTTCTGCTCTAAATGGGTTGGCATGCTAGAACATTGCCCTTGGGTTAGACTTATCCTGTGACCTTGAAGAAATCATTTGCCCAGGGCCTCAGTTTCCCCTGCAGTGGTATAGGGGAAATACCATCTTCTCCTGCCTCACTGGTACTTTGAGACATTAGCATGTTTTCTGTCCTTCGTGGTGCCCAAGGCCTCCTGGGTATAAATTAGGAATGTGGACAGGTGCAGTCGCTCTTTCAAATCATAAAGACTTTTTGAGAGCAGTTATTGCACTGTCACAGAAGAGATTTAAGTTAGACAATCCACACACCAAATGGTGTGTGAATAACTTAATTAATGTGCTTTCAGCACAGAATTCAGCTAGGGAATAAGTTACCATTAATACTGAGGAGGATTGAGTTCTAAGGGGCTTTTAACTCATTGGAGACAGGAGTTAGCACTGTGTCGCTGATTCTTAAATCATCCTTTGGACGAGAATCATCAGATCTGGAATTCGGGGGCAATAGTGCATTTGGGGTTACCTCTGGATATCTGAGACCCTGACTGGGGCTACAGGCCAGCATGCGGAGCTCCCAAGTGCAAACTCTGGGACCTGTTGGGGACTTTCCACTCTCTCTACTGCCTCAAGAGCGGTTGGAACTACTGCTGACTGAGCTCTTTCACCTCCCCCCCACTTCCGTGCCATGAGCCACCACTTGAGTACTTGAGGGGGCCGTAGAAGAATATTAAGGCTCTGTGTGTCTACCATCCAGAACTAGGGATCCATTATGAGTGGTCCAGAGGAGCAGAACCAGAAATGTAAGGGTACAATTTTATCATTAAACTAGACAAATGTATCTAAGGGAAATTTGAGAAAGGCTGTCAAGGGATGAGGGAAACAATGAGGTTGTTAGACCATGGAATCATCCTCCATGGGAGGGATTCTGAAAAGCTTCCTTCTTTAACCTTTCTATCCTTTTCCCAACCCTCCCCCAACCAATACCCACAACATTTCTATAAGGCTGCACAAAGCAATGCCTAGTCTCCTCCCACAGTCAGTTCTGATCCCTAAGAATTAAGACCTGTTTGACTTTTTTGCGGTACGCGGGCCTCTCACTGTTATGGCCTCTCCCGTTGCGGAGCACAGGCTCTGGACGCGCAGGCTCAGCGGCCATGGCTCACGGGCCCAGCCGCTCCGCGGCACATGGGATCTTCCCGGACCGGGGCACGAACCTGTGTCTCCTGCATCGGCAGGCGGACTCTCAACCACTGCGCCACCGGGGAAGCCCCCTGTTTGACTTGTTAAGATCCTCAGCTTCTTAGAGAGGAAGTTATGCCTTTCTCTCATAATACTCAATCCAAGAGTCCAGGGCTAGGCTCTGCACTCAGCCTTCATTCGAAGGGTAGCATCATAAAGAGACATGATTTGCTTTTACTGCCATCCTGGTAGCCTGAATTCAGAGTGAGTTTCACTTGCTCTGAGTCTCTGCAGGTGAACACAGGAACCAGCACCAGGAACCAGCACCAAAATGACAGTGAAAATATCGTTTGGGACTTTTTGCATATTTCCTGCTTGGAGGGATCAAATACTCCGGCCTGGAAAAGGGGGAAAAAACCACAGACGAACCTGCAGTTATTGTAATGATAATTGAAAACTTTGTTGTCGCTATTACAAAAAGCAAAGGTTTTACTGGAATCCTGGTGAGATAAAAGTAATGTTATTCTTTTATTAGTGAGGAGCTTAGCTTGGGGTATCTCCTTAAAATTTAAAGATTAATCTCACCTCAATTGCAGTTCTGGGGTCTCACTAAGTCTACACTAAGCTAGGAAAATAACATAGGCATATACCAATTATTGGAGAACTAGTTTTTCTCTGCTTTCTAGCTATGGAACCTAGGGTAAGTGATGAAATCTTCATGGGTCTCAGTTTCTTATCTGTAGATGAGGGTAAGATCTATCTCATGAGCTCACTGGGAGGATTACAGGAGCTAATATCTGTAAAGCATTGGAGCATTCAGGAAGACTGGTGAGCCTGGCAGTCCAGGAGGTATTCAGCAAGTGTTTGTTCCCAAACCTCTCCTTCTCCCTAACTTTCCCCCTTATGCAGACTGTCAGCTAGACTTGTCCTTTGGTGAGATTATTCAGATGTCACTGCCAAATCCTCACTTTGAGGGTAAGGTACGAATCTCCTGGATTACTCAGTTACTGTATCGATAATGTCACGTTACCTTTAACTTGGTGTGCCCTTGATCAGTAATTCACCTTTGAGGTGCCAAAGTGACTTATTTGGCCCTGGGGTCTCTGTAATGAAAATAAGGTATTTCTGTAAATGTGGGGAATTCGAAAGTACACCATCAGAGTCTATAAAAACCAGTGAGATGATTGTGGGAATAGGATTTGGGGGAGAACTTGTCTTTCTTGTGCCCTGCACTAAGTGGAAATGTTAGTGTTCTCAGGACTGACAAAGGATTATCACCAAAAAGCAAGTCAGCACCAAAGTGGAGCCTCATCCTTAAAGTAGCAAGGTTATTCTGACATCTTTCCAAAAGAGATGCAGAGGGCTTCCCTGGTGGCGCAGTGGTTAAGAATCCGCCTGCCAATGCAGGGGACACGGTTTCGAGCCCTGGTCCAGGAAAATCCCACATGCCGTGGAGCAACTAAGCCCGTGCGCCACAACTACTGAGCCTTCTCTCTAGAGCCCACGTACCACAACTGCTGAAGCCCGCGTGCCTAGAGCCTGTGCTCCACACAAGAGAAGCCACTGCAATGAGAAGCCCGTGCACCGCAACAAAGAGTAGTACTGCAACTAGAGAAAGCCCTGGCACAGCAACAAAGACCCAATGCAGCCAAAAATAAAATAAATAAATTTATTTAAAAAAAAAAAAGAGATGCAGAGGGAGGAGGGGAAGGGGGAAGAGGAGGAGGAGGAGGAGGAAGAGGGGGAGGAGGGTGGCAGTGTATGACCACTGCTGTTCCCAGCAATGCAGGTCCATGAGGAGGAAGGCTGGTTGGTACCAGAGCTCTGGAGTTGCCCCTTGTCTTAGGGTCTCCATGTCTTCGTGGCTCCTGTTCTTTATGACCAGCTTTTTTGGCTCAGAGCCTTGTGCTTGGTGACAGGGGTGGTTTCTGTTCTTCCCTGCTCTTCCCTGTGGCTCAGTCACCTGGCACAGTTAAGGAAGAAAGCATATCTGATACAGAAAGGTAGAGGAGGCTGGGAAAGCGTGTCTTTCTCTGCTCCTGCATCTCAGGTGCAGAGCTACTTCCTCTCTCTTTGCAATCCTCCCTGCACACGGTAGAGATCTTTTTCAGCCTTTATAACTCTTGTGATGCAGGGTTCTGTTTTGGTTTTTATTTGAGCATGACTCTCTCCTTCCTGGATGCAAACTCTTGAGAGCAGGCACCAGGTCTTATTCAACTTAGATTCTGCAGCACCTGGCACAAAGTAGATGCTCGATAACTCTTTGTTGATTAATGAATGGGTGATGTAGAAAGAGCACAGAACCGGGAATCAGGAGTTGTGAATTCTAAGCCTGGCTCTCACATTGGCTAACTGTGACCTTGGGGAAGTCACTTAATCTTTTGGGACTTCAGTTTCCACCTCTATGAAATGAGACTATTGTGCTTGATAGTCTCTGAGATCCTTTTTGCTCTGTGAACCTGTGAGATTTTGCTGAGGTTCCTCCATCCGTTCACTTGCATAGCCAACTGTCATCTGTTACCTGACACCATCTGACTGTGTTATGTTCAAATTTAATCATATATTCTGGTTAATAAAGTTATATAAGGTGTTTAGAGGCTCCTGACTTTCAAAGAATCAGAATAGAAGAGAATACAGTTAATACTGAAGTTACTATGGGTATATTTTGCCCAGAGAGGAATCGTAAAGGAGGGTTCAGGATTTTCAGAACCTCAAGGTTGTCATCTGGCCATAGCAGAACTTCCCGCAATGATGGAAAAGCTCTATAATCTGTGTTGTCCAGTATGGAACCTGCTAGTCACATGTGCCTAGGGAGCACTTGAAATGTGGCCAGTGTGTCTGAGCAACTGAATTTTAAGTGTTATTTAATTTTAATTAATTTAAATGTAAATAGCCACATTTGGCTAGTGGCTACCATTGTGAATAGTGCAGCTCTATAGTAGGAGCTCCATGAAGACAGAGGGTTTTTTTCTCTTTTGTTCACTAATAAATCATATCGCCTAGAACAATGCCTGGTACATAGTAGATGCTCAGTAAATGACATCTTTCTGTAAATGGTCAGGAGTGCCAGTCAAGAGAGTGCTAGTAAAAAGCAGGCTCCATAACTAACTTCATTGCCCCAAGTTAGGAGTACCTACTTTTGGGGGGAACCTATTACAGAGCCATTCACTGGCTAACTGCCAACAGTAAACATATATCCAACTGTCTGCCCTTCCCAGAATGTAACGCCTTAATTGTGTCCAGTTCTGGGCACCAGAAGCTAAGAGGAACAAAGAAACTTCCAAGAGGAATCAGAGAACTGACAAGAAACAGAGCTGACAAGATTGGAGAATTCTTACGAGGACGAGCTAGAGAAGTTCCACTGTTATGCCAGGGAGGCAAATTGGAGTATGTAAAGGATAATGATTCAGAGGCTTTGAGTAACTTCTCTCCAGGCCTGTCAAGAAGATGAGCAAACAGGGCTCTATTGCAGCCTCTGTAATGTAAGTCAGATCAGGAGGTTAAGCAGGCATTGGAGAGAGGTTATACTGTCTCCTTTCCTGGATGATTTTTAAGATGGAGACAATTGTCATTTGTTTGAACTAAACCTCCTAGAAACAGAGAGGTACCCATTATGACCTTTAGAGAGGGGTCAGTGGCTCCAGCATGAAGAAGATCTGCCAGGCCAGGCGATGCAAGGTGGGGCAGTGGCACCAGACACCACCCAGGGACAGAGCGCAGCTGCTGGCAAGCCCAGCCAAGGGCACACTGATAGCGTTACCCTCAGAGAGTGAGAGAATCATAGAGTTGGAAAAGGCCTTTGGATTACCTGCTCCAAACTCCTCATTTTACAGAGGAGGAAACTGAGACTCAGAGAGCAGAATGACTTATTAGAGGTCACCCTGCCAGTTAGTGACAGGGCCAGGACCAGGACCTGGATTTCCAGACTCCTGATCCAGGGCTCTTCACTCCACAGTACTATCAAGCATTAGCAAAATAATGTGAACACAACTCTATTCTATAAACACTGGATGCAGGACTGGGATGTGAATTAGCTGTCTTCTAGGTGCTTAATATCCAAGATACCAAATCGCAAAGAAACGTACAAAAAGTGAACAATTAACAGAATAAGCTCACTGCTTAATACAAATGATTATATCGTGCACAAGCCAATGGTAAGTGCACAGGAAATGAGCCCTGAACAGATAATGTGGGAGGATCAGAGACTCCAATTTCTCACCTCCTTCTAACCAAAGTGTGTATCCCCAGAAAGAAATTAGAAAATCATGGGATGAGGGAATTTCATGTCATTCAAGGCAGGAGGTTTAGTAAAATGTGATGAAAGGTGAAGAGGAAAACAATTCATGTGATCTGAAACGCCTCTGGTTCTTAACACTGAGAAATGGCAGCAGCAACGGATTATAAAGGGAAACACCACTGGGGAAAAAGCAGAGGCTGATAAGGCAAGTTGACGATACTTTTCTCTGGGCTTGAGCCAGGACTGCCATCATCAACCCAGCCAGCACAGTTGCCAAAGGAAAGGTGCCTTTGGGGGCGAGGAGTTAGCTGGCAGTACACAGCAGCCGGGCCCCTGCCCCCTTGGCCCCTCGGAAGGCTTGGCAGAGGTTGTCCCCTCTAGCTATACCTCCACTGAGGCAGGAAGCCATTGGAAGTTAGCAAGAAGGTAATGGCAAGATTCATTGATGGCTTCAAAGGAGAAATGGAAAGAATTCCATGCACTCCTGATCTAGATTGGTGCAGGGAAATCTATTTCTAGGGTGCTTCTCCCTTGGGGAGGAAATTCAAGTCCAACTTTGAGATAGAAGTTTCCAAAGCCTAAATTGCTTTGTGTCAGTCATCATCTTAAGGAGGCTACCTGTGGTCTCCAGTGTCACATCCGATGGGGAGACCTGGAAACTGCCCATTTCTCCCTCTTCATCTCCCTCCCAGGTACCAGTCAAAGTCAACCTTATTCATTTGGCTATTTGGTCCAGCACGCTGTGCAGTGAACACAGCACCCTGAGGCTGGGAGACCAAAGGAAGCCATGGGTCCCTGGCCCGGAAGGACTTGATTAAAGGGACTCCTGGCCCTCCCTCCGCCCCCATATCTGCACCGGCTGAGAGTCAGAGGGTGGTTCTGAAGTGATAGACCTTGGCCAGCTGAGACCTTCTGACTCTCAGAGGGGCTTCACTCTCCCTCAGCTCTTTGCTATTTTCGCCTTCGGGTCCTGCGGCTCCTACAGTGGGGAAACAGGAGCAACGGTTCGCTGCAACAACGAAGCCAAGGACGTGAGCACCATCCTTGTTTCGTTCGGCTATCCCTTCAGGTGAGCAGGAGTTGATTCTGACCCCGCATAGCCTCTCTCATTGGATTGGCAGGACCTGCTTGGTCTCTTTCTCCTCCAGAAACCTAAAGACCTTTTGTTGTGTGCCACTCCAGTTTCAGATAGAATTACAAGGCTCAGGTCCTTCCTGCCCTTTAGGAATTTCAGACACACTGGCCAGAGAAAAATATAAGGGAAACTCAAAAAGATCCCTGTTATAATAATGTTGCAGTCCATGGATAACCAATAGCAGGTAACAACAGCTCTTACAGAAAGAACCCATGCAGTGTGGGGTGGAGGGTTCTCGACCCTCAGCAGCCTCCTCCCTGCCTTGAAGGTAAGGAAGCTTGTCAGTACTCAGATCCTGAAGAGCTGATGGGGGATGCTCACCAGTACCACCAGAATACAAGGGGGTATATCTTGGCCGGGAGGTAGAAGACAATACTCTTTCCTGAGTGTTTGGGAGCTTAGAGAAGGGAGAGCCCAAGTGTTCAGCGGGGAATGGGGACAGCGCTCAGCTTTTCAGAAATTTCTAGTAGCAGCAGCCAAGTTAGATTAGCTGTCTCTTGTTCATAATAGGGTATTTGTTTTTCTCTCTTGATTTTGTCCAGTGTGGTCTCATTGGGGGACCTAAATAAAGCCTGAGAATGGGTGATTCCAATCTTAACTTGGCCACTGTGGACCTGTGCTTTCCCAGGGACAGAATGAAGCTGATTTCCCTGGTGGTTTGGCTACCAGAAATAGATGAACTATATATACTGTGGTTACAATCTAAAGGGTCGTGGAGATACTTGGAAATGCAGGGTCACCGTATCTGGGCAGGGTGGATGACTGTGGGGTGGTGGCTGAGAGGGAGGTAGAGTTTGACCAGAATTCCAGGAAAATTCCTGTCCTGACTGCAAGGTTCCCTCCAGAAACTTTCCTCCCTACCTGCCCCTTTCTTGGTTCTGTAAGAGTCCTCGGGTGAGAACTAGTGCAGGACTGCTCCTGGGGCAGGGGAAGCCCACTGCCTCCACAGGGAGAGGATCGCCCTGAGCTCAGGGTGGGCTCCGTGCCACCTGCAGGTTGAACCGGGTCCAGTATGAGATGCCCCTCTGCGACGATGAATCCACCTCCAAGACCATGCATCTCATGGGGGACTTCTCTGCCCCCGCCGAGTTCTTCGTGACCCTGGGCATCTTTTCCTTCTTCTACACCATAGCTGCACTCGTCCTCTACCTGCGTTTCCACAACATCTACACGGAGAACAGGCGCTTCCCCCTGGTGGTGAGTGGGCACAGCCAGGAGGGATGGGGTGGAGGCACTGAGGAGACATACGTTTCCGGGCTGAGGACAAACATGGTGGCTTTCCTGGGTCCCTGACACTCGGATGTGAACCTCCTCAATCTCCCTGCCAGCTCTTTGCTGCTGGTCCCTTCGGGTGCTGGGGCTGCCACAGGTCCTCGGGCCAGTGGAAGGCCCATGTCCCAGGACTCTGCGTCTACCAACCTCCCATCGCTTGCTCTACTCAAAGTAGGCACAATAGCTTCAAGAAGCAGGCGCTGAAGTCTGATTGCTTGGGTTCAAATCCCAGCACTGTCCCTTACTAGCTGTGTGCTCTTGACAATTTCCTTAACCTCTCTAACTCTCAGTTTCCTCAACTATAAAATGGGAATAAAATAATAACTATCTAATAGTGTTTTGGAAGGATAAAGTGAACATGCATGTAAAATACCTGGTGTATAGTTAGCCTCCATAAGTGCTAGCTATTATCAATATTATTTCCCCTTTACTTTCTCCCTATCCCAGGCATGCAAGGTGGAAAGGGTGCCTTAGGGGACCCCATTTATCTCCTGCAGTCTGCCCTCACTCTGCCACCACTTGTAACTGAGCAGTGGTGATCAAAGGAAAGGCTGGGCGTGGGGAGAGTGTCAAGTTTAGGCCACGTGGGTTTAGGGATGACACTGACCAACAGATGCCTGGGCACATTGTTACGTGACCTCAGTTCTGAGGGCATGGGCAGGGGTAGCCCTGGCTGGCGGGATTCTCTTGGTGGCAGGTTCCCTAGGATGATCTGAGTTCCCTGAAGCTCTAGGTGTTGGGTAGGATAGGAAGAGGCAGCTGTCCTGGGACCCCAGGATCCCAGTGCCTTATGGCAAGACGAAAAGAAGTACAGAATCATGGAGGCCTTTCTGATTGTATTTCCTGTCCCTCTGCTCCTCCCAGGACTTCTGTGTGACTGTCTCCTTCACCTTTTTCTGGCTGGTAGCTGCAGCTGCCTGGGGCAAGGGCCTGACTGACGTCAAGGGGGCCACACGACCATCCAGCCTGACAGCAGCCATGTCTGTGTGCCATGGAGAGGAGGCGGTGTGCAGTGCCGGGGCCACGCCCTCCATGGGACTGGCCAACATCTCCGTGGTGAGACCTGTGGCCACTGAAGGGGTCTGGGGAAGGCAGCACACTCCCAGCTGCCCAGGCCTGTCACAGCAGGGTCTGAGAGGGACAGAGAGGGTGTCTTCACAGCTGCCCTCCCCGGCACTGGCAGCCAGTGCTTCCGCTGCACCTAATGCTGGCTGCTGGCCCCTGGCTGACCCTGAGGGACATTTGGGCAGGGGGAACCCAAGAGCCACTCAGCCTCCTGTGCCTTCCTCCTTCCGCCCTCTGCCTCCCATTTCCCTCTCTTCTCCCCACCTCCAGGCGTGCTCTTTGTGACTGCCTCTCCCTCCTCCTGCCTCTTTACAGTCTGTGTGAATGTACACACATAAGCAGGTGGAGGGGGAGCCTAGGGCTGTGACTGGGCTCAAAGCGGGGGGCAGACCCAGAGTGGGTGAGAAGGGGCTTATTGTCACTCAGGCCTCCAGGCTGGAAAAGGTCTTTGGGCAGTGGTGGGTCTAGCTGGTATGCATGTATTTGGCCACCCCAGCTGTTAGAACATTGAAACATCTCCATATTAGTTGGTAAGTAGCTGAGCTTTGCAAATGCCCTCCTGTCAGCCCAGCCGCCTCAGCCCTGCCCTGAAAATGGCCTGAACCTTCCCCGGGCCCAGCAACTGAAAGGTTTAATGGCTGGCACACCAGGGAGCCTTCTAGACCTTGCTGGAACCCTGCTGATAGGTGTTAGCCCCACAGCCTTTTACTGTAAAAATATTCACACATTCGGCGAAGTTGAAAGACTTTTACAATGAACAGCCACGCACTCGTCAGCTAGACTGTACCATTAACATTTTACTAGACTTGCTTTGTCCTGCATCTATCTGCCTCTCTTCATCTATCGATCCATCTTATTTTTAATGCATTTCAAAGTTTATTGCAGACATCAGTACACTTCCCCCTAAATACTCCCTGCTGATAGGTTTTTAAATATTTTGAATAAATATTTGGATAGAGCTGGCTGGGTCGCTACCCTAGGGAAGGAGCACCTTGGACAGCTCTGGACCCACCCACCCCGACAAGGCCTTCGGAAAACGGCCTGCGGACGCTGTGGGAAGCGCCACTAGAGCCCTTGCTCCTTGCTATGCTTTGCACGGTGCTCCACTCCAGGAGCCAGGTTCTCCTAGCGACCAAGCCACAACTTGGGTGCATGCTGTGGACAGAGTTAGACACTTTCACCAGAGAATCCCTTAGTGGGTGGTGGCCTTAAACCCTGACTCTACATCCAGTTCTCTTTTAGTCTTTCTAGCCCTCTGCACCTCCCCCACCCCCCAACACACAGGTACTCCCCCTCCCTGTTCCCAGGATGCCCTTCTATTCTCATAAGCCACCCTCCCCCTGATGTCTTTGCAGCTCTTTGGCTTTATCAGCTTCTTCCTGTGGGCCGGGAACTGTTGGTTTGTGTTCAAGGAGACCCCGTGGCACGGGCAGGGCCAGGACCAGGGCCAGGGCGCCGGCCAGGAGAGCGCAGCTGAGCAGGGAGCGGTGGAGAAGCAGTAAGCGGCCCCCACCCGGCTACTCCCGAACAGGACAGCGCCTCTTCAACCGCCTCTGGCTTCCAGGACCTCCCTCTTCTTCCTCCCCCAACTCCCCTCCCCCATTATTCTGGGCTCTGAGCTTTGAGACGTCTTCACTGGATGGGCAGGCATCAGCTGTCGGAAACCTGGGCAGCCCTCCCAGTGGCTTCCTATCCCTCCTCTTGCTGGAGCCCCGGATGGCAGGAGCTCAGTGCTTCTTATCTACTGCCTGGACCCAGGCATCTTACTTGGGGTCTTACGTGTACCCTCACAGCCTTTGAGAACCAGCCTCTGCTACAGGCAAAGGTTGGGGTCAGGAGACCTGAGACTGGTTCCTCGCTGCCACTTCTATCAGTCTGTCCAGCGTCAATAAAAGTGGGGGGAGGGGAAATTGGCTGGCAGCCTTCTCCCTGCCCCCTTGCATGGAGGGCCCACCAGTGGTTTAGTGACCCCTCTTCAATGGCTGTCATCAAGGCCCCGTGTCTGCGCCGACCTCCAATCCGCCTGAGCTCAGTATGCTCCCCACCCTCTCCTCTGGCCTCTGTTTGCCCACAGAGCCCATCACGTGGGAACCCAGGGGGCAGACTAGCCTAGAAAACAGCCTTTCAGAGGGTCCCAAGTAGGCTGAGACTTGATGGGGAGCAGATAAATTGCAACTGAGTTGCAACTTAAAGAAACAGAAGCCAGAAAACTTGCTGGGGAATCAGTTTTTTTTAAATTCCCTTAGTCCTTCCACCCCTCCAGGCTGGGGCACTTCCACCAACACTCTAAACTCATACTTGCCCTAGAAACTCCTTACCTTCCTCCCTGTCCTCCTTCTTGGGCTTGGTCTCACACTTGGGACACAAGATGAGGGGTCTAGGAGCATCTCCATTTCAGCCCTCCCCGCCTCCCACCTCTCTGTCCCTCTCCCTTCCCCAGCCTCTTGGGTCTGAGGCATTCAAGATCCTTTTCAAAGTCTGTCCAGGCCTTCCTTTCATTCCTGTAGGGCCAGATAGGGGCTCTGAAAGGGTAAGAAAGGACCATCATGAGTCTAAGTTGCCCCAGAGCCCCAGGACATGGATGGATGGGCCCATTTCTTCCTTACTCTCTGCTCATTTTTTTCCCGCCCTGCTCCTTCTCTGGCCCGTTTCATGCTTCCCCTTCTCACCTTTACGAAAGAACATGCCCTCTCCCTTTGCCCGCCATTCCTCCCCTGCTTCCGCATCTGTTCCAAGCTCTGTCCCCCCTACACACCCACCCCAGTCCCGGGCAGGCTGATGCTCTTGGTGCTTCTTCACTTTGGGACCCAGTTCCATATTTGTCTTTGGTGTGTCTCCCCTTCCTGACACCTCCTCAGTCCCTCTGCGGACCCCAGGGCCCAAGAGTCAGTGCTGACTGGATAAGGGCCATCTGTCTCCCATCCAGCTCAAAACATTTCAGTCTGCCCTGGCCATAGGGCTGCCCAGGGAAGAAGGAAGAAGGCAGAATCCAGCCATTTTCCAATCCAGTGCCAATTAGCCCAGATGTCATCCCAAAGGTAAATGTGCCCTGTGCCAGTCTCTCCTCAGGACTGAGTCAACCCCTCCAACCTCCTCACCTTCCTCAGCACCCTCCATTGTAATGTGTGCATTACTGGGGTACCTAGGCGGCAGGACCTTTGACTTCGGGCCAATCATTTCTTCTTTGGGTCAGTTTCCCCACTTGACAGGGGAGTGTGAGGTTTACATCTTCAAATGCTCCAGAGTCCTTCAGTGAAAAATTAGGTGTTTTGTTTTTTAGATTTGGGGGAAGGCATTTGAGGAGGGAAGATAGGAGATGGGGATAAGGGTGTTTCTAAGTCTGAACCTCTCTGTCCTGAGCTGTCCCCGTGATTACTCAAGGACAAGGGGAGACAGTTTTGCCCACAGCTCTAGAGACACAGAGAACAAAGGGATGACCTTCAGTTTTCTTCAAGCTGGCCCCTGTGAGGGTCTGTGAGCAGCTTCTACTGGAACTCTGTTTGGATTCTGTGTATGTATTTGTAATTTATCTGAAATGTGATGGATAAAGTGTTCTCATTTGGGGGCCTAAGTTACTAATTGGCCCTTCAGCTAGGGAAAGGGGGTGGGTGGGTATGCACTCCTGCCAAGGACTCCTAGCCCGGAACTCTCCCTAGAGCAGAGAAGGCTCTTTCTCCTCTTCAAGAGGCTGGCTTGTTCTCACCCTGAAGAGCCTTGATTTAGGCTATGGCTTCTCTCTCCATAGCCACCCTAAGAGGAAAGGCTACTTCACCTCATTACCTTCAGAGGGCTGGGCTGGGTCAAATGCTGAGTGCGCGGCTGTCCTCATAGGACTCATGTCCCCTCCAACTAGGGCTGGCATCACCACTTTGCCTAGTGGGTCCTGAGGTAGAAGGTGCTGGTTTCTCCAGTTGCCGCAGGAGGCCAACAGGCAGGGCACTTGCCCTTTGCCCTAGTAAACTCTGACCCTGCCAGGGTGCCCACCTAGGACCTTTCCTGAACATGAGTTCCGTCCACTATCATGGTCATAGGTATCCTTCTTCTGGGATTGAAGATCAGGGGTGGGGGGAGAATGTTGCATGTTGTTTTCTGGTGCTTGTTATTATACATTTGAATAAACAGTGCTTCAAGCATTTGCCATGAAGGAGCCAAGAATGTAGCCCTTCTGGGGACCTTTTTCCTCCTCCTCCCCTTGCTTTAAGTTCTTGGACAAATATCAGCATTTCCACCAAAACATCATTCCGCTCCTCTCCACTCTGCACTCCCAGCGACAGAGTCTGCAGGCTGAGGAGTTGTTCCTGGCGGACCCCGGGCTGGCAACATCTCCTCTTCTGGTGGCACCAATTAGTCCAAAGTAACTGAGACTCATTAGTAGATTTAGAGCAAACTCAGAAGGCGAGAGATACTGGCTTCCACAGTGCTGTTTCCACTTACTCTCCTACCATCTGTGACCTAGACAGGCTTCCTGTCAGGAGTTGAGGGCCACGTGCTTTGCCCTTTTAACTATAAAGGTTCTTGCTGAACAGACTTGCACCTCTATGCCCCTTCTGACAAACAGTCACAGGCTACATTTACATTCCCTAGAAAAATACACTTGGGCACAATATTACGTTCAATGTCACCAGTTTCCCACTCCCCCTAGGAATCATCCATGGTTCTCAGGTTAAGGATCTCTACCCTCAGAGATTATCCTTGAAGTACTTAAACCTTCCCTGGGTGAAAATGAGACAGTCTGAGGTCTTGAAGTCACAGACCTTGACTTAGTTGCCTCCAGTTTGGTTTCCCCTTAGATGAAAGAATGAATATATGTGGTGAGGTGTAAGGGGTTGAGGAGGGAAAAGAGAATTAGTATCTCTTTTCTGATGTGATGGGGTGGGGGGCAGGCTTTTGTCTCTTGATTATGTGAGGGTGGGAAGGAATGTTATCAGCTGAGAAAAGAGAAAGAGGTGGATGATTAAGGTATTTTCCAGGCCTTAGCAAGGAAAATGACAGATCTGATGAGAAATCTCCTTGTGCCCAGGCTCTGGTAGCAGCCCTGCCAGCAGAGAAAATATTCGTTAGAAAAAGAAGCCAAAGGGATGGATGGAGTCAGGGTCCAGCCAGGGTTTGGGAAGAGGCGGTACAGGGTATCGATCGCAGTGCTCATGACGAGAGAGATGGATCAGCAGAGATGCTGCAAACACCAGCAGCCTCAGGGCCACCCCAGTTCCGGGGCTGGCTCTGGCTCGGAGATAGCCTTCTGTCATCCTGACAGGTGATCCCGGTCAGCTCAGCTAGGTCCTCCCAAACCCAGACAACGCCACTTCAACCCTCTGCTCTGCGTCAGGGCAGCGTGGGTTTGCCACACAGGAGGCACAACCCGAGAGTTGAGGACCCTCCCCCCACTCCAACCCCTGTGTCCTTCAGCACATCCTACAGACCCCCTCCCTTTGCCCTTCTGATTCACAGCGCCCACCTCCCTGCACCTACCGCATTCGATCTACGGGGAAGCGAAGTCGCTTCGTGGCCGCCAGCCCGGGAATGGGAGCCAGCCAGCTGGCGGAGGCACGGTTTAAAGGGGCATCTTGGGCAGAGAGAGGTTTGGGACTGGGGTTTGTGTGCAGCGAACTTAAGAGAGTGGGCTGGTAGCACAAAGAATGGGTTCACAACGGTTAGGAGCAGAGGTCCTGGGGCTTTGGTCTCTTTTTCCCCCGCAATTGTGCATTTTGGAGTGGCGCTCTCGTCAAGCTCAGTAGGCAACCTCACCACCTCTAAGCCTACGTTTCCCAGAAGGCTGTGCGGCAGGGAGAGTGAGGGGAAGGCAACCAGTGCTGCGCTTGCGCAAAGAGTGAGCTGGAAAGGTGGGAGGGAGAGGGGAGGCGTGCCCGCGGCAGGGATGGGGGGAGGGGGCCGCGCAGCGGCGGCGCCGGGGCGGGCGCGCGTCCGCGGCGGTGATGGCGGTGCGTGAACGCGCGGCGGCAGCAATGGCCGCTCTGGAGCGGCGGGTGCCGAGTCTCGATGACTTCGCGGGACAGAGCTGGAGCTCGTGGGTGGAGCGGGCCGAGCTGCCCGCGGCCGACGGTGAGTGAAGCACCCCTAGAGTCTGAAGACCCCATCACTGTCTCCCCTCCCCCCCTCCGGGCCCCCGCCAACAGAGGGGAGCTGCCGACGGGAGCCGCCGTCCGGCTCCCCGGCCCCCCAAACAAAGGACCCGCCGGGTCCTAGTGCCCGCCCGCTCCGACACCTTCGCGCCTCCGGGTCCTAGCGCCGGCTCTCCTCCAGCAGCCCACCCTGCCCACCTCTGCCTCTGCCGTTGCCCAGTACCTGCCCCCACATCTGCTTGCTTTTATGTTTCTTCTCGCCTGCTGTCCTCCAGCTTCCGCCCCTCCTGCACCTGCCTCAAGCTTTCCCCATTCGCAACAGTCCTCTCCACGTGTTTCCCACGCACCCCACTTCTGTGCCCCCCTCCCAACCCCCCTTGTTCCTTCGCCTTCTGCCCTACACCTTTTGCTCCTTTTCGGCGTTTGCCTGTCGGCTGCAGTGCCACTAGACCCCCGCCTCCTCCGCATTAGTTCGTCGGTCCATCCATCCATCCATCCTCCCTTCCTCCCTCCTCCGTCCATCCATACATGCCTCCAACCCTCCGTCCTTTCCCGGGCCTCTTGCCCTGCCTCCCGGGCTCTCTCCCCTGACCCCCACCTTCTCTAGGCCCCTGAGTGCTTTTGGTGAGCAGGCTGACAGCCCCTTCTCCTGATCTTTGTCTCCTGGGCCCCAGGGGGCATCTGGCCTCGTGGCCTTTGGGGTGACAGCAGGCATCACACCCCTGAAGAAGTTTGCAAGTGAGAAGAGGTGGAGGAGGAGACCACATGGAGCGGTCTCTGATGACACTTGTTCTCCTCTGAGACGTCCAACTCCCAGCTCAGTTCTGTCCATCACTGCATTTTAATGGACTTAAGAGTGGGAGCTGCCCCTTGTTTCTTGCATGCCTAACCCACCACCCCTCATATCTGGAGATTATATAAGACTGTCAGTATTCTTCCCATTCTAGAAAGGTGCACGTCTGTTAGTAGGTGTCAGAAGCAGACCTAAGTGGGAGCCTCAGGCCACCCCAGAACTGCCCCATGCTGGGTGGGCAAGGATGGGGCCATTGTCAGGGTCTGGGTGCATTGAGAACCGGAAATGGAATCAGACGGGTTTGGTGACTCAGAATTGATTTTTTTTCCAAGGGACAGGGAGGGGGCGTAGAGGAGGGAGGGGAGAGGAGTAAGATAGGGGGATGGGGAAAGAGCTACTTTGCACAGCTAAAACGTTTTTGTCATCAACCCAGAAACTGAGGTACAAGCGCAACCCTTGCCCAAACCCCCTCTTAAGAGGAAAAGGGCTTGCATAGCTGGTCAAGGGGACTTTGAAGATGCTGAAGGGCCCAAAGACAGCAGTTTCTCTCCTCTGTGGCCATCCTATCAGTGCAGGACCTGAGAAGCTGGATGTAACTTTGACAATGCCATGGCAACCAGGTGGAACAAAATTGGGGATGGGGACCTAAGAGATTATCTGTTTGGGATGCCACAGAAAAGCAGAAAGGACCTGTCTGAGAAATCTCAAGAAGGGACTCAGGGATCTGTAGTAAAATATGTTAAGGACTGTTTCCCGTTTAAATGGGGAAGCAGGCCCAGAAAAGAGATAATTACCCATAGTCACCCAACCAGTCAGCAGTGAAATCCTGAACTGTACCTTGGAATGAAGGATCCATAAGAAAGGTGGCTGGATCCCTCCTCATGGGGCCAGCTCATTCCAGAGGTAGCAGGTGAAGGAAGAATGGGCACTTGAGAAAGATCCACTGAAAGGTTCTCCAAGTGGTCCTGAGCACCAGGTGCTTGTCAAGTAGTGAGAGCTTCCTCCTGCTTGGCCCCAGGACCTGGTCGGATGGGAGATGGGGCTTCTGGGATGGGGGTGGTCCTTCTGAGCTGTGTTTCTCCTCCAGGGGCTGAGTTGGAGGAGAGTAACAAAAACCTGAAGAAGTTGGATGCCATGACCCTCATTAAAGAAGGTGCGAGTTGACACATGCTGGGGCTGGGGCCCAGGGCAGACAGGACCACCTTCCCTTCTTCCACCACAACCCAGGAGGTGGCTGCCTGAAGCAGCAGGTCTGGGGATTCTCACTTTGATAGGTCTGAGTCAGCCTATTCCCCTGGCTCCTGTGACTTATTGAGGGAGATCCTAATCATTGGTGTTTGGTGCCCGCTCACCTGAAAGCCCACATTCTTAGGGACTGGTTAGATTGAACTCTGGAAGCTGGAAGCATCCAATATAAAGCTTGTCATATCAGCTGGGAGGGGAAGTGTCATCTGAGTGGTGGGTGGGAGTGTTCTCTGATCTTACAGGGAAAATCTGGTGTCCTCAGCTCCAGTGATAAGGGCTTCTGTCATTGCAGACATGTCCATCTTCGGGCACTGCCCTGCCCATGACGACTTCTATTTGGTTGTATGTAACCATTGCAGCCAAGTGGTGAAGCCTCAAGCTTTCCAGAAGCACTGCGGTGAGGGGAGCCCTCGGGAGGAGATAGAGGGGACAGGGGAAGGTGGAACATGGAACTCTGAGGACAGGGCCAATTGGGAGGTCATGTGGGTAATGGAGGGAGGCTTTGGGAATAAGAAGGTGGAGGCGGGGAGCTTCACAGATTGTGGTTGGTTGGGGTTATCGTTTAAGCAACCTTTTAGCATCTGGTGGAGTAAAGTTCTAGCGTCTGGGAAGAGCTAAGAGGTTCAGGAAGCTGATTCCTAGAATTTTGAGTCTTGAAGGCTCAAATTCAAATGGGAAGGAGGCAAATTTAAAATCTAAGCTTTGGAAACTCCAGGTTCTCTATCATGAGTCTGTGAGCAGGGTTAGGAGGTTGGGGAAGGAGACAGTTGATGCCACTCACCTCGATTGCTTTCTCCACCTCCTGGTGACAGAAAGAAGACATGGGCCGCTCAGCAAGCTTTACGCCCGGGCCCCACCCCCACCTCCAGCCCCTGCCAGCTCTCAGAAATGCCATGTAGTGAACGGTCAGGGCCCAGCTTGTAGGGCCCCAGGTTCCACCAAAACCTCCTCCAGGGAGAAGGGCCAGGGGTCCCGGAGCCGTGGCCACCAGCCTCCGGAGAAGACCCAGAAGGACAACCTCTGGTAAGGAAAGGCTGGAGACTCCCTGAGACAAGCCCTGACCCTAGCCCAGGGAGGGGTTGGCACAGATGGAGGCAGCTGTGGGGCGATGGGCACTGCGCACTGCGGGAGGCGGCCATCTCTCTCTGCAGCTCCCTTCTACTTGCTGCAGGGAATATGGGGTCCCCTTTTCCCATGTTCTGCACCCCTGCAGGAGCCCACCCAAGTTCCAGGGCTGGGAAAGGAGATGGCTCTGGGCTAGAGTCTGGGGCCCAGGCCCAGCCTCCCTACCTCCCAGCCTGCACCCTCTCTCCATGTATAGCCTTTTCGTGCCTGTGGTGAATCTGGAAAAGATGTCCAGTCTCCCGAAGCCTGATGGACACGGAATCAGGGTGGCTCCGCCCTCTGCTTTCCTCAGCCAGCCGGCTGGCCTCACCAAGGACTCCCCTGGAAAAAACCCCGTGGCATCCCCTTCTAAAGAACTTCCTGGCAGAGGGAGCATCGAGATAACCCCCAGCGAGGGCTCCAGTCACCGGGCTGAAGGCAGCCCGTCTGAAAAGGAGCCTGGTGGGGCCAGGCTGCCCCCTAAAACCCACCGGAAGATGGCTCGTGAGTAGTCGTGGTCTTGGGGTCAGGAAGGTAGAGTGGGGACTCCTTTGGACTGCTTTGTCCTTGGGCCTGATGGAGAGGGGGTCAGGAAAGGGTGGGCTTGGCCATCACAGCGTGCCAGGGTACAGGAGCCCCTGGTCATCCCTTGACGTGGACACTCACTTGACCTGCTTGCTCTCTTGGAAGATTCTCTTCAGCCCAGGTCTCCTGATTAAGGCCATGGGAGCCTGTGCCCAAGAAGGTGAAGGTATTTTTCCTCACCTTGGGCTGTTGAACTTTATCTCTTTTCTCGTCTAGATCCAGGGCACCAGAAGCCTCCCATAGCTGGTTTCCCTGGCATCCCAGATGCCTGTAGCTGCTTTTGTTTCCTGGTACATGTTGCCCTGTTTGAGACTTGGGGCCCCCCAAAGGAGTGCCGGGGCTGGTATGGGGACGGGATGGTTCTTACACCCAGCAGAGAGCTGCTGTTTCCCAGAGGAGTATCTCTGAAAGGCTGCAGCCCCAGGCTTGAGGCCCAGAGGCTCTCCTGCCTTAGGCCCAGCTCTTCCCAGGCCTTTGGCCTGAAGACGCCAGACCCTCCCAGAAATGGCCTTGGGGTTCATGGGAACCGCTTTCCCCACAGGGAAGGAGTGCGACCTCAACAGGCAGTGTGGGGTAATAAATCCAGAGACCAAAAAGATCTGTACCCGCCTGCTGACCTGCAAGGTAACCCCCAGTCCCTCTGCACAGTGAGGGAGGACAGCACAGACACGGGCCCTGGGCAGGGAGAGCAAGTGAGATCTCATCCAAGATCCAGCTGAAGGGATGGGGGTTAAGCCCAGACCAGGCAAGGGGAGGGGAGGTTCTCCATACTGGGCCCAAGGTGGGGACAGCGGGCAGGGGGTGGCTTCCAGATCCCCCTCTCCAGAGGAGGGTTCTGGCCCTGTCAGGAAGTGAAACAAGGACACACAGACACACCCACACTCACACGCCCAGTCTCTTCACTTGCCCAGGCCAGAGCACACCACTGCCCCTTACCTCTGCTCAGCCCCTCCCCACCCTCCCCCCTGCTGTGTTCTAGATCCACTCCGTGCACCAGCGCAGGGAAGTCCAGGGCCGAGCCAAGGACTTTGACGTGCTGGTGGCAGAGCTGAAGGCCAACTCCCGCAAAGGGGAGTCTCCCAAGGAGAAGAGCCCAGGGCGCAAGGAGGCAGCTCTTGAGCGCCCCTCCCAGGAGCCCCCCTCCTCAGTCCAGGTTGTGGCAGCAGTGGCTGCTCCCAGCAGCACCTTCTCTGCTCGTGCCAAGCAGACCTACCCATACTGTGCACTGCCCAGGTACGTCCAGGATCCAGCGCCCATCTTACCTGGGGACACTTGGCCCCAGGCCATCAGGAACCCCTGGAGACAGGCCTAGGGAGTGCCCTGGAAGATGCTGCTCACTCCACCCTGAGTGTGTGGGGAGGGGCCCCTGGCGGTGGTGTGGAGGTGGGTGACTCTCTGTTCCTAACCCGGCATACCGCAGTACCCCAGGCTCTCTGTAGTGTTCCAACACCGAGGAAAAACCATTTTCCCAGCTGCTTCCAACAGGCCAAAAGGGTCAGGCTCCTGGGTGAGGCAGTCCTACTGTGTATTAATTCACTGGCCCCTTCGTGTGCAGAGGCTGCGCTGGAACCCAGGGAGAGCCTGCCTTGTGGAAGGAGACACACACGCATCTCTGCCTGTAACATGGGGGCAGACACGAAACATAGGCTCAGCTCACAGATAGGCTCACAGGAATATGTGATGCAAGAAGGGGCTTGAGAAAATTGACTGGGCTGACCAGAGCTGGGTGCGGTTATACTCAGATTTTCTGGAGGAGGCGAATGTGAAGCAGATTTTCCCCCTGAGGAGGCAGGGCCAGGGAAGTGAAGGGGCTGGGGAGAAAACCCCTTGGGAGCTGTGGCCCCTGATCTTTCTGGCTCTTACTCTGTGAGCTCTGTTGTTCCCTCCCTTCCTGTCCTCCTTCCTCTTTGTCTGATCGCCCAGCAGGGTGTCTGCCCTGGCTTTTGGAGCTTGGCAGGTTCAGGGACACACCTACCGTGAGCCACGCTCATCACATCCCCCTCACGTCCCCTCTGGCCCTTCCAGGTCCCGGGCCTCCTCTGAGAGTGAGTTCGATGATGAAGGCCCTTGTGGTGGTGATGGGGACCCAGGCCTGTTCCCCTTCCCCCTGCCCCGGGGTGGTGCCCAGGCCTCCAGCGAGGAGAGTGAGGAGGAGGGGACATCTGATGACCTCCACCTCCCCACTGACTGCCATTATGCAACCCGGCCCCCTCGGCCACAGGCGGTAAGGACCTGGGGCAGGGACCTGCGGGTGGGGAGCCAGTCCTCCTGGCCCACAATGTGGGGAGGAGGTCAGATCCTACGTGAAGGTGCCCTCCCTGTATTTCAGGCCCCTTTAACCATGTGCCTTCCTTCTGCCTCCAGTTCTGCACCTTTGGGAGCCGGCTGGTGAGTCCAGGATGCTACGTGTTTAGCCGCCGGCTGGACCGGTTCTGCTCGGCACTGAGCTCTATGCTGGAACGGCACCTCAGCTCACACATGTGGAAGTGAGTCTCTCGGCCCCAGAACCTCCCTTCCCAGGCCCCAGGCATACACGGGATTCAGAACCCCTAATTCGTCACACATACCTATAGATGTGGCTTGTCTGTTTGCCAGGAAGACCCCAGGTAGGGTGAACAGGAGGTGGGGAAACTTGGCAGCCTGGAGCTGGGCTAAGGCAGGGCCTGAATGGGTCGCCTGGGAGTGAATCTTAACTCTCACCAATCACTTCCAGTACCTTTTGGGTAAGTAGGGATAGGGGATGTCCAGCCTGAGATTTAAAGTGAGGTTTTTAAAGGGTCTGTATGTTAGTTCATTCCTGCCTTTCCCTGTGCCTTCTTCCTATCCCTGAGTTCCAGCGTTTCCCAGCAGAGGGCGGCACTGCCAGGGCTCTGTGGGCCATTTCTACGTGGGTGGAAAGACTTGTATGTTGGTGGGGAGGCCCTCTTGCTTGCTTGGCATCACAGTGGGGCTCTCTTCTTGCTGCAGGAAGATCCCCCCGGCGGCTGAGCCTCCATCCCACCTTGTCAGCTCCCCGCCATCTGCTCCCCTGAGCCCATCCTCTACGGGCAGCTGCCCCCGCCTTCCAGGCCCACCCCCCAGACCTGCCTGCCCAGCCTCCACGCCCCCCACCAAGGACAGCCTTGGCCCTGGCTACCCTGCAGGCTCCCCCAACGTGGCAGCCGCCTGCAGCCAGGCGGAGTGCATGGGCGGGAGCCAGGCTATCACCTCACCACTGCCTGCCAACACACCTTCCCCGTCCTTCAGCAAGCTCCCACCTTCCAAGGCCAGCAAGTCATCCAAAGGCAAGGACGGGCTCGAGGTGGAGGCTCCTTCTCGAAAGCGAAAGTTATCCCCTGGGCCCACCACTTTCAAACGGACCTGCGTCCTGGAGCCCACTGGAAAAGGCAAACCCTCTGGCTGCCGGGGCCTCTCGGCCAAGACTAAAACAGGCCTGGGCATGGGGCTTAATGGGACGGTGGAGCCAAGAGTGAAGCGGGCAGGGCCCCTGGACTGCCGGGGTTCCCCTCATCAGCCCCCCACGCCAGTCAAGGCTTCTCAGCTGGACAACCAGGGAGCGGCTGGACACCCGGCCAAGGCCCTGCCGACCAACTGCCTCTCTGAGGAGGAGGTAGCCAAGAAGCGGAAAAACCTGGCCACTTACTGCCGGCCAGTGAAGGCCAAGCACTGCCAGGCTGGTGCCCCTGCCGACGCGGCCTGCTCTGTGCGCCGCAAGAAGCCGGGTCCAGCCCTGGCCTTTGAGGAGAAGTGTTCTACACTGAAGGTACCAGCCCAGCTCCCTGAAGAGCAGGGGCGGGGAAGGGTCAGGATGGATGAGGTTGGAGTGCACAGGCACCTGACAAAAAGAGGTGCTTAAGTAAACGTCTGTGCAGGGAAGGGAAGGCTGGGGAAGTTGAGAGAGCATTCCTGGGCCATCTGCTCTAGGGAGAGGTGACCCCGGCTTTTGCTACGTGGGCCTTCCCCTATCCCCAGCCCTCTCCTTTGGGCTAAGGAGATGTTGCCTCTGCCTCTCCCCCTTCCCCTGCTTGCTTTAATCAAAGGGCCACTTTCTGAATTGGCTGTGGCCCTCACTCCAGGACTTGGAGCTACCTCTGTTCCCTGAAGGAGAGAAAGCTGGACTCCATGAGCTCTGATAAGAAAGGTCTGGGCAGTGGGGTTGAGCTTGGGTCCCTGAGCTGTGGCCTAACACGCTGCGCACAGGCTGGGTGGGCTGGTCTTGTTCATTGGTTTTGCCTCTGGGCACCAGGGCGTGAAAGGGCAGGGACATAACCCAAGGTCCCCGTATGCATGTCTGCCCATCTTATACATATACCCATTGCCAGGTTTTGAGGTGGCAGGCAAGCTCTCCAGGGTTTCTGGTAAAGCCAGCAGCCAGGTTTATTTGCCTCTTCTGATGGGAGCCCTGGAGTAGCATGCTATGAGCTATCCATATGACCTTAGCCAGGAGGAACGCATTGGAGGTGGGAAGGGGAGATGCCCTCCTGGTTTAGGCACTGGCCAGATGCATACCAACACCTTTGGTGCCCATATGAGAGTAGTAAGTTTGACAGCTGCATGGGGCCTGAGTGTGTTTTTGTCACACGTGTGCATGGGTGATCTCCAGGCTGCCTCTGCTGGGCTGGCGTTCATCCTCCCCCTTGCCCAGCTTTACTCACAAGACCAGCAGGAGGAAATCAAGCCTTAGCTTTTCTGGCCCACATAGTTTGCTGGATAGGAGGACAGTTAGACCCCCAGCCCGACCCTGTCTCTTGCCTCTTGTCTTCCTACAGTCAAAAGCCCATTAACAAGAAAGTGCCTGCCCACTGCGATGGAGCCGCCAGCACCTCCTCCCCTCCAGATCCGGGCCCCAGGCTGCTGCCGCTTTTTATAACTTTATATTATTTTTTTTAAGAAAAAAAACTCTTTAAAATACCTCAAGACTGTCTCCCTGTTCTGTTGCTGCTAAGAAAATATAAAAACAGAAACGTAGAAAAGGAAGGAAAGAAATGTAACAAAGTGAGTGTCCTTACTGTCCCCAGCTGCTCCCCAGGAGGCTGAGATGATAGGCAGTCAGACTCCAGCTCCCGTCACTTGCCTGCAAAAAAAAATCTCTTACACTCGTATATTTTTGTCCTCTTAGTCTGTGGAAATGGCCGGGGGTTGTATCACTGGGGGAGTCTTAGGATGAGGAGGTATGTGGCTCGGAGCGAGCAAGGGGACTACAGTCCCACTGGGAAAGGAAACTTGATGGGGGAGGGGAGCCACACCTCTGGCTCTACTCTTGGATCTTGGCCTTGAAGGTCTGTGGATGTCCACCTGTGGCCCTTTTCTGGTCTTCCAGCAATCCTGCTCCTCCGTCCTGTCTCTGAATTTCTGCCTCAGTTTCTTCAGCCCTTTCTGTCTCTTACTAGTAGCCTTATTTTCTCAACCACTGGAGCTTGAGTTGGTAATTGCACTCAGGATGTCCCTGATTTCTGTGGGACAGCCTGGTTTTGGTCTCTTTCTCCATGGCCTGTGGGTTTACCCTTCAGGAAGGGGTACGGCCTCTCCCAGGTAGGCCTCCTTAAGCTGAACCACACCCTTTTTTGGAGGCAGTAAGGGAAAAGGTATCCTCACTTACAGAACTTCCCTTGGTGTGGGAGGCAGCAGCTGTGTGGGAGGCCCTAGCCCCTCAGGTTCGCCTGGCTCCCCAGGGCTGAGCAGATGGTGTGGAGGCGGCAAGGGCTGGGAGTGCCCTAGTTTTTCCATTTGTCTCACTGGGGACAACAGCTACTGTGCAGACAGGGGATACGACTGTTGCACGTCCCTCCTTTGGTCCTCAAACCTGAATTCACCAGGCACAGGGCACTAGTCTTTAGCCTTCTCCTGTCCTTTCAGTCTCCTTGCTTTTAGGCAGGGAGGGATCTTATTCCCTTAACAAGACAGAAGAAGAGGTGGCAGGAGAGAGTGGGCAACCAGGGAAATCCAGTATTTCTGGAAAACTGTTCAAAACACTGGTTTCACACTCTTGGTTCAGTATACCAAATCTGTGATTCGGGTGAAATAAGTTGTCGTAAATGTAGTTTCCACAGGCTATTTGAGACATAAGCCCCGTCAGCCCGGGTAGACATAAAGATACACATGAGTTGGGCAGAAGACACACGGTGGGCCCGGAGCTGTCCAGTCGCCTTCTGCCCTCGGGGCTCTCCAGGACGGATGCGCTTTCCCCCAGCCCCCAGAGGGCGCTGTGGACGAACCGCCGCATTGCCGGCGGCGTCCCGGGGAGGAGCCTCTCCCGCAGCCGAGGCCGCCTCCGCGATCGCAAACCCGGAAGACGTGCCCTGGCAGCTGGAAGTGTGGGGCGGCTGGGCACCGCCATGCAGTCCCTGGAGGTAGGTCTGGTTCCCGCTCCACAGAGGGAGCCGAGACTGACCCGGTGGCTGCGGAGAGGCAGTGGGATCTTGGCGCACCTGGTCGCTTTGGGCTTCACCATCTTTCTGACAGTGCTGTCCCGGCCAGGAACGAGTAAGTGTGCAAGGCGGGGCGGGGAAGGGGGCGGAGCCGAGACGCTGGAGGGGCAGCGCTTGGGAGCGCTAAGAGGCGTGGAGTGGGGACCCTAGCAGTGGATGGGCGGACTGTGGAGGGGTAGTAAGGGCGCGGTGGGGCGTGGCCCTGGGGGTGGGGCCTGGAAGGGTGGGGCTTTGGGTGCTGGGAGGAGAGGAGGCGACTGAAGTGAATGGAACTCACTAGTTCATCATAAGCAAAGCCCCTCGTGGATGATACAAGTAAAGGAGGGATGCCAAGGTCTGTTCTAGGACTGGGCTGGTAGCTGCGAGGTGCTGAATGGGGAACGCAGGCCAAAGTGGTATGTTTGCCCTCTTGGTTGCTCACCCTAAGGCCCTTTGGCTGCTCCACTTTGCCCGGAGTTCCTGATTACCCATTAGGGTTGGAGACACTCCTCTGACCTTTCCCCTCCAGCCAGACTCTTTGGGCTCCAGCCAGCCACAGGGGTAGAAACAACGGTGCCCAGTCGTCAGTCTGTTCTCTTTGATTCTTAGGTCTTTTCTCCTGGCACCCTGTATTCATGGCCTTGGCGGTGAGTTTGGGCTTCTTTCTGCAGGTGATTGGTTTGGATATGCCCCTAAGGAAGCATCCAGCCTTCAGAAGGCTTAGCCTTTCTGAGGCTCAGAGAGGTGGGGGGAAATGCCCAGGGCCCCATCTTTCCCTGCAACCTGTGAGATCAGGAAACATGGAGGGCTGGGCTGCAGGTAGTCAGGTGGTTTAAGGGGGTGGGAGGACATGGAAGATACCATTTTTTTCTCCATTAGGGCCTGAAAGGAGGAAGTGGGAGGGGTGCAATCCAGTTGCTCCCCACTCCAAAGTTCAGGAGGAAGTTTAACATTTGCTGTTCCCATTGGTCAAGAAATGAGGGTCATTGTCTGTGGTGGAGGTGGGGGCATGATGTCAGCCTGAATGATGAGACTTCCGCTCTAGCATGGATTCCCAGTTCTGCCCACAAATGCTGACCTGTGTGGCAGGTGGTCCTGGTGGGAGTTCTTTAGCCCCCACCCTCTGTCCTCCTTGTTTGGATGTATGAGGGCACCTCTTTTTTTCTTAGGCCTCCAAGCTGGGTCTGAGGCTCACTGGCCCTCTCCTGTGTTCACAGTTCTGCCTCTGCATGGCTGAGGCCATCCTACTCTTCTCGCCTGAACACTCCCTGTTCTTCTTCTGCTCCCGAAAGGCCCGGATCCGACTCCATTGGGCGGGGCAGACCCTAGCCATCCTCTGCGCAGCCCTGGGCCTGGGCTTTATCATCTCCAGCAGGACCCGCAGTGAGCTGCCCCACCTGGTGTCCTGGCACAGCTGGGTAGGGGCTCTGACATTGCTGGCCACTAGCATCCAGGCACTGTGTGGGCTCTGCCTCCTCTGTCCCCGGGCAGCCAGGGTCTCAAGGGTGGCTCGCCTCAAGCTCTACCATCTGACATGTGGACTGGTGATCTACCTAATGGCTACGGTAACAGTGCTCCTGGGTATGCACTCTGTGTGGTTCCAGGCCCAGATCAAAGGTGCAGCCTGGTACCTGTGTCTGGTGCTGCCCCTCTATCCAGCCCTGGTAATCATGCACCAGATCTCCAGCTCCTACTTGCCAAGGAAGAAAATGGAAATGTGAATTCCTCCAAACTGTGAATCAAAATGGGACACTTGACTTGGACTTCAGTGGTTCCTTTGGTGACCTTCAGGGATCCACTTCAGAAGTGGTAGGGTTTTTGTATTTCTTAGCTGGGCTAGGGGCTGCAGAAACCCAAACTGCTGTTGCTGACAGATGACTCAGTGGGCCCAAATGGGGAAATGTACGGGGCGCAAGTGAAAGGTGATGGGGAGCTTGATCCTGAAGCCTCCACTCTTGATGGGAGACAGAAGTGTTGGGTGGTGGTGCTGATGGTACTGGCAGTCATTTCTTGCTTGCATGCCTGGTGAAAAGTTGGATTCCTGTAACTTATGAATGACAGCTATGGCTCTTTGGGTCACTTTGAGAAAGCAGTGTAGTGGAGAGAGCCAGTGGGTCTTGTTTATGGGGTGTGGTCCTTGTACACGCTATTGTGGGACCTTATGCGAGTCACATGTCTCAGGACCTCAGTGTCCTCATCTGTGTAATGAGTGATTGTTTCTAAACAATTTCTCTTAACATTTAGTGTCTGTCAAGTTGATGTCACAGAACACCCTCCCAGGTCTGAACCGTGGGTTGGCCCACTCAGCAGACTCAGAGTGTAACTCTCACATTCATTGTCTCCTTACCCCTCTGGAGGGACAGGTCTGCTCTCGTGGCCTTTCAGGAATCTGTGCCGATTTGGCCCCTGCACCAGGGGACAAGGGGTCAGGCACTGTGGAGAGAAGGGGCCCAGGTGAGGGTCTCCAGAACATCAAGACAGTAAAGGCACTAAAGTCACTTTAAAACTTTTGGAGGAGCAAAAGGGCATTGGCTTAACTAAGCCTTGGCTCGGCTTCTTAGCCCAGCTAAGGACTTCCTTCAGCTCACTTCAGGATCTGGGCTTGAGGGCTGCGAGACATCCACTCTCAGTGGCAAAGTAGTCCTGAACATCTCATGTTTTGTCCTTCTTAGGGCTCAGGTCCTTGCCTTAGCACGTAGCTTCGTGGAGCTCTTCCGAAGCTGTTAGAACAAAATAAGAGTCAAGGAAATGGGGCAGGGCTCTTCTGATCTAAGAGAAAACGAAGTGTCTCTGGATCCCCTTCTCCCCTCGTCAGCTAAGCTTTCCTTAAGTGTCATCTCTTGCCAGCTCTTTGGCCCAGGACGGGGCTGAATTTGGTGCCAGCTGGCAAATGAGGGCTGGGCTCTCTTCCCTGCAGAGACCCCTCCTTGTTCCAAACTGAAAGTATCAGTAGTTCCCCAGACTGCCCTCGGTGATAAGGGCTGGCTGCTAGATTGGTTAACTGTCGTCTGGCTCAGTCGGGGAGCTGGGACCTCCGTAGACCATGGCAAATACTGAAAATGGCTGAGCCAGGAAATTGGTGTTAATGCTGGTAGAGAGAGCTCAGTGGGAACTCTGGGAGGCCTGGGGTGTAGGGCCTGGAGCTCTAGGTCCCAGGAGCAGGAGGGGTAGATGTTCCTAGATAGCAATATTTTGGATCTCTCAGGTCTTTAGAAGATTCAAGACCTCCTCTCTGGGTGGCTCAGAAGCAGGGAGGTTGGTATGATTCAACAGTACAGGAGTGAGCACTGCAGGGACAGAGGGGTTCTCTGAGCGGACCTCGCTACGATCCTCCTGGGTCAGGTGTCATCTCCTAGGAGCTCTCCAGACCCTGAGCATCTCAAGGGGGACCCCTGCTATGCAGAGGGTGATGGTTCCTGTCTTTTTCATTGCCCTCTCTCCCCTCTCCAACTCCTCAGTGTGTTCTGAACTTGGGAGAGATGGTTGCTGGGGCTGCATGGAGGAGATTCTCACTGAGGGTCGCTTTGATCAGGGAGCCCATCTCCCCTTGCCCACCACAGTCAGTGCTGGGAGTCTTACTCTGTCTATAGCAGGGTAGGAAGGCTGGGTGGGGTTCACCAGCTTGCTCTGGGAGCCAAGCAGGCAACACCATAAAGCCCGAGCCTGCCTGAGGTGTTGCCTCCTCCCAGGTGGTGCGGGGGCTGGTGAGCGGGCAGGCTGGCTGACAGCCGGCAGTTTGCGTGGGCAGTGCCAGCTGATGTCTATTCCCAGCCCTGGGAGGAAGGGGGAAGTCATTTATATTCCGCAGGAGGAAGGGGTCCCAGCTGTCACTTCTCTGACCGGTAGGCCTCGGGGGTGGGGGGGGCAGAGGCACAGGGCAGAGAGGGGGGCACAGGTGGTCTCCTGCTTAGCCAGTCTGATTGCAGTATAGGGAGGAGGTCGCCAGGAGGAGCCCTTCTTCCCCGCTGGCCAGATTGTAGGGGGACTTCCCTCCGCTCCCCGCCTTTCTCCTTCCATCACCACCTGCCCTCACATCCTGGGGCAGCAGCTGGACAACCATTAGACCTCAGTGCCAGGGCACTCTTCCTCCAGCTGGGATCTCGGGGGCTGACGGCTGCATATGCCTCTTGCTTGTGTGTTTCCTCCTCCCTACACCCTCTATCCCCCCACCTCCCTGTATCTCCCCATCTGGGGTGTTATCTGGGCTCCTCAGGAGTGAGGCAGAGGCCTTGTGGGAGAAGCAAATGGCTGCCCTTTTGCCCTTGTCCCCTAACTAGGGAAAGCTGCTAGTAGCCAGCCTGTTTTGCCTTTTAGAAAAAAAAGCCAGGGTGTTCAAGTTTTTTTAAATTCTGTGTCATTTGCACAAATTTGCATATCAAGCTCACTAAGTTCTGATTCCGAATATGATTACATTCAAACTCAGCCTTGAGGACATTAGAAATATAGATGCTTTTTGTATCTAAGTCCAAATGGTAATAGGATCACCATTCTGGGTTCACATACCACCCCAAAGCCCCCATCTTTCCCATAGCCACCGCTTTCCCACCCCAACACTTCCCCCCGCCCTGCCCCTGGCTGGGGGGTGGTGTTGAATGGCAGGAGCTCTGTCTGGGGAAGTCTCCCACCCTCACCTTCTTGGCTTTTCAGCTGCATCGAAGGTAGGCTGCTATCTCTTGCCAGCCTGTGCCTCCTCTGTCCGCACCTTCTCACAGTGCAGACTACCTCTCCCCACTCCGACACTGGCCTGTCCCTTCTTTCTCATCGTCCCCACCCTTCCACCCCTGGGCATGGCTACTGTGGGTCTTGTTTTTAAAACCTCACCGTGGGAGATCCAGGCATTCTTCCTGAGCCAGCTGGCTGCTATGCCCAGGCCCGTTTGGAGTTGACAATAATCATTACCTGCACAGTGCTGGGGCTTTTCAGCTCCAGATCTCTAAGCACTTGCAGGCTGAGTCAGCCAGCCCTCACCTTCCCCCTCTTCTTGGGCTGCAGAGGGAGGAGGGGTCAGGAGTCTCACCTCCCAGCCAAGCCTTATCCTTCCTCTGGGAGTGGGCCCTGAGCATCCTCTGAGTAAACTAATAAGGCCTTTTCACCTGACAAAGGTCAAGATGTAGGGAACGTAGTACATGCTCCACTGACACTGGTAGTGGTGGCTGTTGACCTTGAACCTCTAGTACTCCTGCCCTTCCTTCTGTTGACCTGTCTTGGCCTCCAGGGGACACCCCTGACTCCCTCAGCATTTCTGGTGGCCCTCTGCAGGCTTAGGGAGCAGGGAGGCATCTGGTTCAGTGCTCCCGCTGCCCCTGCGTCTGGTTGGCATAAAGAGCCTACATAACATGAAGTGAAAAGTGAATCGACCTGGGAGCTAGGAAACCTGCAGTCTGGGTTTACCCAGCTCCTAACACTGGTGTGGCCACAGGCAAATCACTTACTGCTTGACCTATCTCACAGGGATGTTGTGAGCGCTAGATGACAGAATGCTATGTTAACAGGCATTGGGAAGTTCAAAGCATTAAACAGATGTAAACAGGTGGTATTACGTGCTTGTCCTTATCTCTCTTTCACTCAACCTGACTCTGGGTTTTATGCTTCTTTTAGGGAGGCAATAAACACTTATGGATAATGATGCTTAGAGGACCCAAGTCTCTAAGAGGTTGTGTTGCTGGCCATCACTGGAGAACACAGACATTTCCTCCTAGATGCAAGGTCAGGAATGCCACCAAGGCCATGACTGTAGTGAAGCTTGCCCTGAGTGCTGCCAGCTAGTGCTTTCAAGTCACAGGGCTGACTGCAAATCTGGGAGTCAGTTATCCCCCAGGTCCAGCCTGAAGTTCCTGGAGCTGGTCTTAGTCTGGAGCTCCTGGTCACAAGTCTATCTAAATTTCTCCTACCTAATTCTGCTCTTCTGAGGGAAAGGCGGAGCAGACAATCCAGGAAGAGAGGAGCAACAGCAATGGACACAACACTGCCACACCAACCCTCTGGTTTCCCCCATAGCCACAGGCTGCCTCAGGCCCTCACCCAGGCACAGGGTGGAGGTGGGGAGCTGTGAGACACAACCCCTGGCTTGTTCATAGGTTTGTTTCTCCTTCCTTGTTTCAGGCTCTTGGAGTAGGATCACAGCCCCTTCCTCCTCAAAGGACTTTATTGGAATTAAAACACACACGCACATGCACACACACATAAACACGCCATGAAAGCAGTTATGTTTAAATTAGAAGAAGGATACTTTCCATTCCATTGGTCTGAGAACAGCCAGCAGTCTGCCTGGAGTGGACACAGAGAGGCAGGCACCCCAGGAGCGCAGAGGCTTCAGTATTTGTTTTTTAATCTTGGTGGGTTTTATTTTATTTTATTTTTCTCTGTCCTGGGATCCAGGAATGAAACACTAGTCAGGCATTGCAGTCATGGCCTCAGCAAAGCATAGGCACAGAGAAGACACAGCTGAAAGGCAGGAGGATAGTGCCCCAGAACTGCCCTGGATGGTGGTTTGATGTAGACAGTCTCCAGCACTGGGCTAAGCTTAAAGCAGACAGATTCCCTCCATTCCCTCCAGTAAGACCGCCTTCTCCCTACCCACCCACCCACCCAGAAGGCTTGACTAAGTTACCAATGTGCAGGGAATAAGTTCCAGTTTTTAATCTACCTGCTATTAGGATCTCCCAGATTTTTTAAACCTCTGTTCAAAGCAGATTAAGCAGCTACTTCAGGCTAGTCTCTGGTACCAGAGGATTCAACTTTGTCTCATTGAGTATACACGAGAGGCCCCCAGCACCCCTCTCTTTAAAGCAGATTCCCACTTATCTCACAGTGCTTTCTAAGGATGCCCAAGACTGGGCTCGGCCTTTCTGCTTAGGTCCACGCCTAAAGCAAACTACGGCCAAGCGAAGGAGCAGTGGGAGGTGCAGGAAAAGCAGCACAAAGTTCTATCCAGCTACAGTGCTCCCCAACCTGTGTGCATGTTTGTATGGGCGTGCACATGCATACACACCCCCCAACTTTGGGGTCAGTGACTCTCACCTTATGTGTGTCAGTGCTGTAGGGCACCTAGAAGTTCCTGCAGGGCCTCATGTCCTAAAGGTTGGTTCTCTCCATGCCCTCTGTGATTGTGGGACTGTAACAAAGCCTATGTCTGACTGGAAGGCCTCAGGGCAGGAAAACACTTCATGTTTTCCACACAACAGTATATAAGCCTGATGAAAGGGCTTGACGTGGCAGCTGCTTTAGCTCTCCTCTCTGAAGCCTGGGGAGAGGAAGCATCCAGCCTAGGCTCACTGTAGCCAGACCAGAAGAGCTAACCATACTATTGCATGGGCCTGAGACTTTTCTGCAGTGTGGGTGGGAAAAGTGAAGCTTCACCAGCGGTTGCCCGGGAGACAAGATAAGGGGTACAAGAGCTACATCTGCAGAAAGGGAAGGAGTTTGAGAGATCAGATGGAAGAGAGACGAGGCTGGGCAATCCACTGAACTCCCATTTTCTGTTCTAAAAGGTAACCATCATATTAACCTCATCCATTCTCCTGCAGTGCCACCTAAGAGGAGCTAGGGGAAGAGCTGCAAAACATGGCAGACAAAACTGCACATCTTGGCCAGAACCTATGGAACTCCCTGGGGGGTTGGGGAAGCGGGGAGAAGGGGAGGGTTGAAGAGATGCAGCCACGGATTCCTTGGGATGATGGAGAAAGGAGTATCAAAACGTTTCAGGCACAGAGACAGGGCTTGGCACAGGCCAAAATACAGGGGAGAACTCTCAGTAGTCTTCCCCAGATCTGTTCTCTTTATCAGCTCACCCTCTTGGCTAAACTCAGCCATAGCAAAAACTGCTTTGGGAAGATTAAAAAATACTATATAAATGTAGACTCTAGGGGTGCTCTGGCATCAACATCTGTCATTGCATTGACTGCCAAGGTTGACTGGTCCGATGTGGCTGGCTGTGAGGTGTCTCCATCCCTCACCACTTTACTTGTTCCTCATGAAGAGAAAAAGATAGCTTTCCAGACAGAGGAGGACTGTCCTTTGGTCAAGATTTTATCAATGTAAGAAATTAGGTAATTATTCAAATTCTGATTCTTATTTTTTGACTGCACTGCATGACTTGCGGGATCTTAGTTCCTCAAGCAGGGATTGAACCCGTGCCCCCCTGTAGCGGAAGTGTGGAGTCCTAACCACTGGACCGCCAGGGAATTCCCCAAATTCTGATTCTTTTAGTTTCTCTTTTCCTTATACCATTTCCTCTTCCCTTGTGGAATCTACCATGACAATCCCCTACCAAGAGAGTAGCCAAAGAAACTGCGTGTTCAGAGTTTAGTAGAATCCAGTCCAATTTCTGGTAAGCTTTCTTCTGTACCAAGAAAGTGGGGACCGCATTTCTGTGTTCTGTGCAATGCCTAGGACATATTACACTGTCAATGAATAATAACCTTCCTATTAAATTAATATACTTTAAGCCAAACTAAGATGGTTACCATTCACGACATGAACATATACCGGTAATAATCAAAATACTGTGAAACCGAGCTGCTCTCCCATCATTTCTTTTAACCCAGTCCAAGCATTTTTCCATGGTACAGTTTGCAGGCTTGATCCAGACTTTTAAGAGAACTCTTCAGGGAGACAACCCTCCTCCCCAGGGATCCAGAAAGCCTTCTTTATTTACAGGCTCTAGCCCCAAGTCATGGAATTTCTAAACTCTCTCTTGCTAAAGCGTCAGTGACATTTCTTTTGAGAATATCTGCCAGGTTGGCAAACTATGGTCTGCTGGCCAAAACCAACCTGCTGCCTGGTTTTGTATGGTCTGTGAGCTAGTAAGAGTTTGTGCATTTTTAAATGGTTAAAAAACCTCAAATACATGTTACAACGATATGGAAATCGCATTTTAATGTCCATAAATAAAGTTTTACTGGAACAGAGCCACAGTCATTCATTTGTGTGCTGTCTGTGGCTGCCTTCCTGCCACAACGGTACAGCTGAGTAGTTGTAACAGAGACTATACGGGCTGCAAAGCTGAACACGTTTCCTGTCTGGCTGTTTACAGAAAAGGTTGGCTGACCCCTGGTCCATCTTAATGCCTAGATGTGGATTCAACCCATGCCCTTATAACAGCATTTAACTCTTCTCCCCCTAGACAGGCCACACCCTTCTGAGGTCCAGTGAACCCCAGCCACAGGCTGAAAAGATAAATAAACCAGTCACAGACTATGCCAGAACAGAGACTCAAGCCAGGTTTAATGATCATTGTCTAGTTTTCAGAGCCCAGAGGCTCCAAGGTTTGCCAGCCTGAGAGTACATAAGTGGGAAGACTAGGATCCTGGACATGGGGAGTCCTGCTTGCTCCGCCAGCAGGGCTACAAGGAAGTACAAAAGTAAGGACACACGGAAAACTGGAATCAGTTGGCTTTACTCTCCCCAGCTGGGGTATACCTGCTCCTGGCTCCTTCCTAGGAGCCTCATAAATACAGGCAAAGAAAAAAAATCACAAATAATCACACAGACAGATTGTACAGCCCTGTCGTACTGTCTCCAGGGACACCTGCTTCCTGGGAGACACGTCTGGTTTATGGGGGTTGGGGTGATGGCTCGACCTTTTCTTATAACCAGAGCTAGCAGTTTCCTACACGGGGTTCTACTGAGCTTACATACGCTGAGTACCCGATCCCCCAGGTAGAAAGCTACCTTTGGGTTCTATCGACTGAAACCATGGGAGGAGGCTCATCACTTCAGTCTCTTGGTGGGGCAGCCAGGCACGTCTACCAGTCTCTCAAACCGGTAGGTACTGGCCAACCTAGTGGATACAGTGGGGAGACTTAGATCCTCAGGGCCTTTTATTGATATTATGCCATAAACTGGGTAGGATTTATGAAGCAAATGGCCCTCCTAGTCCTCAGGAACTCAGCTAGAAGGCCCCAGAAGACCCACTTCATTTGACATTCACTTTTAAAGATTTTCAGAGCCCCAGATGGTGCCTAGAGGGGAAGCTGCAGTATTGGAGGTGAGATTTTTCCCCGATTCCCTGGTAAGTCTGAGGAGGGAGTCCTGGTTCCTATAGCTTCAGTATCAGAATCTTCAGAAGTCTCTGAAATATAACCAGACAACTTTTTCCTCCTGCCCCTGTCTTACCAGGGCAGTTAACACAGGAAGAGCAACTTACAGCTCCCTGGTCCCCTGCCAGTGTTCTGGGTCTATCACTGACCTAGTTCTACATTTATTTCTCACATATATCATCTTTAATCCAAGGAAGGTTTCTGAGGGGTCTGAAGAGCCAGCTAGCTCCTCATCACCCCTTCTCTCAAGATCTTCAACCTGTAGTTCTCCTAACTCCAGCCTTTGCTGAAAAGTTATTCAGTGTCGTGGAGATGTGGGTGAAGCTTCAGGCAGTTCAGAAATCTAAAGTACAAAAGTTTGTATTTGTGGAGCCTGGCATGGTCACTGTCTCTCCTACAGGGCAAGAAAATTGTGTGCATGAAGTTGTGCACATGGGTGGAAACCACTCTGGAAGTGGACGTTAGTGGGGACTGAAGACTCACTGTCTTGATGGAAGTCAAGGTGCTGGGGTGCATGCAGACCTATAAGCATGCATCCCTATGAGCATGCAAGTACTTGAGGGAAATGCTGCACCTCTCTTGACAAAACTAGGTTACTAATAAAGGATGGACAGCAGTCTTGACATCCCAGGAACAGACAAGAAGCAGACGTTGAGTTCCAGTCCCCTCCCCGAATCTTAATAGGCAGCGGGAGTTAGGCCCTCCTAGCAAGCAGCTTTCACCCGCAGGTAAATGACACTTCTTGGAACCTAAAGAGAGATCAGAAAACTAGAAGATCTGGAGAACTTCCGATGGAAGGAGACTTGGTGGGAGAGAGGGGAGAGACTGAAAAGACCAACGTCAGAGAACATTTTCACCTTGGCCCTGCTCGTCCCCTTGCCAAAGCTCAGAGCAACCAACTCCCAGGGCCTGCAGTAGAGTCAAAGGGAGTTGTCGTCTCTATACCCAAAGTATCCTGCAACTGGGATGGAATGGAACGTTGGGCCTGTTCTTAAGTTCCTTGGGCCTGACAACCACAACTGCACAGACCTCTGGCTGACAGGGTCTCCTTTTGAAAGTTTAGTGCCACTGACTGTCTGTTACAAGACTGCCTGGAACCTCGTGGAGAGGGCAAAACTTAGCCACACTCCAAACTGCCATTGTTCTGTGGTAGAGACCACTCAATTCCATCTCCTCGGATGATGAGATCCCATGCTTTGGCCTTGCAGCAGGGCTGAGATCTCTAGGAGAGGAGCAAAGCGGCTTTGTCAACACAGAAGAGATACATACCCGGCCCCCTCCATCCCCGAGCCCAATCTAACCCAGCTGGGGCCAGACTTTCCCGGACTCCTTCCTTTGCAGAGCAGCATATTAGGGAACACTCAGAATCCCACCTGAACTTGACCAGGAGACTGAATGAAGAGATGGCATACACAAAAAATCAGGTAGGTCCAGCTGGATGCTACATAATAGAGGCTGATTTACCCTCCTCCTCCCAGTGCAAAGAGGCCCCCATCCCACGTCTGTGGCAGGCATCCATAGAAGCTCTGCTTTCAGCACCCTCCACCCTGGTGCTACACACAGGTGCTGGGAATCAAATGCTAACCAAGGGTTTCACCAACCAGGGAATTAGCCAATCTGGAGTTTATCCCCCATCTCCAAGTTCTGTGCTGGCACTTATGCTGTGACATGGACCCCTCGGTTCATGTTGTACCCCTCTGTACCACTGGTCCCAGGACAAGGCACAGATACCACATCTCACATTGTTGCCATATCTGACAGGCAACAGGCCAGGCTCCTGCAAAGACCCATGCACCCAGGGCTCATCCAGAAAGAGGAAGGCATTAGTGGGAAGTCTTACAACGGCTTTGGGGAGTGTTACTGATTAAGGTCTCAGCCTTTTCCTGACTCATTTTTCCAAAGGTTTCCAATTTCCCCAGCTGTGAAGTGTGACTTCCTGGTCAAAGATAACATAGCTTTTCCCCAACATGGCTGCTGTGGAAGCTCCCGCCAGCACACACAACATCGCAGGTGTGGGTGGGCAGAGATAGGAAAAAATGATTTTTTTTTTCCAAATAATTTTCTCTTAAGGAGCTATGGATGACCTCAAAAAAGTTTAAGGAATCCGCTCTTCCTCCCACCCCTTCCTCATTCCCACCAGCTCAGATACACTCCTCTTCTTCCACCACATTGAGAACTGTCAGGGCTCTGGATAGGGGTGTAGCATTTGCCTGAGAATTAGCATATCCATATTTGAAAATCATGGCAGCCACACCCTGCTTGGGGTCTTGCCTGTTGCTGTAACCGTGACCAATTCCCTTGAGTTCGGGGGGAGCCCACTCCCTTGGGCAGCTAGCCCTCTCTTCCATCCCCTCATATCCTTCAGGGGTGCATTACCTCTCCTGGGGCAGAATCTCCCCACCAACCCATCCTGCTCACACCACAATGGGCGTATCAGAGAAGACCGAGCTGACTGATTCTGGATCTGACATCCTCCGCTGGCCCTTGCCTGTCGCCTCAGGCACCGGCAGGGTGTTGCCTGGCTTGAGCTTGCCGTTCTGACCCTGCCCGGGTCCAGCAGGTTCCAGGAAGGCCACCCGCTGGTCAAAACCATCATCCTTGTCCCCACCAGCCATAGGATCGTGGTTGGGTGTGGTACTAAGCATGGAAGAGCTGAGGCTGTCTCCTTGATGGCTGGAAGGCTTCTCGACACCCCGGCACCAGCAGCGGCAAGGGGTGAGGTACAGGTATATGAGGACCAGGACCACACTGAGGATACAGCCCACGAGGGTGGTATAGGCTGTGTTGAGGGTGTCATGGTGTCCGTGCAAGGTGAAATTGTATACTTTCAACTCCACAGACAGTGTCTCATTGAAAGCCTCCCCCACGGCATAGCAGGTATACACGCCCCCATCCTCGACCTGCACCCGCCGGAAATGAAGACTGCCATCCTTGGACACCGTCACTGTGCTGTTGGCCACCTCATCTAGCACCCGTTCATTGCTTGGTGTCACCCACACCTTGGTCATCCCCTGCTGCTTGGTGTCACACTTGATGGTCAAGGTGTCACCCAGGTGGGCCTCCCAGGCACGTTCCTTGTACTCGCTGCAATTGAGGAAACTCAAACTGAAGACATTGTGCAGCTTCTTGGAGCTCATGCAGTACAGGTCCTCCTGAAAGTCCATCACGGAGCTCAGCTGCCGGTACTGCCAGTGGGAAAAGAGCTGGTAGAGCTCACAGTCGCAGTGTAGCGGGTTGTTGTGCAGGTACAGCCCATTCTTGATCCAGGCGGGCAGCTTCTGCAGGTCGGGCAATGGTAAGTTCTTTAGCTTGTTGGAGGAGAGGTCCAGGAGCGTTAGTTTGGGTAGCTTGGCTCCTTCCTTGACCAGTTCCAGAGGGAAGCGGGAGATCTGGTTCTGGCTCAAGTAGAGTTTCTGCAGCTGGACCACGTCGTCGAAGGCGCAGCGGTCCACTGCCATAATGTGGTTATTGTAGAGCAGCAGCACCTCCAGCGCCTGCAGTTCACTGAACAGGAACTCGTCCAGGGTACGCAGCTGGTTGGAGGAGAGGTCCAGGTAGCGCAGGTTGGGTACTGGGGAAAAGGCCTCAGAGGAGATGAAGTTCAGCTGGTTGTGGCTCAGCAGCAGGGAGTGCAGGTGGGTCAGGCGCGTGGGGGTCCACTCGGCCCGCAGGCGGCTCAGGTTGTTGTGGCTGAGGTCCAGGAGCGCCGTGTAGCTGGGCAAGGAGTGGGGCACGTTGGGCAGCTGCTGCTTGGAGCAGCTGAGGATGTTGCTGGCACACAGGCAGGCGGCTGGACAGCTGACCAAGGGACGGCCAGCTCTGGCCTCCTCAAAGAGGAGCAGGAACAAGGACAGCAGCAGGAGCCAGAGGCCTCGCAGGTCACACTGGGGTTGCATAGTGTCACTGGGGAGGGCGAGGAAGGCCACAAGGAAGATCTGGGAGGAAGTCACCCGGGCATGTTCTGGTGGGGTAAGGAAGGGTCACTTTCACTATAGGCTTAAGAGAAAGAGGATGGGTTTGTGGTCACCGGGGCCTCTGGCGGGAAGGACCGACTCTCCTGCCTTCCCCTCTTCACCCCCCCACCCCGCGGCCCCATCCCCGTTGGGCTAGAAGAGAAAGGAAGAGATGCTGGGTAGTTCCCAAGCACTGTGCAGGCGGTGAGCTCAAAATACTGGGACCGAGGAGGAGGTGGGCACAAGGGCCTGCTGCGCTAGGGTCACAGGAGCGGAGGATGGGGATCGCCGGGGCGTCAGGGACTGTTGGGGTTACAGGGATTGCAGGGCCCGGGTCTGGAGGCAGGGTCAGTAGGGCCTTTGGGGAGGAGCTGAAGGAAGGTCGACCGGGCACAGGCTGGGTAGGGCGAGCCCTAACCGGGCTGAGGGGCCCCGGGGCCTGTCGGGGCGGGCTCCCCCCGCGGGACCTCTGCTCACTGCACCTGCTCGGCGAGGACGTGTCTCAGCCCATGGCGGGTCCGGGAGCTCCGTCGCGGCCTCCCCTGGCGGCGCCTCACCGGCCGGCCTGCCGCGGCGCCCGCCTTTCGCGGGGGCCCGCGCCCGGCAACATCGCCTCCCGGGGACTTGCCGGGCTCCGCTCCGCTCCCCCCGCGCCGCAGCCTCGACCGCTGCGCCGTCGGAGCCCCCAGACCACGGCCACCGTCTCCGGGTCCGCTGGGCCGGCGTGCAGCGGTGCTGGGAGCGGGAGGCGCCGCGATCCGAGCGCCGGGAGCGGCGTGGGGGCAGCGAACACCGCGCGCGCGCCCGTCACCGCCGCCGAGCCTGGGGGCGCGTGCGCGCGGCGGGGGCGGGGCGCACGTGCGTGTGTTTGTGTCGGAGCCCGACTGGCGGACCGGCGGTCGCGCGCCGCTCATTCCTTCTCAGGAAGTGTTGGGACCTGGCGAGGAAAACTGTCGGGAGGACGGCTCTGGCCCCTTAGTTCCCCAATTACTTCTTCCACTTTCTTCCAGCCCCTTCACCCTCCCATCCTTCTACCTACCAAAACCTCTCTCAGGAAAAGTAGGTCTAACTGAAGTGAATTCGCTGCAACTGGCTCTGGGCCAAGATGCGTCACATGTCTTCTAATTTTACAAATTAGAGAAATCTGGTTAAGCTCCCGGCTCTTAATGTTGGCGGGAAATTCATTAGTCACGTTCTGAGGTTCCTCCCTCCCCTCTCTCTAGGTCTGTGAAGTTCCAACATTTGGGGGAAAGATTTGGAGAAGGGCCTTTATTTTTCAGTCTTGATGCTACTGTTCCACGACTCTTGGGGTACCACTGAAAGGGTACAGCTTCACAGCCTACAAGCTGGATGGGCAGGAGTAGGGGTAAGGGAGGATCTTTGGTGCAAGCACAGACACCCTGTGAGGCAACTCTCTCTCGCTCTTTTTCTCACACACACACACACACACACACACACCGACTGCATACAAGCCAGGGACAAGTTTCCATTCCTGGAAACTCCAAAATCCTTCCCAGCCTGGGGGAAATCATTCATCCCTTAAGTCTGGCACTTGCCCTCTTCCTAAACCAGTATCAGCTCTTTCCCCTCCCCTTATGGAGCAATTCCAGCATAGTTTCTCTGCTACCTAATCCTCAAAATGAAGGGGGCGGGGGCGTGTCTTCTTTAGGGTGGTCCCTGAAGCACCAAGAAGCTGTTAACCAGTGTGTGTTTTGGGGATTGGGCATGGGAATAAGGGGATGTGAGAAGAGCCTAGACCTTATAATTCAAGACTAGCTGTTCTTGAGATGGTAGACCCTGAGGGAGAAATTACCTTTTTGTTTTTTCTAGTTTCTTACAACAGCAAGAACAAGACTGAAATTAATGTCTCAATATATTAGCCTGCTAAGAGTTTTCAAAAGAAAGAATTTATATCTGTCACATGTTTTACCATGGATTTAAGGGAATGTATTATCTCTTCAAGGGGTATTAGCATGTTAACCCTATGCACAGTGTGAAAAGGTCTTTCCTTTCCTGTTTATTTCAGGCATCAGTGATAATGTAGGGAGGGTATTCAGGGTGTGGGAAATTCTGAAATCACATTGCATCAGTTCTTTATTGCAGTATAACAAATTGCCCCAAATTCAGTGGTTTAATACAAGAATATACATTTATTGTCTTTCACAGTTTCTGTTGGTCAGAGATTCAGGAGCGGCTTGAAAGGCAGTTCTGGCTTGGCAGTTGCAAACAAATGGAGCTACAGTCAATGGAAGGCTTGATTGGGGCTGGAGAATCAACTTCCACAGAGGCTCAGTTACATGGCTCACCCATGACTGGCCGGCTGTTGGCTGGAGAGCTTGGCTCCTCGCTGTAGAGGCCTCTCCACAAGACTGAGTGTCTTCACAGCACGGTAGTTGACTTCCCTCAGAGCAAGAGATTCAAGAGACAGCAAGGCAGAGGTCACCCTGACCTAGCTTTATGAGGTCACATCTGTCACCTCCACTTTGGTCACATGGACCAGCCCTGATTCAGTATGGGAGGAAACTACACAAAGTTATGAATACCACCAGGAGGAGATGATCTTTGGGGACCACCTTGGAGGCTGGCTATCACACACATCATCTCTGAAATCACATCTATTTTTCAATTTTAAAAAATGTCATACATACACAAGAGAAAATAATGCTATGAATGCCCATATACCCATCATCCATAGTCAATAATTATCAAGGGAATTCCATCATTTTGTTTTGTACAGGTATCCCTGAGAAACTCATGCTCTTCCCACCGCACCCCCATCCGCATATCCTGTACTGACTTTCCTTAGACTCAGTGTTCCAGGCTCTCTCCCTTCTCTCACTTTCCCCTTTCTGCTATGCTTAAGGGATGGATAAGAGACAGATACAAAGAAAGAAGCCCCCTTATGCTGGACACCGGTCTCAGATGTGCGTATCTGCAATTGAAGAGGTCACCACAGATATGGTTCTCAGTCAATCCTTTTTTTTTTTTTTTTTAAATTTTCAGGTCATTCAGAAATAACCTTGCCATTTTCAAATTTTAATGTGCATACAGATCACCTGGGGATATTGTTAACATGCAGATTCTGAATCCGTAGGTCTAGGGTGGGGCCTGAAATTCTGCGTTTCTAACAAGCTAATAAAGTGATGCAGACACTGCTGATCCACAGGCCACACTTTGAGTACCAAGGGTCTAGAGCTGTGCTGTCCAAGTCAGTAGCCACTAGCTACACGTGGCTATTTAACTTAATTAAAATTAAATAGCATTCCATTGTAAAGCAATTATACTCCAATAAAGAAGTTAAAAACAATTAAATAGCATTATAAATCACTTCCTTAGTTGCCCTAGCCACGTTTCCAGTGCTCAGTAGCCATATTTGGCCAGCTACCCTTTTGAACATAATCATGGAAAGTTCCACTGGATGGCCCTGGTATAAAGAATTGACTCATGATAACTCTCCTGCAGATGCTTTCTAGACCAGAACAACCATCTATTAATTTACAACAAAAAGAGGACCTTGGCAGGATAAATAGCAACAGGTTATTTATAGTGGGTGTTTATTTCCTCTTGCTGCAATGGATCAACCCAGTGTTCCTAAATACAATTTGAAAGATTGTTTGGTCAGCTCAGCATCTGAGCAAAAAAGGCTGGATATGTATGTCAGGTTATGAGACGGGATAAATTGCTTTTCTCCATACTAGAAGTACTTTTTTTTTTCTTTTTCAATAACTAGTACTCATCAGTTCAGTCAGAGCTGGAGGAAAGCACCCTGTTAGGAAGCTACCTTTTTAAAAAAAAAAAAATTATTTATTTTTGGTTGCGTTGGGTCTTTGTTGCTGTGTGTGGGCTTTCTCTAGTTGCAGCGAATGGGGGCTACTCTTCGTTGTGGTGCTCAGGCTTCTCATTGCGGTGGCTTCTCTTGTTGTGGAGCACGGGCTCTAGGCACACGGGCTCTAGGCACATATTTTGGGGATCAAATGAGGTAACAGGTGTGAAAGTACTTTATTATTTATAAGTATTATCTTTTTAAAAACCTGGTTTTCTCCATGAGAGTTAGGAGATCCCCTGATCTTTTTTTTTTTTTTTTGGCTGCGTCAGGGGCTACTTTTTGTTGCGGCACGAGGGTTTCAGTAGTTGTGGCACGCGGGCTCAGTAGTTGTGGTGCACGGACTTAGTTGCTCTGCAGCATGTGGGATCTTCTCGGACCAGGGCTTGAACCTGTGTCCCCTGCATTGGCAGGTAGATTCTTAACCACTTTGCCACCAGGGAAGCCCTGATCCCCTGGTCTTGATGTCAACATATGTACAGATCACCTTGTACAACTGTCTGCCTTGTTCCCACATTCTAGGGTATTGCCTGTTTAGAACATTCACTCATGTTTTCAAGCTCTCACTCTCTGTGCTATCTTTTATAATTTAAAAATATTTACAAATTTAAAATAAAAATTTAAATTAAAAAATTTTAATTTAAAAAATATTCTGCATTTTATGGAGAACTTCAGTGGTATTACTACTGTCAGCACAGTCTTTGTAGTTCTTAGAGTATCTCCAAAAGAGCGGGCTCCAAAATGAAGCTATTTCTGGGAGGGGTAGCAATAAAGATGACTGCTTTGTTAAGTATTGCTTAAAGGGTTGAAATTGAAGCCCTTACCATTGGGTTGAGCTGTTTCTATACCTAGCAGTTCACCTATGTTTCCATTTTTAGTTTGTTCCTGAAGGTGCTCAATCTGGAGGATTCCTGTTGCCATCCTCCCACCTCCACTCCATAAACCATCACTCATTTCACTGATCCTTTTAACCTTTTAACTTGCCTTTTAGTATGCTCACCCATTATTTACTGTCCAGGAGACCAATATGTCCTCTTTTTTGGACAACTGACATCCAACTCCCTCTTTGCTGCTCCTTACTCTTTTCCACTTCAACCCTGCACACTTTCTGGAAGCTCCACTTGACCTGCAGGAACCACAAGCATGTGGATACTAATCAGGGGCAGAAGAGGAATCACTGCTGTGGGTGGAGGGGTGCCACTGACACCCTTCAGTGTCTTGTTCAATCTGCAGCGCATGCTCTTGGTCAGGATTATTCTGCTTCCTTAGAGGTGATCATTCCTGATGGCTCAATCATGAACACTTTCTTGGCTTTTGACACCCACATATGGACATCTCAAAATAGTCCTGCGCTGAGTCATCAGATAGATGTGGCTTTGAAATATTGCTGACAAATAAATTCATGGCTCAAAATGTTATTTTAGCCTTTAGCGGTGGGGTTCCCCCACCTCAGTCAGCCTGCAGCTGGCTGGACATCCAGAGATGGAAAACTTTTGTTCCAAAGCATTTGACGAATAAGACTACCCTGGAGCTCCTGCCTGTGAGTCTGAATAACCAGGAGGTCCTCCAAAATGAGTTTGGTGTTTTTTCATTAAGAAGTTTTGTCAAAGTTTTGATATTTTCTTTTCCTGTACACGCAACCCTCTCTTTTGATTTTGAAAGACTTTATATCTAAAATTAAAATTTAGCTAACCTGAGACTTCTAAGCTAGTTCATATCGTATGAATCCTTGACTAGTTTGTATTGTATTTGGAGAGTTAATATTCCAGTTTAGGGATTCAGCACTTTTATGATTTTGTAAAGGATTATAGTTAAACTAAAGGTTAAACTTGTAGTTAAGGATTTTTCTCACTTATCTAAGGTCATTTGACTAACATGACTAACTCTTTGAATTAATAGATCTTTTCCCTCGAATCATACTTTTTGAGTCCTTACCTATTCATTTATGTTTCTTTTTTTGACTGCGCAGCATGCCAGATCTTAGTTCCCTGACCGGGGATAGAACCCATGCCCCCTGCAGTGGAAGCGCAGAGTCTTAACCATTGGACTGCCCGGGAAGTCCCTATTCATTTCTGTTTGAAGTTTCTACTCTTTGACCACTTATACAGTTCTTAGCCTATTCTCAGGCTAATCATAATGTCAGCTGGTCTGGACCTTACCTATGATGAGAGAAATTTAGACTACTAGTGTTGGAAGATACCTCTGCAGTCAAGTTCACAAGCTGGGTCATGGCAGAACTGAGTCAGCCTGGAGAAGGAGTGTAACTTTGTGGTTAAGACCATAGTCTCTGGAGCCAGGCTCCTTGGGATCAAATCCTGGCTCTGCCACTCACCAGGTGACCTGAGCCAATTAATTACTTAAACTGTAAAATGGGCATAAAATATCTACCTAATGGAATTGTTGTAAGTATTTAATAAGTTCATGTACAGAGTCTCTAGCATGTGGTAGGCACTCTGTAAATGTGGGGAGGTAGGAGTGGGCTGTGCCCTTCATCCTTGTTTAGGGTTCTTTTCAATGCAGGGTTATTTTCCAGGAGTTCTTTTCCAGGAGTAGTGCAAAGCATATAGAACTGGGGGAAAGCTGCTGAGGTTATGGGCATAGCAGAGTTCTAAGTGTTGATGAATGGGAGGCTAGGATTAGGAAGCCACAGTAGAGGCTGAAGGAGTGAGGCGGCCAGTAGTAGGTCAGTCAGCTTATATGAGTTTCATGAGGGTACACCCCAGACCAGCAGGAAGGGCAAGGTCTGGCTCCCCAGAACAGGCAGCAGTTCCTGTAGAAACATGGGCAAAGGAGCTCCTGCTGTCCTCAGTTTGGGTCAGACTATAACTGGTGTATCAGGTTCATTTCTGGGCAGCTCATTTACAGTCAGGAGCACAGCCAGAGGTAGTTGATGGAGTGGTAACAGTCCAGTAATCATACAATAATGCATTCTCTCACAAATATCTGTTGAGCCCCTAGGGCCGACCACTGTGTTTTATGCCTTGGGGTAAGGCTGGGTGGAGTGAGATGCAAACACGCTTTATAGAAATAGTTTCTTCCCTCTAGAACCTGTGTGGATTCCATTTAACGAATCTCTACCAATTGTCTATTATGTTCAGGCCTCTATGTAGTGGTGTGGCCTTTGTGACCCAGCAGAAAGAGCATTGGACTGAGTGTTGAGAGAGCTGGATTCTAGTCTCACCCCTGACATCAGTTATCTCTATGACTGTGGATAAGTTATTCTGGGTCTCAGTTTTGTTTTTTTTTGTTTTTTTTTGCGGTACGCGGGCCTCTCACTGCTGTGGCCTCTCCCGTTGCGGAGCACAGGCTCCAGACGCGCAGGCTCAGCGGCCATGGCTCACGGGCCCAGCCGCTCCACGGCATGTGGGATCTTCCCGGACCGGGGCACGAACCTGTGTCCCCTGCATCGGCAGGCAGACTCTCAACCACTGCGCCACCAGGGAAGCCCTGGGTCTCAGTTTTATCACAGATAAAATGGACGTTATGATAACTGCCCTATTTAAAGTACAAATTCCAGAGCCCCTGATCCACTGAATCAGAATTTTTACGGGAGGAGTCTGAGAAGCATTTTGATCATCAAGGCAGTTGGGAAACATTACCCTGTAGGGCAATGTTTTCTTTGTGTGCACTTCAGACTACCTACATCAGAATCTCCAAGGAACTTGTTTTAAAAATGGATTTCAAGGCCCAACCCAGACTTGCTTAGAACCTCTAGAGATGGGGGTTTGGGAATCTGTATTTAGGGTGAAGCTAGGTGATTCTTTGTATCCCACCCCCAAATTTGAGAACCACTATTCTGGGATTTTTGTGAGGATTTAATGAGAATCTATGTGAATACTTACTTTGGTAGTCATATATGAGGGATAACTTAGCAATGAGGACCTTTTACTTTGGGAGGAAGCCATAATAACCACTTCTGAAAGTTGAAGCGTTGTGTATTAGTCAGACTCTTTGGAACTGCAGAGAAGAGTCATACCCAATAGGTTTCAGGGAGAGAAGGTTATTGCAGGACCCTGCAGAAGTGTATTGTAACTAGGGAGTTGCGTTATTAGCTGTAGTCACTATAAGCCCAGTGCCTTCAAGGCTAGGAGAACTGAAAAAGTGGTTTGAAATGGCAGAAAGAGGCTTGCAACCCAGAAGTTACCCACCTTCTGTGGGTACCAGCAGGACGTTTATTTCCCCAAGAAGAGTCTCTGAATGAGTCAAATTGCTACCATCCAACATGGAACACCCTTGTGATAAGAATTCCTATCAAGCTCTTTCCTTTAGCCTCCTGTGTGCCCAACCCATACATGGTTAACTTCAGTATGTGAATTTATCCCCATCCAATCATCTGTGGTTAAAGTAGCAGAGCTAGTTTTGCTCAAGATACATAACAACTTGGGGATCTGCTTTCTTTGGAAAAGCAAGGAGGGAAAAATCTAAAAAAGTAAGCATTTTTGAGGACTCTTTATTTGTCTAGTATATATTTCATGAGGAAGAGGGAGTAAACAAATGAAGTATGGCTCTAAAATTTGGTAATACAGACACCTTTGTGAAACAGTGGATTCCCTGCCCCTAAGTACATATTTCTTGGGGGCAGGGATCTCATAAGGCTTATCCATGGAATCCTAGATTGAAGACTCTGTTCTTCTGGGCCTCTAAAGGGAAGAGCTGTTCTACCAGGTAGAAGGGTCAGAAAATCAGATTTCCATTCCATGACCAGAAACATCTTCTGACATTTCAACTGTCCAGTAATGGATCTTTTCCATCTTGAGGTAATGAACACCTAATCACGGGAAGCATTCAAGCAGGTGCTGGATGACTGTCTTGCTCAGATGTCCCTTCATTTGTTTGTTCATTCATTCTATCACATACCCCAGTCACATACAGCAAGAACTCCTGTGAGTGTTTAGGGGTAGAAAAGTGAAATACAAAGGTGGACACATAAGAAGCTGTGTCTGTTCTTAAGTGTCACTGTTTGGTGAAGGAAACTGAGACACAGATGGTCACAATGCATGGTGACAGGTGCTATAAGAGCCTGTGTGTAAAGGGCCAGAGAAGAGAAGGGAGCATACTTGTGGAGGAGTCCTGTGTAGGACCTAAGGTTGACCAGATGATCCCTAAATTCTCTTTCAACTCTGGGATCCTATGCAGCGGTGGATCCAAGAAGAGGCTTGGGAGAGCTTTATCCATGCCCTCTTTACAGATGTATGATATATGTAAAAAAAAAACCCAACATACTTGGTATGCAAATACAGCTTTAGTGCAAATCTTCCAGCTCCCTCACTCCCTGCCTTCCAACCAAATAGCAACCTCTTAGCCTGCCCTATACAGAAATTCTGAAACTGCTACTGATTCTAAGGTTCTATATTTTGCAGAGTTATCAAGTCATAGGTCTGAGCCCTTACCAGAGGTTGTTATTTGGATAGAGCATCTGGAAAGGCATGGATTGCCAGTGAGAATGGGCTGGTGAGGATGAGGAAGGGGCCAAGAGGGAGTGCAGTTGAGCATGGCCTCAAACCCAGAGCCATCTCCCCATGGCTTAAAAGCATTTCCAACAACTTTGAGGTTTGAAAGCATTTCCTTCCCTCCAAGGTTTTCCTCATTTTCTTTGCCTGCTTCCATAGACAGTACACCCGCCCTCTCTCCCTCCCACCAAGGTCACCACTCAGCAGGCTTTGATAAATGTCATCTTTTTTCGAAAGTCGTCTTGGAAAAAGGCAATTTGACTGCAGTGAGGCAGAACAGGGAGGTGAACGCCAGCCGCCCTTTATTGACCAGAGCCCAACCCCAAGAACAAAACGGAGCGGAGCGTAGTGCTGCCGGGGCTCCTGGTAATCCTGAGCCGCTTCTCCCCAGGGATCTGTGCACTGTGCACCCAGCAGCGCCTGAGTCCTGGAGTCGGGGCTCTTCCTCCCTCTTTTCATCTCCACAGCCCTTTGTCTTCTGCTGCTTGTTTCCTGGCTGGTAACTAAAGGTCCCTGAGGACCCCCCCCGCCCCGCCCACCGCTCTGGGGGCGGGAGCGCTCTCCACTGCGCAAGCAGTGGGCTGCTGCTGAATGCAGGGAATAAATAACAGCAAGCTAATTATCTCCTGATTGCAGTTTGCCTCACTAACAAGGCCAGGCTGGAGCGGTGATGCAGAGGTTGATACTATTCCAAGCATGCTTCTGGGTTCAGGGAAATTTCCATGCCTTTCCAGTCTGGAGACACTTTCCCTTCCCAGACACTCTGGAGTTCTAAGTGGAGATGTTCCCACTCCTGCTTCACCTTGCAATTGAGCGACTCACCCCAGACAGATTGTGACAGATCCTGGTGGGTGATGGGAGCTGGCTTCTCATAGAAGCAGGGAAAGGCTTTCAGGGAGGCTTGGGGGTTGGCCGAGGTCATGGAGAGATGTGTCCTCAGAGACCACACTCTCGAGCACTTAGTATCCTAATTACATCTGCTTCTCCAGCTGCTTGAACTGAGTGGTTCCCATCAGACCTGCAAACATAGTAGAAAAGTGCTAAGAGCACTGTTCTGGGGTCTAGTCCTAGCCCTGACTACCTCTGTGACCTTGGATATGCTCCTTAATTACTCAGGTCCTCAATTTCCTCTCTATGAAATGACAGTCAGGCATTTCTCTATGAAAGGAAGGCTAGGCAAACCTTGGGGCTTTGCCCAACTCTAGAAATATGACTTTGTGACTTTACTCGGAAATTTAGACCGAGTATTGAGAAAGCTCCCAAGGCTTCTCATGTCCACGTCTCCAGCCTGAGGTTTCCTTTCCCCCATATTATTGCATTGTTCCCCACTTTCCCCACCTTCTTGATCTGATTTCTCTAACTCTCTTGGTCTTGAAAAATTGTCTTGCCTGGAGGGAGGAAGGTGAGGAGCGTCCTCTTCAGGAAGATGTAAGTTTCTAAAAGCCTGGACTGCGCTGACATGCTGAACAGCTATTCATAGCTGTCAGCCTATGAATAGCCAGGATGTAGAGGTGACCAGGAACTGCTGCTGGCCTCCTGTGTCAGGGGAAGAAATCAACTTGTCCCCAAGCCTTTCGGACCATCCCCAGACTTCGGGCCTTGTCACCACTGCCACACCAACCAGAGTCCACTTGTGGGAAATTGAAGGGCTGTCCTCTTTCACCAGAGAGACTCACCTCTACAGGGTGGGCAAGTCTCCTGTCAGAGGCCAGGTGTTAGGCAAGCCAGGTGTTTTCATCTGCTGAAGACGCATCCATGAAACAGCAAATGTGGGCCACAGCCCCCTTGGGAAAGGGGAAGGGATAAAATGTTGGTCTAGTGTCATGCTTGCGCTAAAGAGGAAAATGTTATTTAACTTGGTCTGATCTGATGGGAAGAACACTCAGGTAGGGATCAGAAGGTCGTATTCAACATGATGCTTCATCACTTCTAAAGGGTAAACTTGGGCAATTAATTTACTTTCTGTATTAGTTAGAGTGAGCTAACTGACGTGACTAATAACCTCCAAGTCTCAGTTTCTTATCACAATACAAGTCAACATCACATTCACATAAGAGTTTAATGCAGATGTTCAGCTGATGGCCTTGCACAGGGTGATACAGGGACCTAGAACTGTCCATCTTGTGGCTCAGCCAACTGCTACAGGCTTTGGAATCCTCTAATGGATTCTCTGTATTCAGTCAGCAGATGGGGAAGAGACTTGGAGCCTGCAGAATTGTGTGGAAGGTGTTATGGGTCTAGAAGTGGCATTCATCACTTCTGCCCACATTCCACTGGCCAGAACTCCGTCATATGACCACACCTGATTGCAGGGGAGGCTGGGAAATGTAGTCAAGCTTGCACCGAGGAGGTAAAAGCAAATGGTTTGGTAAACAACTAGTCTGACATACCTTCTTTGAAATTTTTTTCCTGAATTTATCAGTAGGGCAAAGGATCTCTACTTTGTCATCTTTACAAAGTTAGAATGAATATGAAATAAGAAAGCAGATTATGAGAGAGCTTTAAAAATGCAGAATGGGGACTTCCCTGGTCCACCTGCCAATGCAGGGGACACAGGTTTGATCCCTGGTCTGGGAAGATCCCACATGCCGTGGAGCAACTAAGCCCGTGCGCCACAACTACTGAGCCTGCGCTCTAGAGCCCGTGCTCCACAACAAAAGAAGCCTGCGCACCACAACGAAGAACAGTTCCTGCTCACTGCAACTAGAGAAAGCCTGCACGCAGCAACGAAAACCCAATGCAGCCAATAAATAAGTAAATAGAAAGTAACTTTTTAAAAAATGCAGAATGAAGAACACACGTTATAATCTGTTTTACAAATTAATCTAGAAATAACTTCATAAATACTGGCTCTATTACTCTATTAGAAACATTAAAGATGCTCTGTTATTGGAACAGATAGCTTTAGGTTATAGGATGTGTCTGAATGACTGTGTAATTGATTTCAATATGTGATGAAGACACTTAAATAAATGCAATCCTTCAAAAAATTATAGAATGTGCCCTTCCTCTCCTCTTTCCCTTTGATATAGATGGAGGATTCAGTCAGCATAGCTAGTGTGGTCAGTGAGACTGGGGTCAAAATTTGGCCAGTGCAACCAGTATATTTGGTGAGCCTGGGGCAGAGAAGGTATCTCATATGATTAGGAGATTGGTTGCAAGTAGAGGACTTGAGAAAATAGGTAATATGTTGAGGATAATGGGAGCTATATCTCTCACGGTTAGTGAAAGGAGTTACATTTATGGAAAGGAAATAAGCCATCAGAATTAGGGTAATTAGTTTGAACCCATGTTTTAAGCATAGATAAATAGATGTAAGGGTGTGTGTGTGTGTATGTGTGTGTGTGTGTGTGTGTGGTGTGTGTGTACATATATATTTCTAGTTCCGTCTATTTAAAGGTCCTATAAGCAATGATACCTGAATAGCAGTGAACACACCAATCACTCTGATCTTTGTTTCTAAATTTTCCACTAAAAAGAACCAGGACTGACCAGCCTAAAAATTACTAGATGAACCTAGAGCATCTTGTTGTGCTAGAAAGTAAGGAATTGCTCAAAGAATGATGGGAAAAAAAGGATAGATAATCCAGGGCTTCCCTGGTGGCGCAGTGGTGGAGAGTCCGCCTGCCGATGCGGGGGGCGCGGGTTCGTGCCCCGGTCCAGGAGGATCCCACGTGCTGCGGAGCAGCTGGGCCCGTGAGCCATGGGCGCTGGGCCTGCGCGTCCGGAGCCTGTGCTCCGCGGTGGAAGAGGCCGCGGCAGTGAGAGGCCCGCGTACCGCAAAAAAAAAAAAAAAAAAAAGGATACATAATCCAGATGGAAGGGATACCCACAGGCCAAGTCTGGAACAATTTAGGCATCAAAGTAAATAATTTTAGCATTAGTATTCAGTATAGTAACCCATTGCATAAAATAGGAATGGTTGAGTTAATACAGATATGAATAAATACGTGGTGAGAAGGGAAGGCAGTACCTTATGTTAGAATGCCAATTGATAAATACAGAAAAGAGATAAAATTAGAAAATTACCATTTGGCAACCATCATAATAATAAATGATTTAGGCAAGAATCATCAATGAGTGCTAAATCCTGTGGGTGAAAATTTGATGAGGAACCCAGTGTTTACATGGTTTCAATGTATCTCCCCACAAATGCTTATTAACTGACAAGTACACAATACTTATAATTGAATTTACAGTGGAGAAACTTGGCTGACATGATCCTAACCAACTGATAAAAGTTAACGTCCTTGAAACAGGATGAATCAACATTTTTTGTCTCTTTGGAGATGAACCGAGAACACAGCATCATTTCTGTAGCGTTCCTGACGAAAATGCATAACCTGAATCCACTCATAAGGCACCATCAGCCAAACCCAAATTGAGGGACATTCTACGAAACAACTGGATTACATTCTTCAAAAATATCAAGATCACGAAATATGAAGACAAGGAAAGGTCCTTCACCTCTCTGAGCCTCAGATAATAAATAGTATGTGTTTCCTAAGAGTGCCACGTGGCTTAAATAGTAATGAACGTGACAGTCTTTTGTAAGTTATAAAATATGATACCAAATATAAATCATTAGTAGTATCTTTCTCCCAGAAAACTACAACTAATGAATGCAAAATTGTCCCTTCGGTCCAGACATTTCTCTTAGTTCTTCAACCAGTTACCATCGCAACTTTGTTATCCTCAGAGAGATTACTCCCTTAATGGACTGAGAACTGAGGAGGCCCAGCACCTGGGAAGGGGGACAGCTGATGGCAAATCCACGGATTTCCGTGGTGCGTCTGCCTGGGTCCTTGTGTGCTCATGCTTGTGCGTGCACTCGTAGCCTGGATGCTTCGATGTTAGGCGCCTTCTCCATGAGCAGAGGGACCCTGTGGGGACTAATGGATGCTGTTATAGATTCATAGACATCTGCTGGGGGGGCCTGGGTAATCCCTTCTAGAAGGCAACGCCCTTTGCTTCTGTCATTCCCCACAAAACTTGTGTACACAACGTTGTGATACAATCCACCCTCTGGCAACTTAGGAATCAGGGTCCTAATGCCACCCACTGTAGAGGTGCCGACAGACAGCAGTGCGGGGTAATGAAAATCATCATTCCTGTTTTGTACATTTTCCGAAGCCTCTCACAGACATTCCCCCTGTGAGCCTTAAAGCTGCAGCAACCTGTGAAGCAAATATTGCTCTCTGCATCTTGTCACAGATCAGGAAAGTCTAATGATCAGAGAGACCAGGCCTTGCCCCAGTCTACAAGGCTAGTAAATGGCACCCATGTGACACCCAGCCAGGACTCTCCTCATCATGGACACTCTGACAGCAGATGGTTCAGCGTTGGTGCCTCTCTAGCTCCCTTTCCAGCCTCGGGGGGCTGATTCCTGTGCCCTTGGCTTCTCAGAGCTCTTCTGCCACAAGATCCCCACCTGAAGCACCCTATGCTAGGGCTCTCTCTCCAGGCTGTCTTGCCACCACATTCTGGCTAGAACCACAGGGGTTCAGCATCTTAGCCCCTGCTGCTTAAGGCTGTCATTCCCTGTTCTGGAGTCAAAGGAGGAGACAACGAGCATGAGGCCATCCTGACAATGGCCCCAGGGAAGCTGGCCCCAGGAGCTCATTTGTGTGCCCTTTCGATGCTGGGGCCAGGTGCTGTGTCATCTTCAAGTCCATGTAGACATTTCTTTCCTCACAATGCCAGCAGAAGGAGCAATACTTAATTTCTTCCAGTTCGCTCTATCCCTGTGAGTCAGGCTGGAGGAAGTTCAGCAAGGCCAGGTTATCACCAGACACCCTCTGCCCTCAGCACCTCTTGGACCCAGACAGACAGGTGGATCAACATCAGACACAGCAGAGCCCAGCCGGTCTGCGCTTGATCAGATCCCTTGGTAGCAGTTGCTCCCGACCTGATGGAGGCTCACGGGAGAAGGGGCTGCTTCTGGCAGCAGTGGTGACCAACCTGCATTCTGATTGGTTCTGAGAGGCCTGAGAAAGAGGGTGCACTCTGGGTTTGCTAGGGATGGATTTGTTGGGATGTGCTGGATGGGTCAAGGGTGATCCACTAGACACTGATCAGTGGCTTTTGGAACTTACAGCCAAGGCCCCGTGGTGGAGTAGAACCAACACTGATCACCTGGGAGTTGGCAAACCCAGTCTCAGATCTGCTCTCACCAGCTGGGCGTCCTTGAGCAAATCGCTTCTGCTCATTGAGACACAGTTTCCTCATCCATGACGCGAGGAGTACATTTTAGGGGCCCTCTGTCCTTTGTGCCCTTCTAGTTAAACCAGTCTGCCGGCCTCTTCAAGCCTAGCAGGAACTCAAGTCTGGAGTTCAGGCCTCTGACTCCCAGACTCAGTTCACTGCTGATTCTGGAAACAGAGGCTAGGGCAGGATGTTTGGGGAGCAGAGGGCACGGCACATCCTGGCCTCTGTTCAGCGGGGTAGGGGAACTGCTCAGGAAACTAGCAGCTGGACCCATGGTGGTGCTGGGGGTGGAGTGGCGTAGAGGCAGGATGGAGGGGAGCCTGGCGGTTCCCACAACTCTACTGGTGGCCTGAGGACGTATGACTGAGAGTCCCCGGGGCTGCATTAGAACTAATACAGAGCAAACAGGAAATGAACAGAGAGAACCAAAGTGAAGCCCTGATAGTAGTCAGCCAGGCAGAGAGAGCTTAAGGCAGGGTAGAGTTTGCTTTCTCTTTCTGTAAACTGAGAAGTGTGGCTTGGGATATTCTGGAGGTCTTGACACTTCCTAACTCCATAAGTAAAAAGCCAGTTCATTAAATAAAGCTGAACTCCCCTCTGACAGTCGGCCTCCTGGGGTCAGGCCGTGTGGGCACTTTTCTTCCTGTCTTAGGTCCCACCCAGCTGACCTGCTTCCCGCCCTCCTTTTACCACCTGCCGTTCCCCAAGTTTTGGAGCATCCCCTCCCATCTCCCCACCCCGCAGGAAACCGAACCCGGCTAAGCCCAGGGGCACAGACAGGTGGGCCCCAGGCCAGCAGAAACAGCTGCTTTAGGTGTCAACTTGCTGCGGGGGTGGGAGGAGCTGGACTTTTAAGGTCTCCTCGGAGACCAGCATGGGTAACCTGAACCTCTTTCTTGTCCTTCTAATCCCCTGAGAGAGAAGACTCAGAGGGTCCCCTCAGGCCAGATCAGGGTCAGGTCAGAGTCTGTCTCTCCAGCCTCCAGGCTGGAAGGAGCTGAGCTTTGTGTATGAATTCCAAGGAGCTCGGCTCACAGGCAGGCAGCCCCGGAGAGAAGCACAGCCTGGAGCACGGAAGGAGGCAGCCACTAGGCGCTTCCCCCCACAGACAGACGGGGTATTGATCCTGCTGGCATGCCCCCTCCCTGTCTCCACTTCATGGTGCAGCTAATGGCTTGGAAAAAACTGGCCAGCTGTTCCCCAGCTGTGACATAATGAGCTCAGGGACGATCAATGCCCATTCCAGTCTCTAATTAGGCCAGGGAGCTGGCTGGGGTGAGAGTGTGGCCTGTTTCCTGAGGGCACCACTTCCACTCCAGTCCCCAGCTGCTGTCTGCTGGCAGCCACCTGTGCCCATGCATCTGTGCCCTGGAGGAGGGGGCAGGGCCATTGAGTGGCCCTGGGGAGTCTTCTGACCCAGAGCTCCTTCTCTAGCAGCAGAAGTAGGGACTCCATAACCAGTAGGGGTGGATAGGCTGGTGGGGAGGACCTGGCCTACACGTGAAGCTCCAGACCCCCAGATTCCTGTCACATCCTCTCTGTCTGGGTCTGCCACTCTGTACAGTGGCCTTCAATCCCAACTCTCTAACTCCCTGCCCCGGAGACCCTGCCCAGGACCCTCCCACTACTGGTCCTGGTTGCCTAAGCCTGTGGCTGCAAGGAAGAGGCTGGTAGCAAGTTTGGCTCCTAGCCCAGCCTCCCTCTGCTATTTATACCCTCAGTCCAGAGAGGGATGGATCAGATTCTCAATGTACTCACTGCAGAGGAGGAAGTGAGGGTGGAGAGAGAGATGGGAAAGGAAAGGTGTACACTGAGGCAAAGAAACAGAGAGGCGGGGGAGCAGAGGCCCAGGGCAAAGAGGCTCTGAGACTTGGAGAGTTCTGAAAACAGGCTAGGGAGAGCAGATGAGAGAGATAAAACGAGGGAAGCCAAAAAAGAGACAGAAAAGGTAGAAATGGGGCCATCAGGGAAGAAAGAGAAGCTGGGATACAAGTAGCAGGACACACCCTGTGCTGAGTGGGGTCAGGCCCCAGGTGCCCGATCAGATGCCCCATCAGGAAGCTGAGGTGCTTGGGGAGAGTGTGTCCAGGGGCCTGGTGTGAAATGACAGGAGTCAGGAGACACTGCCTGGGGACAAAGAGGCACAGGGAACAGAGCTGGTCTGGAGGGATAGGGGGTGGGCCGGGAGTCCAGAGACGGGAAGGTCAGGCAGGGACCCTCTTCTAGATTCAAACTTAGAGCTTTGCTTTTTGGGGATGAGGGTATGGGCTGGAAGCAGGAGTCAGAGCAATGTGGGGAGAAGGGCAGAAGGTGACTGTTGGGGGGTTTGAAGTGAAAAGGCCAAGGTTAGGCGTCTAGGCTTTCTGCAGCCTCCACTTTGGGGCTGTCCAATCTGGCCCCATGGTTTTTGGGTAGCCTGGGTCTGGGAGGGGACACTGTTCAGCCAGCCTCCAGCCCTCCTACCATTCACACAGTCACACACAAACCATTCAGATGGAGCCCTTTAGAGGGGTCTTTCTGGGGCCCAGCTGATGCTGGTTATCCCTTCTTGGGTCCCTTCCCAGTCCTAGGACTGAATCTCTTTCTGACTGTAATTCCCATAGGAATGACCTAGTTTGTGGAGAGCAGATGTGCCCACTGCTATTTCCTGCACCCAGCCCCTTACCCCCAGGGCCTGAATCTCTCAAGCTGCCAGGGCCCTGGAGAGAGAAGCCACTTGAGGACAGCAGCTGTGACTCAGACTCAAAATCGAGAGCTGCAAAGGACCTTAGAGAGCATATACACGTCTAGTCCAATCCTCATTTGGAGCTTGGGCTCAGAGAAGCGAGGAGAGTAACCCCAAGTGCACTGCTCACTTATGCAGGTGCAACCTCTGGACTCTGAGTTCAGTGCTCCTTCCAGGATGCCAGCCTGCTCATCTCTTCCTACCCAACTCCTAGGAGTAGGAGGGATTTTCTCTTGGGAGCCTTGGCCCTTTTGCCTGGTCCTCCAAGCCAAGATTGTGAGAGGTCAGAAAGGTGAAAATTCGGGTCCCACAGGACAGCAAGTGCCCCAGGAGGGATAAAGCCGGTGAGGTTTGGAGGTGAGAAGCCTCTACCTGGAAACCGCAATCAACTCTTTGCAGCTCTGTGGCCAACACTGCCCTCTTGTGGTTTCTGACTGTCAGGGCGGCCTAGAGGCCCTGAAATGTAGCAGTTGGTGTCTTCTCTCCAGCCCAGGGTCCCCCGCCCCCAGGGCTGATTTTGACCCTCCAGGCCTACCCTTCCAGGCTAGGGCATCTGAAAGACTAAGCTTTCACACACCATTCTGCAACAGAGTCCTCAGGTAGGTGATCGAGGGCTGACCATCGGCCCTACCCCCACCCCAAGGGGCCACTCACAGTCCATCTCTCCATCCTTAAGGAGCACTGGGTCTGGGAGTCTGGACCTTCCTTGGCCGTGGGGGCATGAGAGTTGGATGGGGTGGGGGGGGATCCTGTGGGTCACGAATGCAGGGAGAGGACTTTGGAGGAAAGAACACTGTCTGGCAAAGAGGCCATAGGGCCCGTATCCCTGTGCTTAGCTGTGCCCAGCCTGGAGAAGGAAGGGTCAGGTTACCCTAGGGCTCAGTTGGGCGGGCGGGGCTGAGTACACGTTGCTTAGGGAGACTGTCCCAGAGATGTAGAGCAGGGGCGCCCCCTAGAGTCAGAGACCAGGCACTGCTGGGAGTGCTTTGTGGACCCCAGGTTGGGAAACCCAGCTCAACTCTTTGGTCTTAGGTCAGAGCCCAGGACCTGACAATGAGCTGGGCAGCTGGGCAGCCCGCTTCGGAATGAGCAGCTGGGTGGTCCAGGGTGCCCTGTCCCTGCAGATCAGGCTGGGCAGCTTCTTATGACACCATGAATCTAGAAGGGAGAATTCCCAGGCACTCAAGTTACCGCTCCATCCTTCACCTCCCCCACAGAATGGACATGCAGGTCATGAGGGAGAGCCCCACCTGGGACTCATGGGTATCATTTGGTCTCTACATCACTTCATCTCTGACGGCCCTGAGTTCACTCTGTCATATGGTCACAGGCACTATCTCCTTGATGACCTATGTGTTTTTTCTCCTCTCTCTAGGCCTGAATGATAAGGAAAATTCCCAGCCTTGAGTTCATCCCCTCACTCTGGAACTTGTGGATTCAGTAAATACTTGTCAACTGACTCACTAAAAGACCAGAGATGGGCACATCTGTGGCCCTATGTTTCCCTGATTAGTTTTCAGTCAAACTGGACAACTTATCGTGCCCTGTCTCCATAAACCTGCTTGTCTCTACATTTTTGCTAGACCTGCTCCTTCCACCTGAACTGCTCTCCTCCTCTCCTCTTTCAGCTACTCACAGTTTAAATCCTACCTCTCCTTTAAGACCCATGCTACTTCCTTCAGGAAGCCTTCCCATATTTCCTGAGGGAGTGGGTTCACTTTTTCCTTTGAATCTCCATGGCACTTTGACTCTCCTTTGAAGGTTATAACCTGCTTCATCTCCATTCTAGATTGTAAGCACCAAGAGGGCAATGTTTATATTTGTTTCACCTTCGTACCATTTCTCTTACCCCCTAAACCGAGCTTTGCATATAGAAAGTGCTCAGTAAACATTCTTGAATCGAGTGACATGAAGCCTGCAGTTTGGGCTGCTGGGAGCTGCAGGAGGTGGGAATGGGATGCTCTGAGGCTTCAGGCGATGATGGGAGTGTGCTCAGGACAGGGAGGCAAGGACTGTACAGGGAGATGAGTGGGGTGTCTGGGTCTCCTTGGACCCTTGCCTGGGGAGGAGGAACACTTTAGTGAAGAGAACAGGCAGGTGGGAGGGCCTTGGAGATGTGGTAGGTTGAGGAAGGGAGCCTGGTACTGGGGAAAGTTCAGGTTTGCCCCGGCGCCAGGTATGACAGACCTCCAGCTATCCTGAGTGACAAGCAAAAAAAAGGGGGGATAGAAATCTGGAGACTTAGATTCTGGTCATTTCTCCTTCACCCTCTAGCTGTGTAGCCTTGGGCAACTTACTTCCCGTCTCTGGGTCTAATCATGTGTAAAATAGTTACCTGACCTCCTATGGCCCTGGCAGCTCTGCTCTTCCGACTCCAGCTGGGGGTTCTGAAGTAGAGGGGTAATGATTAGTGGGAATCTGTACATGACCCCCCTCAGGCCTAAGCACCATCTAGGTCCTGGACCGGAGAAGGTGACAGAGTGCAAAGCCATGAAGAAGGAGGCATGTGGGCTGAGTCAGCTGTGGCCTGACTCAGAGGATGTGGAGGAGGGCAGCAGGGTAAGTAAAGTGTCCGGTTATCAGGCTCCAGGGAAGGGTTTTCAGGGACCCTCATTTTCCTTTGCTGTGCTTCCCTGTCCTCTTCCTTTTCCTAACCCCAGACTCAGTAAATAGAGATCTGGGATTTAAATCCCAGCTGCCCAGCTGTGTGGCCCTGAGAAAGTCACTTAACCTCTCTGAGCCTCAGTTTCCACGTGTATAAGTGGAGTTATTAAAACTAACTCAGAAAATTGTTGTGAAATTTCTCCTGTGAAAGTGCCTTGTTCTAGGGCTACTGCTAGATCTCCCTCCCTCCCCAAGTCTGGAAAAGGGCAACTAGTACAGATCGGCCCTCAAGCCACAGGGCAAACCATTAATGTTAATGGCGCTTTTTAGGTACACCGGGGGTGGGGTGGGGCATGTGGAGGAGCAGGCTGATGCTGAGGAGGTTGGATGGTAAGAACAGGCAGAGGGCTATTGCCCAAGCAGCCCCTGATGCTAGTGAGGAAGGGCCACTCTCCCTGGAGACCTATTTATTGTGCAATTTTCAAAGGCCCAGCAGCTCTCTGGGAATTTTTCTTTGGGGATCCAGCATTGAGCCCCAGCTGATGGATGGGGGTGTGTGGGCAGCATGGGGAAGACTCCCCCGTCTCATAGCAGGCCTGGCCTGCACATGCACTGTGGGTGTTCCTGTCACTCTTTTGAGCCTGGTTCATCCAAGGCCCCCAGTTTCTAATCTGGTTGGGAAAGATTTATTTTTGGGTCCCTGTAACCTAGCAATGGGCTCACATGACCAGTGGCAGCTGCAGGCTGAATATACTGTTGGATCTTGGCTCCTGGCAGGGGGTGTAGGCCAGACTGTGGGGGAATAAAGGGAATGGAAAGGCTTTCACCTCTGCTTTCCTCTGACTCCCTCCTCAGCCCCTCAGCTTGGTCACAGATGGTGGGCAGGGGGGTGGCTGCCTGGGGAGCAGGCGTGGCTGGAGCTGGCACAGGGGGCTCTGGACGGCCGGGTGCTGAGCTGCGGTGGGGAGGTCCCAGCTGTGAGCCTGCTCTCCACGTGGGGAGGGTTGGGTGTCCATGTGGATGGCGGTGGGTGCAGGGAGGGCGCCATGCTGGCATCCTGGGGGGTGAGGCCAGTCTTTGTTGTGGGATCTCAGGGACACCCTTGATGGTGGAATCCCAACATCCGGCTTCTTTCCTTTGTTCCCTGTTAAATTGTTAATATTCCTGGGAGAGAGAACACATTAAGCTGCTATCAGTGTGAATGGATTTGTCAGCCTCTTTCCTGAGAGCAGGCTTTGACAGATGCAGAGAGAGCAGAGGAGGGCAGGGGATGCTACTGAGCAGGCGAGGGGCTGCAGGGAGAAGGCTGTGGGCACATAAAGACCATTCGAGAGACTATTGAATACATGGATGGGCGAATGAAAGAATGAAACTTGGTCCCCTTCAAGGTCTCATCTTGAGGAGGCAGGAAAGAGTGGGAGGGGACATAGCCCTGTCAAGAGGTGGGCAAGGGTAGGGCAGGGCTGCACCAAGGAGAAAGTTTGGGATGGAGAAATCAGACCTCAGCACCAAGGGCTCCACCATGATCCTGAGGAGAGGGGTACCCCTGCCCCCAACCTGTAACAGGAGCCCACTCCTGGGTATGCATGCAGTATGGTGGGCCGTGGACCTCTGATGTGGCTTGTGGGACCACCTCCAGTTTCTCCACCTTGGCCTTCCCACCTCCTCCACTGTGCTAAGTTCTAGAAGGAGGGATTGGCAGGGTGGGGTGGGAGGATGTAATGTCAATAGCTACTCCAAACCCTGAGTTCATTTAATGAGATATTGCGTAAAAAGTCCTCCCCAGATTGGGCCCTCGAGAGCTCGTATCATCATCATCTTTGTTGTTATTCTTGTTATTCTTGTTATTCTTGTATCAGCTGCCTCCAAGCCAGGACAGACAGTTTCTCCTCTCCTTCTGCCTCTTCTGAGCCAAGATGACCTCCAGCAACTGAGAAGATGCTCTAGGATCCACCGCCTCTTTGCAACCACCTTTCCCAAAGGCTCTCTGGGAGGGGCCTCAGGACCTGGAGACTGCCCGCTGGCCACCACACCGGTTGTTTGACCAGCCAGGGTACTAGCTCCCCCAAGCCGGAGAAGCAGGCTATGTATTATAGGCTTCCTATCCCTATTAGATAAGCTAGGAAGTGAAGAATGTTTGTCCATTTTCTAGATAGAAAGATTAAGGCACAGATGGCCAACTCACAGGCTAAGGTCTTACTATAAACCAATAGAGTAGAGCCCAATTAGAACCAAGGATTCCTGACCAATCCAGTGCTTTTTTTTTTTTTTTCTTTTTTTCCTTTGGCCATGCTGCGCAGCTTGTGGGATCTTATTTCCCCGACCAGGGATCAAACCCAGGCCCCAGCCATGAGAGTGCTGAGTCCTAACCACTGGACTGCCTGGGAATTCCCTCCAGTGCTCTTTCTATAATCCTGTTCTGATGAGCCCGAATGGTTCTTTGTGGATCTTTGGAAGGGGGCCGTGTCAGTCTGAGCTGGGCTTCTGCGGGAATGATGTGGGTGCTGATCAGGGATAGACTTCACCTGATCACGGAAGGTTTGACTGATGCCAAGATGATCTTGCCGACATGATAGCACAAGGTTTGACAAAAATCACTTTGCTGTCTTCAGGTTCTCATTTGACATTTTAATTAGATTTCCCTGTATTCAGGTATATCTAATTTTGTTTTAGGCTGTTTCCTAGAAGGTAGTGGCCATTTCTATGGAATTGGCTTTAGGGCCTCAGCCCAGAGTCTCATGTCAGGCCTCCAGGGAAGCCATGGGGGCAGGGGGAAAGGAGTAAATGCTTTGGCTTCAAACAAACCTGGGTTCAAATATTGGCTCTGGTATTTACTAGCTATGTGACCTGGGCAAAGTCACTTCACCCGGGGTACCCATTTCCTCATCTGTAAAATAAGGTGAGTAATGGCTGCCTCATAGAACTGGTGTGAGGATTGAAGGTCTCGTATGTAAAGGGGCTGGCACTTGTAAGAGCTCAAGAAAGGGTGGCTGGGATATTGGAGATCACAGGGTCGGGTCTGGGCTGGTCAGTGGCCTCTTTGTTGTTGACCTGGGGCAGCCACCTTGCCCCCTCTGAGTTTCCTGGGTGATTCATTGTTCTTATGGCTCTTTGGTTTGGGTCTGGTAAACAATTCCAGAATTCCCTTTCTTCCCTTTTAGAGACAGAGGGAGTTCCCGTATAGGTGAGTCTCAGGGAAGAGGGCTCTGGAGTAGATATTATGCCTGAATTCCTTGTCTAGGCTCATGGCTCTGCCATGCGTGGCTTTGGGCAATCTCTTGACCTCTCTGGGCCTCACAAATATGGGTGCCTTGGCCTGTAGGATGTCTTACAGCTCTACAATGTTAGGATCCTATCCTTGGGTGTCAGTCCTAATCCTGGGGGAGCTGTTTTCTTTAAGATTTTTTTTTTTTTGCGATACGCGGGCCTCTCACCGTTGTGGCCTCTCCCGTTGCGGAGCACAGGCTCCGGACGCGCAGGCTCAGCGGCCATGGCTCACGGGCCCAGCCGCTCCGTGGCATGTGGGATCCTCCTGGACCGGGGCACGAACCCGTGTCCCCTGCATCGGCAGGCAGACTCTCAACCACTGCGCCACCAGGGAAGCCCGGAGCTGTTTTCTTCATAGTTGGTGGGAAGCCATGCCCCTTCATTTCACCTCCAAAGACTCATCACCTGGCCTTGGACCTTCTGCCGATAATGTTCCCCAGCTCTGCTCGGTCCCGCAGATCCCACAGATCCAGACCAATCAGAGCCTTCCTGAGTACCTGCCTCCCACTCTGCCTTCAGGGAGCAGTGCAGTGCTGGTACCACAAGGTGGCTTATGAGGATGTTGGATTCCCCCATCTCCACCAGCTCTCTCAGCCCCACACCACATAAACATACAATCTAAGAAGACAATAGGAAGGCACTTTTTGAGGGGCAAGTGCAGGGTTAGGACAAGGCCCTTAGCTCCTCTTCAAACCCGACAGCCACTCCTGAACCTGTCCTCTCTATACATGCGGCAGCTTCCAAAGGAGCCAAACCTTGGGCCACGCCCTCGAGCCACGGCCCCTCCCAGACCTGACCCTAGTGCCCTGTGCCTGTACTGACTGGCCTGCTACAAAAGCACCTTGGTTCTGATGTCACAGAACCATGCAATGTCAGGGCTGTGAGGAACATTTAGGGATCATCTGTCCTATATTCTTTTTGAACAGATAAGAAACTAAGACCAGAAATGGCAAGTGACTTGCCCAAGGTCACAGTTAGTAACTGCCAGAGCCAGGCCTTAAACCTGGATTTTCTGACTCTGAGTGCTCTTTTTATGTCATCAGGCTGGCCAGGAGGGTCTCCCCTGCCTGCCATCACCTGACTCCAACAGGTTTTTGAGTTACCACTCCAGAAGCCTGAGAGGAGGGGGAGGGGCTGGGCCCACTCCTGGGCGCCTTGCCTGGGGGCACTGCTGCCTGGCTCCTGGCTGCAGAAGTGGCTCCAAGGGGCTGGGTGGGAAGCAGGGGGCCATTAGGACCCAGAAGCTCTCAGCGCATCCTGCTCTGCCGGCTGCCTCTCACTGATCACTGCAGTGGTTCAGGCTTCAGCAGCCTTGGAGAAGCATCAGCTGAGAGGAGCTATCACATGGGAGCCGGGAGCTGCTCAGCAAAGGTAGGAGTTGCCGACTAGGCCAGGAATGGGGGCCAGACCCAGGCCTGGTGGTGAATGCTGAGGTACTGTACAGAAGGGTACAGCCCATCCTACCTTACAGTGGGCAGTTTTGTCAGGGGATGGGCCCCCAGGTATCCCGAAGGCAATATTGGGGTGTGGGCATCTCTGAAGCCTAGAGATGGGGATTGATCTGCTGCCAGCAGGAGTACCCACATCCTGCAGGCAGACAGGTTCCTCATCTATCTTGCTCTGTGTCATAGAAATGGGTCCCCTTCATCCTAGGAAAGAATCCTTTGGCATCCAGGCTGACGGGCAACTCTGTGTCCTGGGCGTCGGCAACTCTCCTAGGGAGAGGTGCTGTAGCCCCCTGAAAATCTTTCCTGGCTTAGGAGGGGCATGCTCTTCTCTGAAGGGAGGCCAGTCTCGGGTCCTTGGGATGGAGGCTCTGCAACTAAGAAACAGGTGTATGTGAATCCCAACACCTCTGTGGCCTTGGGCTGGGCACTTATGTACATCTTGCATCCTGAGACACAGCTGTTTGTAACTTGACCATACCCCTGCTAGAGGCCCAGACCCCAGATCCTTGGGTGGCAAAGCCTTCCAGGTACTGAGAAGTCCTAGAGGTGAGGGAAGGGTTGCTGGAAGGGAGCAGAGGGAGGACAAGAGTGTCCGAGAAGGCATGATGATATGAGCTAGGAATGGAGTGAGGCTCCCTGGGCTTCCCCTGTGAAACCGTTACCCACAGCCCTCTCAGGCTTTACCCTGGTCCATCAGTGAGGAAGTGCTGGGGAGCAGGTATATTGGCTCTTCTGTTAGGAGGTAAATGGGAATACTGGAATTTAGGGGTCAGTGCAGAGATACTGGCAAGGCTGAGGGGGTGAAAAGGAGAAATGTCCAATGCCTTCTTGCCTAGGGCTCCATCATGGCTGCACAGCACCCCTCCATCTCCACGTGGAAACCATGTCTGCTTCCCGCAGTCTGGGACCCTGGGTAAGCCCTGCTGGCAGACACTTGATGTCCATGCAGACATGGTGGGCCTTGACTCCTTTAGCTTCCAGGGCCTCAGAGTCACGTCTTCTGGGCCCCACTCCCAGGTAGAAGGAATGCGGGAGTCATGGCATAGAGAGTAAGGGGCAATGTTGCCTCCCCTGGTGTTTCGTTCCACATTTTTTTCTGGCAGATTGTCTTATGAGAAGGGTCTGCATTTCTGGGCCCTCTCTTCACCTTCTCTGCAGACCCAGTGACTATGTGACATGTGCTGTCTCTTATCCCCGGGGAGAGGCACGTCTCTAGGTAGTTGTTCAAAGTTAGGGCTGCCTCAAGTCCAGGAGCCCGAGTTACTCGTTCCAGAAGACAGGCCCCTGGCTGGCACACAACTGATGGACTGAGTGTTCTTGGAGTATGTCCTAGGGGGCAGAGATTCAACTGATCAATTTGAGTTTGATTCAGGTCACAAAATTGTGCTGAGCACCTATCGTATGCATGGCATGCTGGAAGTTAAATTAGTGCAAGGTTGGTGGTAACGCCAAAAACCAAGGTGATTGTAAGGCTGTAGCAATGGAGGGGCAAGAGGACCCATCTGCCCCAAGTGGGCCCCTTTACTGCAGTCAGAGAAATGATGGGTTTTTAACTGAGCAGCCACCAGGCCCTCCATAGCCCGGGAACTCACTGAGCCATCAAATGTTGTCATATATGGGAACCTTAGAGGTTGTCCAGTTCAAACCTCCCATTTTACAGATTAGGAAACTGACCCAGGAAACTTCTGGCTTGTCTGCAGAAAGCCCATCAGACTTGGCATGTCCACAGTTTGCCTCTAATTTTGATACCTTAGTACACTATGTTGAGGGAATCTGGACTTCAAGAATGGCATATGGAAATCAAAAAAAAATTAAAATTATATCTGACCCTTGAACAATGTGGGGGTTAGTGGCGCTGACCCGTTGAGCAGTGGAAAATCCAGGTATAATCTATAGTTGGCCTTCCGTCTTGTAATTCTTCTGAATCTGCAGTTCCACATCTGCAGATTCAACCTACTGCTGATGGGCTCCTGTAGTACTGTAGTATTTACTACTGAAAAAAATCTGCATGTAAATGGACTCCTACAATTCAAACTCATGTTGTTCAAGGGTCAACTGTACATTGAGCAACTTATTTCAATTCTGTGCAAACTCAGCATGGATAATGAGACACGTAAAACAGCTCTGAGCAGGAGAAATGAGAGACACTGAACACTCAAGACTCCGCCCCTTGCCAGTTTCTTCCAGTTTTTCTCTTTACTTTATGCTCACCCACCTCCACCCCTCCATACCTCTTACACAGATGCCTACTCCTCCCTCCTTGTTCTGGGACTGTGGTAACAGTCCAGGAATAGGAGGGTTTTGGCCAGGGGTCCTGTGATGATCTGCTCCAATGACCCAAGATCCGGGGCCCTGGGAAGTGGGAGGTTAGGAGCAGCTCCTCTCCCACCTGTGGGGGAACAGTGACCTTGGGAAGTTAATGAGTGGGTGGAGAAGGGCAGCTTTCATATGACTTACGCCTTTCTGGCTTTGGGAGCAGTGGAGTCCGGATGAGCTGAGCTCCCAGTTTCCCTCTACCTGGGATGTTTTGTTTTCACTGGTCCTTCTCAACACTCCCAAAGTGGCAGCTCTTTGTCTTGGGGATGGTGATGTCCAAGCACACTAATGCACAGTCCTTCCCCCTTTCAGGTAATCTCTGTCTAGTGGTGAGAGACATTTTTAGAGACGCTTCAAATTCAACAACTATTTACTGAATGTCTGTTATGTTGCAGCCACTGTGGAGGGCACCATCAAACACAGTATGGCACGGTGGGCTGGAGTACTGGCTCGGGAGCCAGGCCTCCTGGGTGCGTACCTGGACCTTGCTACTTACTAGCTGTGTGACCTTTGGTAAGTTACTTTATCTCTGCAAGCCCCAGTTTTATCTATTGCAAAATGGGGATAAGAATAACATCTACCTCATAGGGTTGCATAAGGATTAAAATGAGTTAATAGGGGCTTCCCTGTGGCGCAGTGGTTGAGAGTCCGCCTGCCGATGCAGGGGACACGGGTTCGTGCCCTGGTCCAGGAAGATCCCACACGCTGTGGAGCGGCTAGGCCCGTGAGCCATGGCCGCTGAGCCTGCGTGTCCGGAGCCTGTGCTCCACAACGGGAGAGGCCACAGCAGTGAGAGGCCCGCGTACCTCAAAAAAAAAAACAAAAAAGAGTTAATATACGTAGAGTGCTTAGAACAGGGCCTGGTATGTGGAAAGCACCATAGACATGTTACTACTTATTATTAGCATTTTTATTAATAAATCCTGCAGCATCTTCCAAACAGTTGTGAAGTAGGTATTATTCCCTTCATTTTACAGATGCCTTTATGAGGAAACTGAAGTTCAGAAGAGTTAGTAGCTCCCAGACCTAGGACTGGAAACCTGATCTCGTGCTCCTTCTCCTCGACAGCTGCTGCCATTCTGAGGAGACAAGAAATCAGGAAATTTACATAAGCAACCTTAAAACTGGGCACTATCCCAGAGCTCAGCAGGACCCTGGGAAAGGGAGACAGAGGATTTAGAGTCCCTGGATAACAGTCCTTGAAAGGGGAGAAGGGTGTGGAGAAGAGAGGAAAGGAGCAGGAGACCACTCAGAAGACGGAGTGTTGAGTGGGTGAGGCTCCTGCATCTCTCATGCTCCTGCTTCCTCGCAGTCACCAAGGTGGACCCGGAGCTGCCTCCCGAGCCCTCAGTCCCCGGCCTTGAGGGCTGGCAACAAGAGCCTGCCCGAGAGGCTCCAGCAGGAGGCGCTCTCTCCCCACCCCAACCCGCACACACAAAATTGGGAAGCCTGGGCCTGGGCTCGCCATCCCAGGGTCACTGGACTAGGATGGGGGATGGGCCTGTGACAGGAGGTGCCCTGGGTGTCCTCTTTCGGCCCCATGGAGTCCTCCCCCATCCCCCCGTCATCAGGGAACTCTTCCACTCTGGGGAGGGTCCCTCAAACCCCAGGTCCCTCTACTGCCAGTGGGGTCCCAGAGGTAGGGCTGCGGGACGTGGCTTCAGAATCTGTGGCCCTCTTCTTCATGCTCCTGCTGGACTTGACCGCTGTGGCTGGCAATGCTGCTGTGATGGCTGTTATCGCCAAGACACCCGCCCTTCGAAAATTTGTCTTTGTCTTCCACCTCTGCCTGGTGGACCTGCTGGCTGCCCTGACCCTCATGCCCCTGGCCATGCTCTCCAGCTCCGCCCTCTTTGACCGTGACCTCTTTGGGGAGGTTGCCTGCCGCCTCTACTTGTTCCTGAGCGTATGCTTTGTTAGCCTGGCCATTCTCTCGGTGTCGGCCATCAACGTGGAGCGCTACTATTACGTGGTCCACCCCATGCGCTACGAGGTGCGCATGACGCTGGGGCTGGTGGCCTCTGTTCTGGTGGGTGTGTGGGTAAAGGCCTTGGCCATGGCTTCTGTGCCGGTGTTGGGAAGGGTCTCCCTGGAGGAGGGAGCTCCCCGTGTTCCCCCAGGCTGCTCACTCCAATGGAGCCACAGTGCCTACTGCCAGCTTTTTGTGGTGGTCTTTGCTGTCCTTTACTTCTTGTTGCCCCTGCTCCTCATCCTAGTGGTCTACTGCAGCATGTTCCGAGTAGCCCGAGTGGCTGCCATGCAGCACGGACCGCTGCCCACGTGGATGGAGAACCCCCGGCAACGCTCCGAGTCTCTCAGCAGCCGCTCCACCATGGTCACCAGCTCGGGGGCCCCCCAGACCACCCCGCACCGGACGTTTGGGGGAGGGAAGGCAGCAGTGGTTCTCCTGGCTGTAGGGGGACAGTTCCTGCTCTGTTGGTTGCCCTACTTTTCTTTTCACCTCTACGTCGCCCTGAGTGCTCAGCCCATTTTGACCGGGCAGGTTGAGAATGTGGTGACCTGGATTGGCTACTTCTGCTTCACTTCCAACCCTTTCTTCTATGGATGTCTCAATCGGCAGATCCGGGGGGAGCTGAGCAAGCAGTTTGTCTGCTTCTTCAAGCAGGCGCCGGAGGAGGAGCTGAGGCTGCCTAGCCGGGAGGGCTCCATTGAGGAGAACTTCCTGCAGTTTCTTCAGGGCACTGGCTGTTCCACGGAGTCCTGGGTTTCCCGACCTGTACCCAGCCCCAAGCAGGAGCCACCTGCTGTTGACTTTCGAATCCCCGGCCAGATAGCTGAGGAGACCTCTGAGTTCCTGGAGCAACAACTCACCAGCGACATCATCGTGTCGGACAGCTACCTCCGTCCTGCCCCCTCACCACGACTGGAGTCCTGATGGGCTGCTGGACACTTGGAGGGAGATGGGACTGGGGGCCGGTTAGGACCGCAAGGAACTCCTTGTGGGATCACCTTTTCCCAGCTAGCTGGGGCTGGGGGTCTCTGCACACAGCTTTCGCTTAGTGTTTTCTGGGTCAGGAACAGAGCCAACTGGATGGATATGTGGCAAAAGCCTTGGACATGGCTGTGAGCCTTGACAACTGGGGGAGGGAACCTGGTGAGATGGTGATGAGAATAAAGGGTCAAGAAGGTGAGATGATGCCTCTCAACCAATGAACTTTCCATGACTCAGGAAGCAGGGAAACTATAAGGGTAGGAGTTGGAAGATATAGGGCAGCAGACCAGGCTTGGAGTTATTCTGGGGACCCTTTAGGACCTTTCATTTTTCAGTGTAATTGTCCAGGGAAGAAATTGCACTCAAGCAAGGTAAGAAAATGACCCATGTCTTCTCATTTCCTTGCTAGGTTTAAAAACAACTAAATTACAGCCAAGTGTTTCCTTTGAGTTAATAGATTTTTTTTTTTTTCTAGTTTTAAACCTGAGGTTTCCTTAAAGCGAGAGGACCAGCTGGGTATATTCCTTTCTTGAGTTTGGCCAAGCAAGGGGAAATAGTAATCAGGGCACACAGAGTAGAATAGAGGAAAGCTGACTGCAGCTCTCTCTCTCCCACCCTCCAGGAACAGCCGTTCTGTTGTATTTTTCAGTTTCTCTTTTGGACATGGGAGATCAAGTTTGGGGCTTGATCTTAGCAGAGGCAAGAATAAAGCAGGATGGTTTTTCTCTTTGTCTTTTAGGATGAAGAAGTGGAAAGATTGGGGGTTGGATGGCTGAAGGTGGGAGTTAGCATTTGAATCGCTAAGGTGGTTGGATACAGAGAGGCCTGTAGTAACCCAGACCAATAATACTGTAAATCTTTTTTTTCCAGAGCTGGCCTCCCTGATCTCTCTCCTCATGGCAGTGACCCATCGCCAGCCCTCTGGACAATCGGGTACAAGAGACTAAGGTCGGGAATGGGAAAGGTGGGGTTTCCATGGTTCATTAAATGCCTCCCTACTCCCATTCATCGCTCTCAAAATTAGCTTCAGTGACACAGACTTAAATCTCTCTCCTATCTGCAGCCCTGGGTTGGAGAGGGGGCACGGGAGTTGGGCTCAGCTGTTCACTGATTGAGACTGTAGGAACTGTGTTGGGTGGTCTTGGTGGTGGTATATTCAAGGGAGGGGGAATAATCGCAAACTGGACAGGACACCCATCTAGGACTACCCGTCCGTCCACTTCCCTCAATTCAATCAGGTCACATTAGAGAGTTGAGGCAGGACCACATGGTGGTGTGATCTGTATTTGAACAAATTCCTGGCTTGACTGAGCATCAAAGAGGAAGATGGCTTGGTGGGAGTGGGACAGTTTCCCCTCTGAACAGTTAATAAATAATTTTTATTATAAAAAGTTATGCTGATATCAACATTGACTCCTTCAGTTCAACTCAGTGCATGATAGTTGAATACCCTATTCTCTGGGACTCACACAGAGGATTTGGAGTCACTGCCTTCAAGGAGTTCACAGTCTAATTTGATCAGGTACCTTGTATTTTGACAGAGCATTTACATATGGTAAAGCACTATGGAATGTGTTAAGAGAAATATATTGAGGAATATGTTCATGGTTCTAACTTCTGAGAGTTCAGCCTATTGCAGCAAGATGCCTATATGGAGGCTTCCTGCAGATTGAAGTCTGGGGGCTGTAGATGAAACTCTAGTTGAAGAAAACAATTTATTACATGAAACTGGGCAGCTTCTCCTCCTCAGACCTACGAAATTTTCCAGGTTTCTGTCTTCCTACCACTAGACTTACTCTAGTCCAGTGCTTATTACATTGAGGAAATCCCTTAGATGATATATACATCGAGGAGAGTCTTTTGCGATTGAAATGCATGTTCTCCTCCTCTCTCTCCTCCTTCTAAAGATAAATTCATAAGGGAGGAATCTCATTCCTAGATAGGGGGAAAACTTCTTCCGAACACCACTGATGAGCTAGCCGACCCTAAACATTGCCAGCAGGTGGCAGTGTGAGTCCAGTGGAGCTAGGAAAGATGAGTGCAGGTGGGGAGGGGGAGGGGGGACATTAAACACTGCCTGGCAGCCATTTTGTTAACTTATTTTGCCTTTTGTTTGACTTTGCCCTCCAACTCTTCCTTCACATACATCAAAGGAGAAAATCTTAAGTACAAGAATATGGCAAATTCAGGCTGAAGTTTCCTGACACTGTGATCTCACTGGTGTTTATTACAGAATTTGACATATGCTGGTTCATTTGCCATTTATTTTTCCCAGAGTGGATCATGAAGGAAATAAAATTTTCTCTTCTATTATGCTGAGAACTTTCCCAACAATTTGTCATGACCACCTTCCAGGGGTTTTCTAATCACCAGGATCACTTGGTAAAGTTCCATATGTAATTCTTAGCTGTGAAAGCCATTCCTGGACAAAATTTGACCTCTAAATCCACTGAAGAAATCAACAGGTTGAGAAAACCGTGCTCTCAAGTTATTTTTTTCCTGCACCCTGGTGGTGTTGGGGTAACTTTCAATCCTAGATGAAAACCTTCTGTTGTCAGGTCGCCCAGGTAACATCTTATAGTAGCATGGTAGGAAAGGAGTGAATTTGGAGTCAGATCTACTTACTCACTGTGTGAACTTGGGAAAGATGCTTAATTTCTCTGAGCCTATCTCCTCATCTGTAAAAATGGGGATAATATTAACCTACCTCACAGGGTTGTTGTGAGGAATAAAAGAGATGACACATGGAAGCACCTAGCCATAGCTGGCAAATAGGTACTCAATAAATATTGGTTTTTCTTCCCTTTCCTCTTGCCCTTTTTCCCCATAAGTATTGATTATGGGAAAGCAGTCCCTTTTATTCTAACGGTCACTTGGAAAAGAGTAGGAGACTTCGAACTTTAAAGAACTGGCAATAATAAATTATGGTGGATGAGGCTGTTTAAGGTGGCTCTCAAGAAATTCCTCTAATGATCATCAATCACCATATAGACCTTTCTGTTTGGATCATATATTCTAAGGTTTAGGTTCTATTGGGGAGATAATATTTAATCGTAGGGAAGGGTTTTGGGGGCTACAAGAGTTCCCCTCCCTAGAATATATGGTGAGAGTATTTGTGGGGCTATTTGGAAGTAAAGGTAATTTAGGGCTACTTTCACCGTAGTTATCCAGGATTATGAGTAAAGAGGCTATCAGTCTGGGGCTTTTATAGGTGATTTATCAACTTTCAGGTGATGCTATGGCTGAGAGGCAAATTTTACCAGAACTTCCCTTTTCATGTGGTACAACAGGTAATTTTAATAGGAGATTCACAGGATGCACTGGTTTGTTTTAGGGTGTGGAACTTTGGTTGACTAATCCTGGTAGAAGTCCTAAGTCCTTAACGCAGGACGATATGTGAGCGCTAAAACTGGCTTATGTTGGGGAAAGACAGCATGGAAATTTTATGGAGAAACTACACTCTTACCTTTCAAGTAAAGTAAGATCCGTTAGCGATTTCAAGTGACCCTTTACCAACGTAGTGGCTGGGCAACTCTCTAGTTCACTGGGTACATTTTGAGAGCAGAAAGGGATAGATAAAGTCCCAGGCATGGTCGGTCTTACTAATTTCAGATGTGGAGCGTGGCCAGGGCCCAGACTCTGTAATTCTCATCCTATAGATCTGGCTGAGACAACTCCGGCCGAGAAAGTGTCCTACACTTGGGCAGAGGCCCCGGATCTCCACAGCCAGAGTCCAACTGGGTTTTCTGGCCAGTGAGAAATTCCCAGCAGAGATTTCCGTGTGGGCTGCGGCCTTTTATTTGGGAATTCCCATCCCCCACGTCAATCTGAAGCCGCCTGTGTGACCTCCGGAGGGTGTCTTGAGCCGGAGAAGCCAGTCCCTGGTTTTTCCACACTTATCCAAATAAGGCAGCCGAAAAGATGAAAGGGGACTAAGGTCGAGCGGCGCCCGGCGAGCTCGACAGGGCAGCCCTACACCACGGAACGGCCGCTTGACCTGCTCGTTCCTCTCTTCGTTCTCCCGTTCCTGGTCGTTCCTCCTTTACCCTAGCCAGACAGGGCCGAGAAGTAACGGCCGCGGGCGTTGCCGGAAGTGTCGTAAAACGCCGGATATCCGGTTTCTCTGGGCGCTCAGGGAGCTGACGGAGAGGGCCGCCGCCCAACAGTAGACGCTGTCTCCGCCGGCCCAGCCGCGGTCTCCGGTGTGTGAGTGAGCCCGGGCCTGGTCCCTTCTCCCTCCGCCGCCATGGGCTGCACTTTGAGCGCCGAAGACAAGGCGGCGGTGGAGCGAAGCAAGATGATCGACCGCAACTTGCGGGAGGACGGGGAGAAAGCGGCCAAAGAAGTGAAGCTGCTGCTACTCGGTGAGGGGCTGGGGGCGGGGCTGGCGGGGTGTTCCCGAGGGCCCAGGCACTTGGGAGTCCTGGGCGGGGGGGTCAGGCCGGGCCGGAGGAGAGGACCCCAAAGAATCTGGAGGGCGTGACGGACGTGGGGCGGGGTGTGGGGGGGTTGGTGGCTGAGGCCGGAGGTCGTGATGAGGGGGTGGGGTTTTGGGGTGGTAGGAATTAGGCTGGAGAGAGGGTGTGCCTCCATGCTGGAATTGGGTTCAGCGAAGAGAGCTTGGAAGTGTGGTCCAGTAGGACATTGAGACTGTATTAGGAATATGGGAAAAGCTCATAAAGGAAGAGCTGATGTTAGGGAAGGTTTTGCAAGGGAGGGGTTGGAGTGAGTTGGTAGCGAGGACGGGAGAGTGTGTTGGGCTTGTATAATGGCTTGTGAGTTTGGAGCGTGGTGGTATTTTATGACAGGTTAGAGTTAGGAGGCTTGAATAATTAATATAAATAGAAAGGGGGGCAGGGACAGAGTGGTCACATAGGACCTTGTCATTTATTAGAGAGTGGGCATTTTGAACTATCTGTAAGGTGGAGGAACTCTGGGTTATCCGGGAGCAGGAAGGTGTGTGGTTGAGATAAATGACAAGTTCTCAGGTATAAAGGAAAAGAGTTTGGGTGCAGAAGCTGTGTGTACTTATCCACCTTCTTCTATTATTTTTATTCTCTTAAGGTTTTATAACTCCTTTCCTTGTTTTTATAAAGTGGGAGGTTGTGTGAGCTGAGGAGATTTAAGGACTTGCTGGTTTGAGGTTTGTGGCATAAGATGTGATGATAATAGATTACACAGTGGGAGTTGCTGAATAGTTGCTAGGGATGATGTGCAGTGGGACTGCAGTTATCTTAGGATAAGATAAATATTGGACATATTTACTGTAAAAGGTGTGACAGTGACAGATTTCTGGTGAGCTGTTCTTTTTTTTTTTTAAATATTGGCTTCAGGAATTACTTTTATTTTACCTGACATTTGTTTTAAGTAGCTTTTATGTACAGTCAGATGCATTTTACTCAGCATGGTTAGTTTTAGAATTTTTGAGAGACTGGTTTCTAGAGGCTCAGTAAATCACATGAAGTACCCTGGCATCAGCTTACCAAAAGATCAAGCCGCATTTCTTCACCTTTAGTATTTTCTAGGGATCTGTCAGGGAAGACTAAATAAGAGTAATGGTTTCTGTAAGCAATAGAACTTTACTTTTTAAAACAAGTGATTTTGGGGAAAAAGAAGTTGCTTTAGGAGAAGTGCCAAATTTTTATGGTGTAAAGCTCCAGAGGACACAATGCACCACCATAACCCAGGGTTTATTTTGTACTCCAGGGTGTTCTGGGTGGCCATGCTAGTCTTTTCATATTAACATGTTTGATGGTTTGTAGATTGCAGAAGCCCTGGTAACAGCTTTTTGGATAAAGAGGGAAAGTTATGCATTGGAGCTTGAGCTTTCAGTTTGAATACCCGATCTTACAGAACATATGAAATAAAATTGAAATTCCAGACTGCCACTCTCCATATAACAGTATCATTTGTGAATGAGCGTGGTCCCTGGTACATAGTAGGTGGCTCTCTTCTTAAATATATACTGTTAACCAGCATGTGCCAGCTAATGTTGGACATTGCTCCTTGGGGCCTTTCAGATGTTTGATATAAACCATAATACTCAAGGCATTAGCACTGTCTCTATTGATCGATTAGTTATGAAAGTAAAGGTGTATTTTCATCTTCTGTGGTTATTTTGATTTACATTCATCATTAGAGATCCCCTCAGGACATTAGCCTATTGTGATACAGGACTTTATAAATAGTGCATTTAATTAAAAACAAAATTAAACACATGATCACTTAGGGAACTTCAAAAGCAGTAAGTAAAAACATTTGCTTTTACTTTTCATCAATTTCATTGTTTTAAGTAAGATTTTTTTATATTCTTGAGCAAGTTAAATCAACAAATTCAAATAGGTGGCAGAGAGAGATGTTCTTGCTTGAACCATAACATAACACACTTATGAAATTAAAGTTATTTTCCTTGCTATTTCTGTAAGCAAACTACACCCATCACTGTATACAAATAATTTTCTTTTTGCTGTCGAATATCTCCTTTGATGTACATGCAAGTCATTTTTACTTCATCACTGTAAAACTATCAAACTTGGTCTAAGTTGAGATCTATTTACTTACTTTTGGGTTTCCTGGCACATAATAGGTGTTCTTTAAATATTGCTGTATTTCCTTCCTTGCGGGGATGTAATTTAGCATAGTGATTAACAACATGGGCTCTGAAGTCAGTTTCAAATTCTAATTTCCAATTACCAACTATAACCTTGGAAAGTTGTTTACTCAATTTCTCTCTGCCTCAGTTTCCTCATCTTTAAAATGGAGAAAACAGAGGTACTTCATAGGATTGCTCTGAGGATTAAATATGATAATAATGTGAAGTAGAACACAGTCTGGCACAAAATATTAGTGTAATGGATATTAGCCACCATTGTTATTATTATATCAAAATGAATGTTACAGATTAAAGGTACTTTAGAAATTCAGATTAGTTAAGGGAGAATGCAGTATTATAATTCTTTGGTTACCTTTGGTTTAAATTTCTTTTAGATGTGTTATTGAGAAGCTCTTGATATACCAAATTAGTGTTTAATCATAATATTCTACAGAAAAACAAAATTATGTCATGCAGGGCTTCCTAACCAGAGTGTAGTGCATAGGAAGGCATACAGTGTGCTGTTTGCAAATGTTTTATGGTTTTGAAATTTTAAATCATTTTTATGATTTTTAAATCATTTTATGATTAACTTTTCAAAATTTTACAGCAGTTGGAATGATATTTGAACATTTTTGATATGATTCCATCAGTAAAGTCTGAATTTGGCAATTGAAAATATTTGATTTGGAAGTTTTATACCAATTAGTATTTAATATCATCTGTAATATTTTGTATTTTATTTTTCATGTCATAATTTTATAATATAAAGAAAATATGTATTATTTTCACCAAGTCCCTCCAGCTTACCTCAGTAAGCTTTGCAAGTATTACCATTTTCAGCATGCGACATTATGTGACCAAAGTTGGGAATCACTGGGATAATGCATAAGAGTACTGCTTTTGGAGTCTCATAAAACTGAATTCAATTCCCACCTCCATTTACTAGCTGTGACACCCAGAGCATGTAACTTAAACATATGAGTCTTAATTTTCACATATATAAAGTGGGGATGGATGCTTATTTCAGAAGATCAAATGAGATAATGTATGTAAAATACTTAGCAGATAAATATTCACTAAGTGGTGACTTCTATCATTACAATGATGTTTGGAAAACATCATTTTAGCTACTTTTTTCAAGGGTGTTTCAGACAGATATTTGATTATTTTTCAAATATTAATGTACCCTTTTCAAAGATCTTCAAGGAATTTTAATATAACTGTTTTGTGGTAAAAGAAATTAAACATTATCATTTAGTTTTGTAAGTTATTGAATGATCTACTCCTATGCTATCTCTGTCTATCCATTTCTTGATAGTTCCCCTTAGCAGATCTTGAGAAAACATTGTTATACAAAATGAAGTTAATGCTTTGTTCTTTAGGGTTTTGCTGGTAGTGGTATGGCAAAAATTAAGTTGCGGGCTTCCCTGGTGGCGCAGTGGTTGAGAGTCCGCCTGCCGATGCAGGGGACACGGGTTCGTGCCCCGGTCTGGGAGGATCCCACGTGCTGTGGAGCAGCTGGGCCCATGAACCATGGCTGCTGAGCCTGCGCGTCCAGAGCCTGTGCTCCGAAGCAGGAGAGGCCACATTAGTGAGAGGCCTGCATACCGCAAAAAAAAAAAAAAAAAAATTAAGTTGCAAGCAGAGAATTGGAATCATCTAATTCACTTAAAGCCTATATTTTATATTTGATTATTTACATTTAAATATCTGCATGTTACTGGCTGAATATGCTTGTTATTGAAAATCAGACTTCCTTTGATAAATATGCTATTATATTGTCATAAGATGATATCCTTTCTTTATAATGTTTGCTATTTATTTGGCTTGAGATTCCTGGACAGTTATTAGATTTCTTGTGGGGATGCATCTCGTGCCTGGGCAAAAGAAACTGGCATAAAAAACAGAAATTCACAGTGCAAAAATAGGTTTGTTTCTTATAAGCACTTATTATTCTTTGTGTCTTTTATTTGCATTCATCACTTCTGCAGTCTGAAAGTGTGATATCCTTTTCAGGAATTATAGTATTGTAATCTTGCCTGAGTATGCTAATTATGTAGTAAGTACAGGGATGACCATAGAGTTGGGTGCTTAGTACTTAGTAGATTTGACAGGACACGTAACTTTTTAATCAGGGCTGCAACTGTATTTCTTTAAAAATTTTAGCCTATTGAATGTATTTGCACTATTACAAAAAGTCTTTTAGTTTTGGAGCAGTGGTCTCTGATAAAAGTAGTTTGTTCTTTTAGAGAAGTTAGGTAGAACCTCAAGCACTGTGCTCTTTATCCCTCCCCCGTGGTGCTGAGCTGCTTCATCCTCTAGTTGCTTGGAAATGAAAAGGGAGTGGATGAGTCTCTACAGATATTTCCTCTTTTTTTCTGAACGCTGTCTCTTCTTTCACAGTTTCTCCCACATCATGCCTTTAAAAAAAAACAACCTGGGGTGTGTGTACCCCTTAGGGCTTCAGAAGATCCATGAACTTTCTAAAATTTTTAGCAAAATTTGTGGTTACATGTGTTTTTCTGGAGAGAAGAGCCATATTTTTCATCAAGTTCTTCTTCCATGGTACTGCCTAACCTCCTTAAAGTCCTTCATCTTTGGACCAGGAAAATCAGTAGCTGGGCAAAAATGGAACATTCAGAATGAAAAAGAAAAAACCTAGACGTTGTGAAAAGTCTTTTACGTCTTTTCTCTAAAAGTTTTTTCTTTGGAATTTTTGAGAAAACTGTTTTCTGTACTTGAGATGGCTCCTCTTTCTCCAGTTCCCCCAGTGACGCTTGCCTCAAGTCAATATATCCAGTACAGAACTTGCCTCCCCTCCTCACTTCTCTCCCCCAAATCCACCTGTTGTGAACTTTTCTGTTCCGGCATTGTCATTCTCAAAATCACTGAAAACTGAACTCGTTTTTTTAACTCCTGGCTTGCTCTCATCCATATAACCAGTCAGTTGCCAAGTGCTATGACTCAGTTGTTACCAGATTTTTGTATTTCATGGGCCTGTAAAATTAATTTTTTTGTTGTTGACTGACTTAGGATTCTGACATTTTATTTTTCTTAGTAAATACATTTAAAAAATATCCCAAGGTCCATCTATTATTTCTATTTTAGTTCCCTTTCCTCCATGAAACCTTTTTGATGTTCTGAATTGGATATGATCTTTCCCTCTTTTTAAACCTCATAGTACTGTTTATGCTTACTGTTTACCATATATTATGGTTATTTGTATACTTAGCAGCTCCTCACTATATATGGTCCTTGAGGACCAAGAGAACTAGGTATTTCTTTTTTTTTTTTTTGCGGTACGCGGGCCTCTCACTGTTGTGGCCTCTCCCGTTGCGGAGCACAGGCTCCGGACGTGCAGGCTCAGCGGCCATGGCTCACGGGCCCAGCCGCTCCGCGGCATGTGGTGTCTTCCCTTACCGAGCACGAACCCGTGTCCCCTGCATCGGCAGGCGGACTCTCAACCACTGCGCCACCAGGGAAGCCCAGAACTAGGTATTTCTTATCTTTATATCTGCTGCAGCACCTAAGATAATGCTAAGGTGTTTTGCCTGAAACGAATAGAAATTCATACTTCTTCCAGTCAAGGAAGGCTTTGTTGAAAGGACACAGTAGGCACCTTCATAGGCATCAGACAAGGATAGATAAGAAATGCAATACAACCAGGTTGCATGCACATGGAATGTAATACATGTCCCCTCCCCCCATTTCTCCTAGAGTAGACTGGTCACTTGCTCTGCTTTGTTGGTAAGTCACCTCTTCAGAACAGCTTTCTCTGCTCACAGGACTTCTTTGCCCCTACTCCCCTTCCCCCAGTCTTCAACTTTGACTTACTCTCATACCTCTGGCTCTCACACTGCCTAACCTGGTAGTTCAGGCACTTCATGTCATCTGACTCAGGTTCCCAGGATTCGCATTCCAGGTTCCTGGGAAAGAATATCAGATTGGCCCATCCTTGTCAGGTGCCTACCGCAGTCTAGTCATCTGTGGTGGGAATATGGCAGGGCTGTGGGGTATCGTGAGTTTCATAAGGCTGACCCTTTCAGGGACTAGGTGGGTCAAGTTCTCAATTAAAAAGGCATGGCTAGAAAGTTAGTGTTTAATAGATGACAGTGCCTACCACCTAGTAGACACTCACTGAATATAAGTTGAAAATAATGGAATGAGATGGAAATATTGAAGAACTAAACATATCATTGCTTTAGTTTTTCTTTAATTCACAAGAGCATGCCTGCTAATTCTCAATATTAAGTTGTCATTTTGTATGGTTGGGAGATGTAATTAAATTCAACTTGAGGTAGGTGCAGGATTTTAAACTCCCATTATCAATGCATCCAACTCAGAATAGTTAATGTCACCTGATTTTAATTACCTTTATTTTAATTCAGGAATTAATTTTCTTAAATGCATATAATCAGTTCAGGGTCTATGTTTCATTGTCCCTGCTTTTTTCCGGTTAATTTTCCCCCCTATTATTTTTATGAGCACCAGAAAATTGTCCAGAGCTAAGGGAAGAGGTAAAATGGACCATTTTGCTCCTTGTTAATAACGTTGCTTAGAGGTTTTTGTTAGGGAGTAGGTAAAAACATTTGGCTAAGAGATTGCTCATAGCTTTTAGTTATCCATGCTGTGTCTTCTCCTGTTTAGTTTAGTTTTGTTTTATTGCGGGGTGGGGCTTGTCGGGGGAAATGGGGAGGAAGAGATGTTTTAAGTATTCAAGAGCTAGAATATTAGCAGTAAAGACCAAAAAATTTAAACGTGGGTCTCATAAGAATTGTCTAGAGCAGTGGACACTAAATTTGTTCAGATTACTGAAATTTGTTTTAAAATTTGTTTTGTAGTCAACAGAATACAGTAGACTAGCACTAATAAAATCCATCTATTTGAACTAGTAACTCAATTCAGAAATAGGAGATACCATGTAATGTAGGGCAAAGAGCAGAGACTGAAAACTGGGAGAGCAGTCCTAATTTCTGAGCTTCATTTTCCTTTTTCTGTACAATGAGGTCTGACCTCAGGGGTCCCTTGTCTGTGAAGTTAATATTATCAACTAGATGGAATATTTTAGCAAGTTATAAAGCGGGTTATTTTTGTGTTATTTCTCTTGTTCTTGAGTTTGATTGAAAGTAGTTTAACTTAATAAACCTGTTTAGGAAGATAGTTAAAAACTGAAGTTAAAAACCTGAAAGACATAAATTCACAAAGTACCCTTATGTAAATGTTCAAGAGAATATAAAGAAGTTCTTCTAGTATTTGATTTCTCCACTAATTTTAATGATCTTCATTTTGGTACAATTCTTTATCAGTGCTGAGCAAGTTAGAGTTATCTTTAGGCCTTTATCTATCCAGGCTATCCTTTTACCTCCTTGGTAATCATGTATATCGTTTCTGTAATTCAGGCTGCTTGAACTGAATAACATTGTGTTAGGATCACTGTTTAATTGTTCTAGTTTTGGTGCAATGCTGTATGTAAATGAAATATACTATTTTCGATGTTTTGCTATTAGGTGGTAACAGAAATGAACATATCTGGTAAGAACCAGGCAAACAAAAGATACCAAAAAGACCAAATTTGTTTGCCTTGTACCTGAATAATGGCCTAGGTGACCTTAGAAACAATTTTCAGGAGGGTATAGTCTTTTTTTTTTTTCTTCTTCTTTTTTCTTTTTGGCTGCGCCGCATGGCTTGCAGGATCTTAGTTCCCCAACCAGGGATTGAACCCAGGCCCTCGGCAGTGAAAGCACGGAGTCCTAACCACTGGACCGCCAGGGAATTCCCGGATATAGTCTTTAGACATGAATTTCCTTTGATTTCTAAGTTAGACTTGGAAGATACTTAAAATTTAAGACTGTTAAGGATTAGCTGAGATGTTATTGTATACATTGTTCCATTACTATTTTGCTGCTATAGTCATCAGTCTAATTTTCGAATGGGTAAATGTTTTAACATTCATACAAAAGTCTTAGTTTTTTGGATAATGTTAGTATTTTACATCTCAAAAAGTTTTCGTCGCTTAACTTAAAAGTAGATAGTATTCTAAATTTTTTCTAGCTGCTCATGTAAATCTACAGCTGGCATGTCAGGCATCTCTCACCAGGATTAAAATATGCACTATTTGTATATTTAAATTATTCTTGTATCTCCTGCTTTTATTCATGTGGCCTGCTATTAACACTTATTACACTGGTGATTTAGGGACCATTTAAATCAGACCTCTTTAAAATTGGCAAGGTAGCTGGATTCTTGTCATATTGTAATTAATCTTCCTGTAGTGGTTGATTGTGCAACCTATTTACACTGGGTCAGATACTCAAAATTTCCTTTATTCTTTCAAGTTGGATTTGAAAACTAAAATAGTATTCCATTGAATTCTAAGAACTAACAAAAAGGTTACATTGTATTTGGATTTCTGTTTTAGCCATGTATTGATATCCCTAGTTTTTATGTTTTTATTTAATGGATAGTGTTGTGTATTATGATATGATCTTGGAACTTACCAGTATGATTTTAGAATCATTAAGTTTAAAATATTTTAAAATCAGTTGAGAAACAGCAAAACTCCTCTTTAGTCACTGCTCTTGAGCTAATGTGGAAATGAATTTTGCCCAGGACCTTGGAAGTTATATTTTACAAATTACTATAAATTATAGAAGGATTGTTTTAGAATGAGATACCTTTAATAGAACATTTCCCCCTCTATCTCCTGCAGTTAGAACATGGGAATCATTAACTTCAAAACAGGGCTCTGTTTGAAGTAATGATATAAATACTATAATGATTTATGTAGATAATGTAGTTCTGATGTATGGGATATGATAGCACAGTCTTAACTTTTCTATGTAGGTTATTTCAATATTGAGTTATTTATTTCTGAAAATAAAAATTGAACTACTTCAGTTTAATGATGTAAATCTTTTCACCATTTTGCAATATTAATAAATCCTGACATATTTTGGTTCATTTCAGATTATTAAAAGTAATTTCCTTCCTTTCTCTACTTCTAAGAAGAGAAGTATATTTCTTATTCTTTTATTTTTGTTATTATGGTTGCAATTAAAATCCACATTCATGTTCTCATTGGTATTTGTAGTTCTTTCTACTTTTTCTAGACTACTTAAAAGTTTTTTAGTAAGCTTTTTGTTTTGGAATAATTTTAGATTTGTAGGAAAGCCACAAAAATAATGCACGGAGTTCCTGTATACTGTTCACCTGATTTCCCTTAGTGTTAATGTGTTACATAGCTGTGGTGTATTTGTCAGTACTAAGAGATTAATATTGGTGCATTAATGTTAACTAAATTTCACACTTTATTTGAATTTCAGCAGTTTTTCCATTAATGTTCTTTTTCTGCTCCGGGATCTAATCCAGGACACTGCATTGCATTTAGTCAAAGCCACTTTTTATTAAGCTTTTTGGTTTTCAGTGTTCAGAAGGAGGCTCATTTATTGACTTATTTATGATTAGGTATCTCTGGTTGTCTTATATGTACACAGGTACTTTCCTAGCCTGGAGGTATAAATGAGAAGTAGACAAAACTTTTAAGCAGTTCAATTTTGGAGATATACAAGTAAACAATGGTAATGGAATGTGGTTACAGAAAGAGTAGCTAGTTTTGGAAAGAGGAAGAGAAGGAAGAGACATATCAGGGAAGTCCTCCCAGAGGAGGTGACATTTGAGATGGACCTCGAGGGATAAATAGGAACTCTTAAGGCAGAGACTGGAGAGAAGCACATCCAGACAGAGGGAATAGTATGTACAAAGACTCAGAAATATGAGTGAGCAAATAGATTTGCCCTGGAATAAAGGGTTGGCACGGGAGGAGTGTAGGAGGTAAGGCTGGAAAGGTTTGCAGTGGATTTGGAGAGTATTGATTTGAATTTTTAGTAGCTGTATTTTTAAAAAGCCACATTTTATTATAGATAGATAAAGATAAATATAGATATAATGTGGGGAAGCCATCTAGAGACTTTGCGTTCTCCTCCCTCTTATTACCTGCCTTTTTTGCCATTCCACTACCATTTGCCATTCCAAGTTCCATTTGGGTTTTGACTTACAACATTGGTGAGCATTTATATGGTAAAGGAAATTGAAATTGTAGGCATCCTTGGGAATGTGGAACTGAATTTGAATTGAAACTGAGTTGAAATTGTAGGCAACTGAATTTATAATATTTTGTTATTGGTGAATTTTTAAAGTTGGTATTAATGTACATTCAATTAAATAGGCATGTAGAAAAGTGCTGTATGCTGCCGTCAATGTTTGAGACCTAGATAGGGATATGATTTTAATATTTTTAAATGTGAAAATTTGATGAATGGATTTAACATTGCAGTTAACTTTGTAGGACACCTCCACTACATATGAATTATTTGTGTGGGTTAAATGTATATTTTACATTTTTGTCTCACAAAATTTTGAGGCAGAGCTAGTAAGAAATGTACCTATTCAAAAATAGTTTTCAGTCAGGTCATAGGTACATCCCATAATTTAGCATTAGTACCATAGTGACATTTTGTTGCTCTGCTTTCAAAGAAGTAAAGGGAAAGTTACCAGAAGCCAAAATTAGAACATTGCGGGAGCCAGAGGATGATCCCGCTTCTTGCTCACAAGTGATTGATCCCTTAAGCATTCTTTCTATATTCCACAAAAGTGAGGAAGAAACCCCTCTTCTCCCTCTAAATTGGCCAGTTGCTCAAAGAGAACACATGATCCTTAGCAACACTCGAGTTACCTTGTTCATATTCTCAAGTGAAAAGATTTTGAGGAGAGCTACTTGGCTGAGTGAGCTGCCTCTTTTTTTTTTCCTGTTTAATCAAACCAACATTTTCCTTAGGTGATTTATGAAAGTAAAAATGGCTATTAGCTTTCTACTTTATGGTTTATAAGGCTTGTAAAATGATAGGATCATGTCCATGAAAGATGTGAAACTGAATAAATGACGCACTACTGTGTAAGCCAGACATATTTTGGTTGTTAGGGAGTTAAAAAAATTTCTCCCCCTCCCTTATTGCATATTCACCCTCTGGAAATACTTAATGAAAAAGTAATTGATATTGGGGAGGAACACATAGCCTCTTTGGTGATTGGTATGTGATTGCTTCCTAGAAAAATCTTTTTCAGAGAAGAGACCCATTATCTTTGTCCCAGTCACAACTCATTGCTATCTTTTATTAAGATATTCATTCATCCACTGAACAAATATTTAATGAGCACTCACAATGTTTCTTGCACTCCTTCAGGTATTAGGATACAGAGTGGGCAGGACAGGTTCATAGCAGTTAATTTCACTGAAACGGATGGTGGGCACAAGGGAGCTGGGACTGGGTTTTGAGAGTAAGGTTTAGAGGGGAATAGGGAGAACAGGAGGCTTGCGAATGAGTCCAAATTTATTGTCAAGTATAGTTGTGAGATGAGAGTTGAAGGCATAACCAGGAATGGGTGTGGGGCTGACTAAAGATAGCAGAGTAATGGAAATCTTCTGTTTCTGTTAACTGCCTATATCGAAAATTCCATCTACTGCAACTGGCATTTGCGAAATGTAATTAGGCAACCACTGGATCTCATAGAAACTCAAGCCATTCATCCCACAGTTATTAATGTGTCTACTCTGTCCTAGACTGTGCTCTAGATTGGGGGTAGAGGCACAAAAAGAAGGCACTATTTTGTGCTTTCGAGGAGTGTGCTTTTGAGCTTAGGACTAGTGGAATACTAAACAGGCACCAACCCAAATAATTAAAATAATTTGACCAAGTATTAGTGTTGTGGTGTTTGACATTAACCTGTAGGATCAGGTTGAATCTGGTCAGAGTCACCTTGAGGGAGAATTACATAGATGTGGAAGGGTTTTCAGGTTGTACCAAAAAGAGTTTCGTTACCATTTTAATCAAAATCAAGAAAACCCATTAGCAGTTTATGAGATTAGGAGCTGGAAAGAGAGACAAAAAAAAAAGTTTATTTTTGAGTAGCCAGAGCTGGCTAGAGATAAAATGAGGTAAGGTGACTGGGAAGGACAGTTTGGGACTTGATTTTGGAAATTAACCTCTGGGACTGATGCTGAAAGGGAATAATCTGTGCCAGCCAACAGAGCGGGAGTATTAATTGTGTTCAGAGGGAATGGGGAGGCTTCAGCAAAGATTGAAGTTTGAGTTGAATAGCGTTTTCAAAAATGTTTAAATGCAGAGGCTTGGCATGCTTAGAGGGACAGTGGGCTGGGTGAAAAAATTATTCTGTTATTTTAGGTTAAGGAAACTTGCTAATTTCACAAGAAAAATATATCTAACTTCTCCCATGAGACCATAAATTCCTAAATGTATTTGTATTTGAAGTCTCATTGTCTAGCAATACCAGGCAATGCAGAATGTGTGTGTGTGTGTGTGTGTGTGTGTGTGTGTGTTTTAAAGGCTGAATAACAATTTTTGTTTGCTCTGTGACATTTTTCCCATCTGTAATTTTGCTAACCATTTCTTTTACTGAATTAGGAAGCTGGAAACTGGTTTTTGTGTTAAGTGTGGTACCTTGAAAAGCATTTTGGATGAAATGTCATTTTTTACCTTAATCTGAGTTTTTATTATCTTAGCTACTTATACCTCAATAGAAAGGAATCAGTGGGAACAATAGATAATCTTATTTTTGGAAATAGCAGGAACTGTGCTCCTGTGAGCACATATTTTTTTTAAGAATAGCAATCTAACTTGAATGTTCTGCTAGTTTAAGACTGTATATAGAATATCCTTGAGCATGAATATAGGAGCTTGGCTGCCAGACAACTCTTAACTTCCTTACTGTTGCTACACTCTAATTCTTTCTGCTCTTTGTCCCTTCTTGATCAGTAGTGCATAATTGAAGAACATGCTGATCACTGTACTATGCTAGTATTGTGGATTGTTGGGTTAATAGGAAGATGTGGCTCCATGATTTGATTTGAAGCCTCTGTGTGTCAGAATTAGAGATTTAGTCTGCCTTTAGCGTTATAATAATTATAATCATCGAATATTAGAATGCAGCCATAAAGCACATCTAAGCCAAACTCCTTCACATTTTATGTGTAAGGAGACTGGTATTAAATTAGGTGACTTGCCCAGGGTCACAAGCTAGTCATGGCAGAGCTAGGACCAAAGTTTCCTCTTCCATAGAGTTTGTTCCTACATGGTATCCCTAACTAAAAAATCTTTTTAAGTGCCTGAGTTGTAAATGAAAGGTGAAAATAAGTTAGAAAGAAAAATCAAAGTTACTGACTAAGCTTTCAATCTGCTGTGGGAGAGAGGCTGATCTGTGCCTATTGCAGTCATATGTTCCCATATATCTGATTTTGCAGGCCTGTAGGGAGACCATGAGCATGTGTTTGTCTAGCACTGGCTAGAGGGTTATCCAAAAATAGTGGCATATTGGGGCTGTGAGACTTCTAGAAAAGGGGGTGTGCTGTAGTTATAATCCTGGCCTTTTAGAAGTTTCATGACATCTCTACAGAAACAAGTATTTAAAAGGAAAAGGAGGTGTTTCAGGTGCCACTGGAATAACTACTAGTACATGAGGTAGTGGTGCAGAGACCTGTGGGCAAACTTAAAGGAAAAGCTGCAGAGGTGCAGATGGGTGAGAAGTATGGGAGAAGAGGTAGCAGACAGGAGTATCTAGGGCTGAAAATAGATCTAAGGAAGAAAGTGTTTTTGTTCTTCAGGGTGGGGCAGAGAAAATGACTAATGCTTTGATGTAGTTTGCTGTAGCTTTTAGGTTATAAGTTGCTGACTAAGTGTGTGAATCCAGGTTCTATCCACGGTATTGTTATTGTGAGACAGCAGCTAAGTAGTTATACCATTTCTACTCAGGTTTTGGACCAACATCAGTATCCAAGCAGTTTTTATTAAATTAAACACTTTGGGCCTTAACATTACTTGGTGGTACTTGGAACAGAGAAAACAGCATTCACAAATAATGGCTGGTTAACATTTACTGAATACCTAGTATGTGCTAGGCACTGTTCTAAGAATCTTCTATTGACCCCTGTTTTACAGATGAGGAAATTCATTATGCCTGATGGTACAGAAGTATGAAAGAGTGTAATATACTCATGTACCTTCTTTGGGCTGGCTTTAAGTTTTCTTTAGTCAAAATGAGAGAGAAAAAAGAGGAGGCATCAAGTGACACTGTGGTTTTGAGTGTCAGCCATCTTTCAGGATAAATTTTTAAAATCAGTGTGTATGTGAGCTGAATGTGTTTACTCATATATAATAATTTATACTAGCAATTCACTGGCCTTAAAAAAATCTTGCAAAGAAATCATCACCATTTCTTGTTTTTCACATTCATAATGTAGTATATGTTTTGGGAAGAAATAGGTGGGCCTGTGATATGGTACCTGCTGTCAAGGAGCTCCTTAAAAATAAAATTTAGAGTATATTTAGGTAAATACAGTGATTCTACAGTAGAATATAAACTGGTAAATTGTTTTCTGTCTAACAGTATTGGTGATTCTGTGTGCTAGCCTGTACACACATTTCTTTCTTGTTCTGTTTGACTGTTTATAACATGATTTTCTAAATTAATTCCATTGCTTTATTCTCTGCAGATTGCCTTGTTTCTTTTGTTGAGAACAAGACCATCTAACTTAGCTACTTGTCTTCCTTTTCTCTCAAAAATCTCTGTAGCTTTAGCTCTCATCCTTTTTTCCTATTTATATTGGATATCCTTTAGATACATATCGTTTTAAGGATAAATCTTTTAAGTCGAACTGATCCCATTCCCTCCTGTCTCTGGAGCCTTTCAGACTATTCTTCCCTATATGTCCTATCACCTGCCCAGTTCCACCCCTTCTCCCTTACAAAATCATCTTCAGTTCCTTCCTCTTCAAGCCATAGAGTCTGTCTTTGCAATTCCTTTATGTCTATTCCATTCTTTATATCCTTATTATTGAAGATTGAAGATGGGCAAATGAATCTCTCCTTAAACTTGTGATGAATTTTGAAGGAAGTTACATAAAAAGATGTACGTAAAATTAGGAAGTTTCAAGCACCACATGTGTATTGGGGAAGGAGGGTGAGACAAGGGTAGCAGTTTGGGGAAAACCTAAGAGTGAGAAGTTATTAGAGAGAGAACATACTACTGAAGCAGTGGAGCACAGAGGACTGAGGTAAAAATAAAGAGTTCAGACCTAATAAGAAAGGGTTATAGAAAATGTTGGAAGAATTTGGAGAATTATTAGGTAAACTGATGTTTTTTTAAAAAATTTATTTTTGGCTGCATTGGGTCTTCTTTGCTGCGCGGGGGCTTTCTCTAGTTGTGGCGAGCGGGGGCTACTCTTTGTTGCGATGCGTGGGCTTCTCATGGCGGTGGCTTCTCTTGTTGCAGAGCACAGGCTCTTGGCGTGCGGGCTTCAGTGGTTGTGGCACATGGGCTCAGTAGTTGTGGCTCGCGGGCTCTAGAGCACAGCTCAGTAGTTGTGGCACATGGGCGCAGTTGCTCCGTGGCATGTGGGATCTTCCCGAACCAGGGCTCAAACCTGTGTCCCCTGCATTGACAGGCAGACTCCCAACCACTGCGCAACCAGGGAAGCCCTGATGTTTTTTTTAATAGTGCCATTTGGAGATGATGAGAGGGAAGAGGGGCTTTGAGCTAGAAGTTTGAGAAAATTGCAGCAGTAACATCCAGTGGGTATACGTCAGGCTCAGATGTGTGAGTAGTAGAAAGGATTAATTTGAGAAATGCATAAGAAGAAGATTTTGTTACAGCTTGATGTAAGGAGAGAAGAGTGAGTGGGTTCCAGATGACTCTTAGATTTCGTACCTGGAAGGAAGGTAAGATGGTGGCACTTTTCATGGTGATCTAGAAGCTGAATGGGTCAAAGGCTTGGTATAAAGCAATTCATTCTTTATTTGTATGAAATGCTATGGTACACCCACTGAAACAAATCCTGTATTTAGTTCTGTGGTCAGTAAGAGGTGCTTTCTTTTAAGAGATAGAATTGGATGCCTAATAAAAACTTGGGTGAATATATGTTGTGTGATAATAAAGAGAAGGACAAACTGACATTTTATCAGGGAGCCTTGGAAAAACATGAGAGAGAGAGAGCAAAATTTTTTTTTAAATCAGCACCTTCATAGGGTAGAACTTAATGAGATGGGTAAAAATTGATTCTGAGATTAATAAACTTATTATTTCACTCAAAATAATCCAACATCAATGGTAGAAATGCTGCTTTCAATATATTAAAGAAGGTGCACATTACTTCATTAATCTCTACTTTTTGTAGTTAATTTTGTAGTTGCTGCTAACATGGGATAATCTGGGAATTGTGTGTTATAGACTATTTTAAATGTAAGTGGTATGCTTTCGTATTCTCTTCCTCAAAATTGAATCATTAGGGTTTTTTTTTAGATATGCATGGGAGAAATCACTTCTTTCTCACACTGTCATTAGGAAGTTCTTTGTGTGCTACTTGAATATTAACTGTTTTAGTGCTACCCTGATTATCAATTAAGTGATAATTGATAGAATCTCTGTTCTTAAGTTTATAAGAACAGAGGTAAAATCATATATAAATGTCCTTTTTGATTCTCTAAAAATGTAGATGTTTGAAATTATAAAATAATTTGAACTTTATTTTAACTAACGTTTTTGGTTGATAGAGTTGAGAAATATTAATAAAGGATCATTCTTATTGAACAATAGTCATTCATCTGTTCAGCAATATTTACGTAACCAATTTATGTCAGGCACAGTTCTAGGCCCTGAGAATACGAGGTTAAATAAATGTTCTTGGAGCTTATATTTTGTGGAGAAGACAGGAGATGAAATCTTTAATGTGAAGAAGTGATATGTGCTTTTAAAAATATAACAGAGTAAGGGGAGAGAATGTGATTGGGTGGGGGCTGTTTAGATAGATTAGTCAGGGAAGACTGTTCTGAGGGAAGCAGAAACCTGGGTGAAGAAGATCTTGTAAAAACTTATTCCAGGCAGAGAGAATGGTAAATGTGAAGATCATGAGACAGGATCTAGCTCACTGAGAACCAGTTTGGTATGTTGGAGGAAAAACAAGAAAGCTGGTCTGACAAGTGCAAGACAACGAAGTGGAGAATAATAGGAGTTGAGGGTAAAGGGGTAGACAGGGGCCAGAGCATATTGGGCCTTATTGCCCATGAATTTTATTTTGAGTGTAATTGGACACCATAGGAGAGTTTTGGGACAGGGTTGTGACACGATCTGATTTACATTTTACAAAATTCATTCCAGCTACTGAGTGGAAAACTGACCATAGGAAAGGTGAGGTCTAAAGCATTGGACCATTTAGAAAGCTTTTGCAATGATCTAGGTCTATGGTTTCCAGTATGCTCATGATCATTGTGGTGCAAGAAGAAACTGTTAGAGCTATATTTATTTCTATTTTTAAAAATTAAGCTCTACTAATTCAGTATACATATTGGTCCCGGCACCCACATTCCATCTGTATGTTAGCTACATGTCACTTACCAGTTTTGGCCTGAGCAACTGAGTGAATGTTGAAGTCGTTTACTGAGATGAGATACATGGTGGAGCAGGGTTTGTTTGAGGGTAAGGGTGGGGAAGCAGTAACTCAGTTTGGGCATTTTAAGTTTGAGTTGTCTACTAGAAATATAAGATTTATCAGGTAAGTAATTTAGATATATGCATCTGGAGCCAAGGTTAGAAGCCAGGGTATAGATTAGAGATCTAAATTTGGGAATCATTAGCACAGAGGCAGTGTACAAGAGCTTTGGAGCCAACCTGTGTGAATTCAAATTTCAGCTTTGCCACTTACTGACTACGTAGTGGTGGACAAATGAATTTGTCATCTGTCTATAAAATGGGGATAGTAATAATATCTACCTCACTGGGCTATTGTGAGGATTAAATGAGTTAACACAAGTAAAGTGTTTAGAATAGTGTCTGGCATGTAGTACTCACTAGCTGTTAACTCTTATCAGTTTATGAGTGGTGTTTAAAACCATGAGGTTAGATGAGATGACCTAGAGAATGAATTTAGATAGAGAAAAGGTCCAATGAGGGAGCTCTGAAGCAATACAACCTTTAGAATTCAGAGACAGGAGGGAGGGCACTGAGAAGGAGTGGGGTAGGAGTCAAACCAGTAGGATGTTGCATCTAGAAGCTTGCCTAATGAAGAAAATATTTCAAGAGAAGTCATCAACTTGGACCAGTTCTGCTTGAGAGTTTGAGTAAGATGAGGACTGAGAATTGACCATTGGATTTGTTAAGATGGAAGTTGTTGGAGACTTTGAGAAATGGGTAGAGTAGTGCGTATGAACACCTGATTGGAGTGGGTTAAGGAGAGAATTGGGGGAACGAATTGAAGAACATGTATATAGACAACTCATAGGGGTTTTGCTATGAAGAGGAAGAGAGAAAATGGAGTGGTAGCTAGAGGAAGATTTGTGGAGTCAAGGAAAGGTAGGAAATGGGGTGTGGTTGTGTTGATTTTAAGATGGATAGTATAGCAAGTTTGTATAACGAAGAGAGTGACCCAGTGGGTAGAGAAAACTTGATGATATTTGAGTGACATGGGACAATTGTAGCAGCCAAGACCTTGAATAGGTAAAATGAGGTGGGTAAGTGTGCAGCCTCCAATTGTGAACTCTCTCCAGCGTTAGTCTTAGACACTGGCAGAGATAGTTAGTTCATCCACTGATAAAGGTAGAGATTAATGGAGGTGCAGATAGATTGGTGGGTTTGGTTATGGGAAAATGAAATAATTTTTTCAGAGTGCTTTACTTTTTCCAGGAAGAGGGTGGCAGGATCATTAGCTGAGAGTCAGAGTGGGTAGGGGTTTGTAAGGTTTGAGAGAGAGGAGGTGGTGTCAGATAGGCATCTTGGAAGGTGGGAGAATGAGTTGACTAAGGAAGTGCAGGTGGAATGTTAAGGAGTTCAGGGGGCCCATCTGACATTTGTGGTTGTTAAAGTGATTCCAGCTGGCTGAGGAGGGAAATGTGGTCTTGAGGGTGTATACAGTGGAAAAGTGATAGGGACAATGCCTCCTCCGTTGTGAACTCTTTAGTCTCATGGCTGAGAGGATTGCTGCTTCTTAGGTCCATGGATGTCGACAGAGGAATTAATAAAAGTGAATAAGCCAAAAAACTCATTTCATTTTTGCCTATGTTCAGTGTCTATGTCATTCATGATGTTTCATGTAGAGCAGCGGTCCCCAACCTTTTTGGCACCAGAGACCCGTTTCACGGAAGACAGTTTTTCCACGGGAGGCAGAGGGGAGGCAGGGGGATGGTTCAGGTGGTAATGCGAGCAGTGGGGAGAGGCAGATGAAGCTTCACTTGCTCGCCGCTCACCTCCTTCTGTGCGGCCTGGTTTCTAACAGGCTGAGGACTGCTGTCAGTCCACCGCCCAGGGCTTGGGGACCCTGGATGTAGAGGATGAGTTCCTAGAGGTGTTTATGTTGCCGTACCTCCTTTAGAGTGCCTACGTTACACAGGTGATAATCAAGATGGCCCTGGAACACTTTCAGTGAATTATATTTGGTTGCTGTGTTATATAAAGTAAAATCTCTACTGGAGAAGCTTTGTAGTTTTTCCTGATAGATAGAAAACCTCACCAAAGTTTTCCCTAGGACCTGTGGTTTCTGTTAATCTAGAATTATCACTTATGTTGATTTCATACTTTTGAGCTGGATTACAGATGAATTCAAAGTCTGGTTTTCTTCTGTTTCAGGTGCTGGAGAATCTGGTAAAAGCACCATTGTGAAACAGATGAAGTAAGTTGGAACGTGGTCTTTTGTAAAACTACATTTACTCATAATGCATAAAAGTCCATAGTGTCTTTTCATTTTAGGTCCATGGTAATGATTTGTGGTTTTCTTCTTTTTAAAGAATCATTCATGAGGATGGCTATTCAGAGGAAGAATGTAAACAATATAAAGTAGTTGTCTACAGCAATACTATACAGTCCATCATTGCAATCATAAGAGCCATGGGACGGCTAAAGATTGACTTTGGGGAAGCTGCCAGAGCAGTAAGTGTATCTCATTTCCTCTTTACTTGCTCTTTTTCAGTAGATGCAGTTAAGCCCAATTTGCTTCATGTGTTAGGGAAATAAATTTAGGCAACAAGCTAAGTTGTAGTAAAGTACTGTCTGCTCATTTGAGACATGTTAGCAATCTACTTTAAGAGATATTAGATTACTACCACAAAGGTAAGTCTAGGAAATGGGATTCTGTGGATATACTATAGGTTTTTGTGGTAACTGTTTTATTCACTTGCTTCTTTTACAGCACTGTTGACTTTTATAGTAGTAAATTGAAATAATCTAAGAGAGGTTGTCATGATATGGAGCTCTGCTTTCTGAGGTGTAGAGATTAAAGGCAAATATCAGTGTCGCAGAATAAACTTGGTAAGGACATGAACACTAAGTCTCAATTTTAGAGGCAAATTTCCAGTATTCAAGAATAACTATATCCCTATACTATGTTGTACTATAGGCTATAGAATTGGATTATACCATGTCCTAGTATAATTCTTGCACATGTCAGATATTCAAAAGTTGTATTGATTGATTATAATACTTAGTGGGCCCTGAAGGTCTAGTTTATAAATTAGGATGTTTGATGCAGTGGGGAGAGAGCCAAAATGAAAGTGGGTGATTTTTTATATCATCATCAGCTAAATTCCAGGAGAAGGCTGGGAATGTATAGAACGCTTTCCTAGAACTAAGAGAGTCATCAGCTGTGTTCAGTGTCATACTTAGGTGCTATGGGCAATAAAGGGAAGTGACTTGGAGAGACTGCCTGGAAAAGCAAAGCCTATATGTCTGTGAAGTAGCTTAGGAACTCTTCTAAGCAACTCTCAATTTCTCAGATGTAAATTAATATTCAGTAAATAAGTGAGGAAATTCTTGGAGGGAAAAATAATAGAAGGATGGTTCTAATTGGATAGTATTAGATTAGGAAGACTAGAGGTGCCATAAAGGAAGGGCAGCTAGAGTAAGGGTTGTAAAATGATTGGCGAGAAGAGGAGCAAAAGAAGAAATGAAGAGGAATGTGTGGGGCATGACTTCTACGTTTTTGTAAAAGGGTTCCATATCACAAAAAATCAGAGACTGTTTTTCTAAGCCTCTGAGCAGGAAAAATGTGATAGCTAAGGCAAGAATAAACAAACTCTTATTTTTGTCTTATTCCTTCTATCCCCTCTCGCAGCTGCCTTTCTTCTTCCTTTTTCCTCCCTCTTTCTACCAGCTCTTTCTTGTGTTCTTACTTTTTTCCTCCCTTTTCTCATTCCTTCCTATCACCCAACTCTGTTTCTCTGTTGTATTTGCTGTATCCAATAATTGGTTAGTAATACTGTATTTATTCTCTTCCTTCTCTTTGTTGGCTTTTTCTCCATCTCAGTTATTTACTTATTTTCTTAGTTTCTTCCTTTTTGACTTCTCACCCTCTGTCTGACCGCCTTTCTGCCTTTTGGCCATCCCTCCTCCTTTCCTTTCTTTCCACTATCAAATTAGTTGTTATTAATCGTTGGGTCCTATCATTCCTTTGTCACCAGATGTAGTTGTCATATTCTGCCTTAGTCTGTTCAGGCTGCTGTAATAAAGTACCACAGATTTGGTAGCTTATAAACAACAGAAATCTATTCCTCACACTTCTGAAGGCTGGAAGCTGAGGTCTGGGTGCCAGCATGGTTTGGTTAGGGCCCTCTTCCAGGTTGCAGACTTCTTGCTGTGTCCTCACTTGGCAGGAGGGGAAGGGATCTCTCTGGGGTCTCTTTTATAAGGGCACTAATCCCACTCATGAGAGCACCACCCTAATGACCTAATTATCTCCCAGAGGCCCTATTTCCTAAAACCATCACTTGGACATTAGGATTTCAACATAAGAATTTGGGGGGGACACAAACATTCACACCATAGTATCCCTCCTCCTTTCATTTCTCTTTTATCAAATCAGTATCATTAATCTCTGGGTCCTAACACTCCCATGTCACCAGATGCAGTTGACATTATTAATTCCTTTCAGGCCTCCTGAATCACCTAGCCTAGCCCTCCAGCATTCACTCATCCTAATCTACAACCTTGTTTTTGAAGTTTCTCTTTTTCTTTTTCATATGTAAGGATTTATATTTATAGCTCCTCTTTTATCCTCCTCTAGTTTTTTACAGTTGTCTGGAGAGTGAATAGAAAAGCATAAAGCTGGGTGTGGGATAGGTTGCTTTTTCATATCTGCTTAAGGGTGGAGGTATGAAGTTCACTGTAAAGAGGGGCCTCTTTATCGACCTGTAAAAGAGGGTTTATTATGGGCAAGCAGGAGTAGGTCTGTAGAAGGGGTTAAGTGGGAAGGGAAAAATGTTTTGTCCTAAAACTTTACAAAGTCAGGACAGCAAAAATACGTAGCAGTAGCTCTCTCTCTGTTTAAAAATTTCTAAAATTAGAATCATGGTATTAAAAAAAACAAAGCAATACTTATTGAGGTTTTGAATACCTACATGTGTATAGATCAAATTTCAGAACCAAGGGACTATAAAGTCATTAAATGTTAAATAAAGTACTATTCCATATGTGTAGAAGGACATGCCCACTGTTGAGTACATTGCCAGTTTGTGTAACTTTTCAGCTTTTCTCATTTGCTCCTTTATCAAAAATTTTTATCTCTAAAAAGAGACGAGGGGAATATAGATATTAGATGAAGTTTCTTAGAGACGATTGGGTCTAAAGTATTCCTAGGAAGAATACTGGAAAGGATCTCAAAGGAAGAGAATATTACTCAGCAAAATCTATTAAGGCTGAAGATCCTGGGTTCGGCAAAATTAATTGGAGTGCGCTATGGTTAGTTTTGGTTTCTTTTGCTTAGGTGGATGCACGAGTTTTGGGAATACACAAGTCTTAGGAGTTTTTGTTTGCAATTTCACCTGTGGTCTGAAATGCTTTTTGCGTGCTAGTTTATTGTCCTAATGACTATTTATAATACAATTGATTGCTCCCCTTCCCCCTTTAAATCTTCTTTACCCAGTATATGTTTTTCTTCAGTAGTTGCATTTTTATGGTTATTTGGAAATCTCCTGAGGCAGATAAATTTTAGATTTGAGGTGGGAAAATCATCCCATGAGACCTATGTTTATTTTTATAAACTATCTGACAAGTAGTGCTGGGTAGAATAAAGCAAAGCAATCACAATTCTCAGCCCTTTCTGTCCTCTTTACCTCTCACATATCTTAGTTTTAAAAACCGTAACAAGGGCTTCCCTGGTGGCGCAGTGGTTGAGAGTCCACCTGCCGATGCATGGGACACGGGTTCGTGTCCCGGTCTGGGAAGATCCCACATGCCGCGGAGCGACTGGGCCTGTGAGCCATGGCCACTGAGCCTGCGCGTCCGGAGCCTGTGCTCCGCAACGTGAGAGGCCACAGCAGTGAGAGGCCCATGTACCGCAAAAAAAAAAAACCTGTCACCACTTATAAAGCTATGTCTGTGACTCACGAAGTTTTGATCAGATCTCTGTGTTACTTTCTTCTTCTCCTTCTGCCTTTCTCTCTCATTTAGAGGATTATTATACCTTTGGGGAGCGTAGAGACTGAATTATTCCCTTAGGGGTTTATTTCCCCTACTAGATTTCCAGACTCCTTAAATGCTTCAGTCTCTTCTTCTTCCTGTTCCTCTGAGATTAAGAAGGAAAAAGAGAACAGTTTCCTTAAATTTGATTAATGTTTTACTCCCTTTGACGTGTTTAGACTTTACCTCTTATGTGCTAGTCTTTTCATTTCTATTTTTATTGTAGGCTTCCTTTTTTTTTTTTTTTTTTGCTTTACGCAGGCCTCTCACTGTTGTGACCTCTCCCATAGTGGAGCACAGGCTCCGGACGCGCAGGCCCAGTGGCCATGGCTCACGGGCCCAGCTGCTCCGCGGCATGTGGGATCTTCCCGGACCGGGGCACGAACCTGCGTCCTCTGCATTGGTAGGCGGACTCCCAACCACTGCGCCACCAGGGAAACCCTGTAGGTTTCCTTTAACAGAATGGGGATGTGTTACATGTGCCTGTCTCACAGACAGATCAGTTTTTTTTCTGTCAAAAAAAAATCATGGGCTTCCCTGGTGGTGCAGTGGTTGAGAATCCACCTGCCAATACAGCGGACACGGGTTCGAGCCCTGGTCTGGGAATATCCCACATGCCGCGGAGCAGCTGGGCCCGTGCGCCACAGCTACTGAGCCTGCGCTCTAGAGCCCGCAAGCCACAACTACTGAAGCCCGTGCGCCTAGAGCCCGTGCTCCACAATAAGAGAAGCCACCACAGTGAGAAGCCTGCACATCACAACGAAGAGTAGCCCCTGCTCGCCACAACTAGAGAAAAGCCCGTGCGCAGCAATAAAAACCCAATGCAGCCAAAAATAAATAAATAAATTTATTTATTTTTTAAAAAAATCATGAGTAACCAGGATGGGGATTTGTAGGACAGTCAGAAGAGATCTTTTCAGGGGATGGTGGTATGTGAAGAAGTGGTAGTGGGAGTGAAATCATTCTTCAACTCTGCTCTGCACTTCTAACTGTAGTGGAGAGAGAAGGGGGACAGACTTCATTGTAAATTCTCTCAGACTGCACTGCCAGGAAAGGCCTCTTTCATACCTCTTTTAAGTAATATAACATATAATGTATATCTGTGTGTGTGTGTTAAAGAGACTCTTGTCAATTCTTTAAGAAATGGAGAATCATCTGTCTCTCTCCTTTAACTGCTTTCTTCAGGATGATGCCCGGCAATTATTTGTTTTAGCTGGCAGTGCGGAAGAAGGAGTCATGACTCCAGAATTAGCAGGAGTGATTAAACGGTTATGGCGAGACGGTGGGGTGCAGGCTTGCTTCAGCAGATCCAGGGAATATCAGCTCAATGATTCTGCTTCATAGTAAGTAATTTTTCTCTGTGAAATGAAAACAGAAAATAACTTGGTGACCCTAGTGAAAGTTCAGTGCCCATTCTTAAGGAAATATTTAAGGAAGAGACACTTAGAATTCTGTAGTATCCCTTTATAAAGGTTGTTTCAGTTTAGGGTTATAGAGCCGTTGGTCATTTTATATGATTTGGAGAAAAGTATTTCCTCTTGGAGTGTAAATGGGAGACTTTGCATCATGAAAGTAGCTCCGTGGTCATTTATAGTAAACAAGTGAAAGAGGAGAGAAATCTATTGCATCTGAGTCCTGGATCTCTTCCATCTCAGTAGGTTCCCTCTGCATAAGGGCTTTGCATTGATTGCCAGCTAGCAAGGGAAATTAAAATTGTGATATCCCTTTCATGCACAACTCTCTGTGGCTGGGCTGCACTATGGATTTCTCTGGTACTAGTCACCACTTATAAATCTTTTGCCAGATCACAATAGTAGACTTTGTGTAGAAAGAGAATGTTGAGTCTTGGAATGAAGTTGAAGCATCTATTTGTTAAGGAAATTCTCTAGGGTTACATAGTTTTAGAGAATTTGTATTGATAATTAATACTTCTGTGAAGCTATTACATGTTGTCCTATATTGCTTCTTTTACAGTGTGTTTATTTATAAGACCTATATTCAGAATGTGTGGGGTTTTTTTCTTAACCTGCTTTTGGGGGGCTTGGTAAGTTCTTTTTACTTGTATCCATCTCCGTACTAAATGAAGGCAGTTCTAAGCGTTAAGGTATTTTCTCCAATATTATATTTTCCTGCTTTTCCTATTATTCTAGCTCAAATTATTATAAAAAGATGAAATGATATTTGAAAAACTTAGCTTACTTTTTAAATGAAAACTTGACTTTAGAAACATTTCAGGATTCTTGCCCATCTCAATAATATTTTTCAGTTGCAGATGTTGGTAGTTTAAATAATTCTCCCAGTAGTCATCAAGCTAGATTGTAATTTCTTTTAACATACATTCAGTAAGCTCTGAATCCTCTAACTACACCTGAAGACACATGATTTATAGAGTTTTTTTTCCATAATTGTTGATCTGAGGTTGACTGATTCCTTAACATTAATGATGGTACTTATTTTTATAGAAGATCATTAAAAATTCACTTATTATGGTATCACCTATTAAAAAAAATCTTTGGGAGCCCTGAAATTGTGAAGAATTTAATTTAGCTTTGAAGCAGTTTTTAAATTATTCCACTGAACAGATGACGTTTCTTTGTAGGTATTAGTTTTTGGCTTAGATTTAAAAAAAAAACAAACCTGTAAACTTTTCTGTTTCATGAATGAAAACAGGAAATACTCATTCTTATTGAGCTAAGTAGTTCATGTTAATTTTAGTAATTCAAACAGCATTTTCTAATGTCCTAGCAAATGTTTAAACATACAGATGACCCATTAAATGTCTGAGGGCTTTTGTTTTGGTTAGGTTTTTGTACTGTGCAGTGCACGGTTGATTTAGTATTAAATTTCAGGAATCTTTATTAAGAATAGCATTTCTATGTTTGTTTGTTTTTTTATGTTTGTTTGTTTTTAATTGGCTTTCACAGTTTAATTTTGGTAGAATTAAAACCACCTTTTTTTTTTTTTTGTGGTACGAGGGTCTCTCACTGCTGTGGCCTCTCCCATTGCGGAGTATAGGCTCTGGACGCGCAGGCCCAGCAGCCACGGCTCACGGGCCCAGCTGCTCCGCGGCACGTGGGATCTTCCCAGACCAGGGCATGAACCCGTGTCCCCTGCATCGGCAGGTGGACTCTCGACCACTGTGCCACCAGGGAAGCCCAAAACCACTTTTGTGTAGTGTATATAAAACCTACTTTAATTGTCCTATGCTAGGTTCATTTTTTTCTCATTATCTTCTGTGATACTGAAGATCTGATTTGTTCTGCTACTTCAGTGACAGGTTCAGAACCTGCTTTTGGCAAGGAACTAGTTTAGTCTGTTGACTTGCTGTGCACATGGTTGGCTTCATTAAGTAAAAATAAATATGTATTTTACTTACTTAGTTACCTAAATGATTTGGATAGAATATCCCAAACCAACTACATTCCAACTCAGCAAGATGTTTTGCGGACAAGAGTGAAGACCACAGGCATTGTGGAAACACATTTCACTTTCAAAGACCTGTACTTCAAGTAAGTCATTAGCTTTTTTCTAGATATGCCAAACACAAATATCTTTCCTTTAGTTAGTATCTCTTAATCAGGGTAAAATTTCTGTAGGCAGTATTCTTTGATTTAGAAACTTATATTCATTAGCCAGTATTTGTTTAAACTGAATGGGGTCCCAAACGTTTCTTCTTTCTCCAAATAGCATCAAGTATATTTTCCATTTGGAGGAACTTAAATTCAAAATTAAATTGTAACTTACATATCAATAAAAGTAATCATATGGTTACCAATTTATTTTATTTTTAATTTTATTTTCAGCTGCTTTTTTATTGGAATCGCCAAAACATGTGTTGAATGTGAAGCGTAACAACAATACTAAAAGGATAGAAAGCTAGTGTTTTGGTTTAGTTTATATGGCTTTGTTCTGACATTTTGATATTAAAATAGAAATGCTTTTCTCACCAGTGTCAATCCTTTCTTACTGGATCGCACTTCTCTCTCAGTTTACTGGAATGAAGCTAATACTGTCATGGCCTTTGACCAATTTGTGCACAGTATCATGCACAACTTAGTTCTTAATACAGTACAGAATGGAATATCGATCTAGGGATAGAGGTATTTTGTGGAGGTATGATATAATATAAACAATTATTGTTTTAGAGAGAGAAGATTCTAGTATTCTAATACAGAGGATTTTCTCATCAGCACTAGTAATTCTAGAATACGCTTCAGCTTGTCTCTGTGTTAATGGTCTTTTGTAAATAATAGAACTGTCTTTTTGGTTCTTGTTTTCTGCTTTTATGACCTTTGAGATTAGGAGTAAACTTTCCCCCTTCAGTATATGATGTCCTTTTTAGCTACTTCATTATGCTTGTATGTAGAATGTGATATTCAGCATTGTTGCATGCAAATGTAACTTCCAGTTCAGATTCTCTCAATTTTTTTTTCTCTGAAAAAAATTGCTTCTTAGGTTTCGCAAAACCCACACAGAGTTTAGGTATTACTACATACTAGTTGAGGTCTTGAAATCTTAATACACCAAAACAGATTTGAAACCTGATGCAGGAAAATAGCAGTTCAGCTGAATATTTTTAGAATAGACGAGCTGCTTATCATAGTACTGATGAATTTATTTAACAAGAATAGCAGAGTCTCCATGGATTATCACCCATGAAACCGTAGGAGTGAGATGTCTCTTGGTGTGCTATAAGATTAGTAATCCATTCATAATTATATGTCATGACCTTCATTTATTTAGTGTGGGAAACTTCTTTGTTGATGTCATAGATTGATCTTTAGTTAGGTGATTCCTATTGGTCATTTTATGTCAGGATCAATAGCCAGATATAATTAAGGTGCTGCACCCACTTTATTGTTGGCATGTAGATATCTTGTTATGAAGTACTATCACTTCTTCCTTTTCCTCTTCTCTCTAGGCAAAACCACTATCCATTTATTCAAACATTTATTGAGCATCTCCTATATGCAAGGCATTGTGTAATTGCTTACTTGCCTCTCAGTTATGAGGTAATGTCTATAAAATGTTGATCTGTTAGTGAATGATACTGTAAATGTTAATATGTGCGAAAAGCCCACTTTGGGAACTTCACAGTGTTCTGCCAGTTTTATGGACTTTATAGAAAGAAATGGTGGAGCAAATTCAAATTATGGTATACCGGTGTGTTTCTGCTCTTGAAAGGTCCATGGTGAAATATGTGATGTTAGCTTTCTTAAAACCTATAATATGACCTTGTATTAGAGCCAACTTGTGATTGCCTCATTCCAGGTGTCAGGACTATAGGTTGAAAAGAACTGGGGAAGATCAAAAGACCAAAAGAAAAAGTTGGGTGATGAAGAGATGAGATGACTGTTCTCTTTCAAACATACATTGAGAAATTACTCAACTGTGTCTTATCTCTCTCAATCTCTAGGGGGAAAATTCTCTGGAAATAGATCCCTAGTCACTGTAGATCTGACACACTGAACCAGCTTGGCAGAGTTTAACCCTAAAACATTTTATCATTGTCATCAAATATATATCTTAAGGGTAGCTAACCATTTGTATGCATACCTCCTCAGACCCTAGTACCAGTTAAAAAACAAAGCCGTGCAGGTCCTCCTTTTACTATAGGTGGTAGATGAGGACACTGCTGACAGAAGTTCAGCAGTTGACTCAGGATATCAAGTAAGCACCCCAGAAGGGAGTAGTGGTCTAAAACTGATTTGAAGTGGAACATAAAATGTGTGAACCATTGAGGCTTTGTTGTTTTTAATTAGGTTAAATAAGACTTGGAGTTGGCAAATATTGGTTAAATTTTGTGTTTAGGTGTTGCATTCTTAGAGTCCTACCATAAAATATAATTTACTTCTTTCTGTAATTAATCTCTAAAATGTTTTCCTTAAAGAAAAATGTATCTCAATTATACCTCAATTTAAAAAAAAACAAAAAGTAAGGAAAACAAAGTTTTGAGTCAGTAGAGTTATGGAAGTAGAATGCAAGTTGGGGGTTTATTGTTCTTTTTTTTAGCTAGAGAGATAAACCCTTTTGAGAGGTAGAGTAGTGTTGTGGGTACCAGGTTGGGTGCTGGAGTTAGAGTTCCAGTCCCCATTTGTTAGTAGTGTTCCCTTGGGCAAATTATTTAACATATCTGTGCCTCAACTTCTTCATCTGTAAAATGGGGATAATAATAGTACTGACAGGAGTGTTATGAGGGTTAAATTAGTTAATGTACTTTAAGATGTTTAGTGTCTGGTAAATGTTAGTTATTATTGTTACTATCTTAAGTTGTATTGTTCAGCTCTTCATTTTTCCTGTCTTTTTTCCCTCCTTCCCTTAATCCATTTCAGTGCTTACTCTGCTGACTTTTGGCACATCTGACACAAGCTTTGATAGTGAAGAGGCTCAACTGTTTATCTAAAATGAGAATTTTAATTGTTCCTAAATTTTATTTTCTCATATTGTTTTCTTTTACATTTAACCACAGATAATTATTTTGACTACATTTTATCTGCTCCTTGTTTGTCTTTTCTATTATAAATGGGGTTTTGAATATGCAATAGTGGGAAGTTCCCTAACCAGTTCAGTTTAGGGAGATGTGTGTGTGCATGACCTTGCAGAAATTGTGCTTTCTTTCCCCTTACTCAGGATGTTTGATGTAGGTGGCCAAAGATCAGAACGAAAAAAGTGGATTCACTGTTTTGAGGGAGTGACAGCAATTATCTTCTGCGTGGCCCTCAGTGATTATGACCTCGTTCTGGCTGAGGATGAGGAAATGGTATGTTGGAGCTTCTGGTAAATAAAAGGCCTGTCTAATGCAGGCAGGAAACGGAAAATAGCTCTTAGGAAGACTTTGTTCATCCATTTACTCATTGAACCAAAACTTAAAATCCTTAATTTTTCTCCTTGTCAGTGTGATTAGATTTTTCAAAATATTGATCCATGCCCTCTTAAACTTACGAGATAGAACAGCACATTGAGTATGTGGGCAGGATTAAGTCCTCTTGTTAGCCAGTCCTTATTCCCGCCTCTCAACCTCTAAGAATTATAAAAATGAGGACTGACTCAGCTTTTGTGTTATCAGTGTCTGACTTCTTTTCATGATTGCCCATCAGCACTTTTAAAACTTCTTGGTCTGGGACTTCCCTGGCGGTCCAGTGGTTAGGACTCTGTGCTTCCACTGCAGGGGGCGTAGGTTCAGTCCCTGGTTGGGGAACCAAGATCCTGCATGCCTTGTAGCACGCCCAAAAAAAAAAAAAAAAATCTTTTTGGTCTATTGTTCATTAACAGTTAATCTACTTTTACTTTTTTGCTACTGACCTATCATCCTTTGTTTCTTTTTTAGAACCGAATGCATGAAAGCATGAAACTGTTTGACAGCATTTGTAACAACAAATGGTTTACAGACACTTCGATCATTCTGTTCCTCAACAAGAAAGATCTTTTTGAGGAAAAAATAAAGAGGAGTCCGTTAACTATCTGTTATCCAGAATACACAGGTAAGGGATCATGAAAGATTTTCTCAGAGGTATACATCTTGAGTCAAAACTTTAGTGACCTTCCTACAGCTGTCTTTTGTTTTGAACATTGTGTGTATCTCCTTATGGAGAGTGTTCACTGGTAGTGGTATCAACATTAAGCATGTGATTAAGACCCCTTAAGTCTAAAGTGTTATTCCAGACATAATTGGGTTTACTGTGTTTATTTTATATTTCTGTCCTCCTCATTTTTTTTTTTACATCTTTATTAGAGTATAATTGCTTTACAATGGTGTGTTAGTTTCTGCTTTATAACAAAGTGAATAGGTTATATATATATATATATATATATATATATGTTCCCATATCTCTTCCCTCTTGCGTCTCCCTCCCTCCCACCCTCCCTATCCCACCCCTCCAGGCGGTCACAAAGCACCGAGCTGATCTCCCTGTGCTATGCGGCTGCTTCCGACTAGCTATCTACCTTATATTTGGTAGTGTATATATGTCCATGCCTCTTTCTCGCTTTGTCACAGCTTACCCTTCCCCCTCCCCATATCCTCAAGTCCATTCTCTAGTAGGTCTGTGTCTTTATTCCTGTCTTACCCCTAGGTTCTTCACGACATTTTTTTTCCCTTAAATTCCATATATATGTGTTAGCATATATATTTCTGACTTACTTCACTCTGTATGACAGACTCTAGGTCTATCCACCTCATTACAAATAGCTCAATTTTGTTTCTTTTTATGGCTGAGTAATATTCCATTGTATATATGTGCCGCATCTTCTTTATCCATTCATCCGATGATGGACACTTAGGTTGTTTCCATGTCCGGGCTATTGTAAATAGAGCTGCAATGAACATTTTGGTACATGACTCTTTTTGAATTATGGTTTTTCTCAGGGTACATGCCCAGTAGTGGGATTGCTGGTCATATGGTAGTTCTATTTGTAGTTTTTTAAGGAACCTCCATACTGTTCTCCATAGTGGCTGTATCAATTTACATTCCCACCAGCAGTGCAAGAGTGTTCCCTTTTCTCCACACCCTCTCCAGCATTTATTGTTTCTAGATTTTTTGATGATGGCCATTCTGACTGGTGTGAGATGATATCTCATTGTAGTTTTGATTTGCATTTCTCTAATGATTAATGATGTTGAGCATTCTTTCATGTGTTTGTTGGCAGCCTGTATATCTTCTTTGGAGAAATGTGTGTTTAGGTCTTCTGCCCATTTTTGGACTGGGTTGTTTGTTTTTTTGTTATTGAGCTGCATGAGCTGCTTGTAAATTTTGGAGATTAATCCTTGTCTTCTTCATTTTCTGAGGCAAATAAAGAATGATAAAAATCAAAATTTTGTATAAGTATATTCACAAAATACAAGAGTAAGGTGTAGTTACTACACTCAAGAAACTGACATTAGTTGTAGAAAGAGAGAGACACACTTGAAGAATTTCATTTTAGTGTAAAATGTTCATTAATAGAAGAGCAGAAGAAGGGGTTACCTCAGTGGGATCAGTGTAGTCTTTTTCTAGAGGAAATGACACTTGGAGTAAGATAGTAAGAGGATGAACTGTAAATCATCAGGCAGACGGGGGAATAAAAACATTTTAGGAAGAGGAAACAGCATATATGAAAATATGGAGTTAAAAATGACATGATTTGTTCTGAAACCTAGGAGGTATTTGGTATTGATGGAGCTTAAAGTGGTGGGGAAGAGTGGTTGGAGAAGTGGGCAAGGATGCTTGTGGAGGGCATTGTATCCCATGCTGAGACAGTGGGGAGCTATTGAAGGATATTCATTGGGGTACATGATGTAGTAGAAACTGATTTAGAAAGATAATGTGATAGATGTCAATAAAGATAGATAGTAGGGGAGTTGAATTAGTGAGGACTTTCTTAGGATGCAAATAGAAACTTTTGATGAAGATACAGGGATATATCATAGAAGTCAAGGACAAGAATGCAGACAGTTCTCAAGAATGCAATTAGAATTAGGAACCCTGCAAGCACTGTCAAGAACCCTGGGAGCACTTCTTTCCCCATCTCTGTTCTCTCTTCTCTGTGTCTCTCTATTCTTCTCTCTTTCCTTACCAACTTTCTCTGCTGCTCAGTTTATGTGATAAAAGATGGCCCTGCCACAGTTTCTATATCTCCTCCATTTAAAAGACCAGGCTAGACTGGGATTGTTTGGCCCAAGGTTCAAATTCCTAAAAGAGAGAGATTCTGGCCAGGGTTAAGTCAGGCAGAAACCCTTAGTTCAATCAGATGAGGTTAGGGACACAAACATGAGTGCCAGAGCTGTATCACTATGACCTTTAGATCAGAATTGAGTATTTCTAGGAAAGGGGACCTCTTGTTAGCTGAGCAGACACTGTAAATGCTTTATATAGTAAGGTGAAAAGGGTGTAGCTAGGGTAAGGAAGTGGGACAAGTCAAAGGTACTCTCAGAGCTCTGTATTAATTGGGTGTCAGTACTGTGATCTGAATTCATATTTAGGAATGTTGGTTTTGAAGTATCTATGGAACATCCTGATGGAGATATCTAACAGATAGTTATATATGTGGCCTTGGAGCTTGGGGAGAGGTTACAGGTTAGTAACAGATATTGATTTGGGATCATGTGTAAATACAACATGGAAATGGATGAGATGACCTAGAGTGATGATATAGAATGAGGAGAGAAAAGAATAGAGTGGGAGTGAATACCAGCCTCTATTGGCAGGAGAAAAAGAAAGGTTTGTATAGGATACAGAGAAGAATCTGGAAAGCCAAAGTATCAAAAACTAAGAGGAGAGTTTAAATAGTGAAGAGTGGTCAACAATGTCATATGCAGGTAAGTAAATACATTTTGAAAAAATGGCTTCTGGAGTTAGAAGTCAGGAGATCATTGACTGTTATGGAGAGCATTATCAGTGGAATGATGAGAGCAGAGCCAGGACCAGTGAGTTACTGAGTGAGAAGTGAAGAAATGAAGACAAGTGTAGCCTCCTCTTGAGCAGCTTAGATTACAGGGGAAGGAGAGATCTTTAAATGTTTATGAGCTTAGAGGTAAGATCCTACAGCAAAAGAGAAGTTACAAAAAGTGGATGTAATTGATGGAGCAAGATTTGTAAGCAGGTGGGAAAAGAAGGAAGCAAAAGTCTAGGTAGGATGAATGGGTAAACAAATTGGTATATCTGTACAATGGAGTATTATTTAGCTATAAAAAGGAACAAAGTACTGATAATGCCACAACTTTGATGAACCCTATAAACTTTATACTAAATGGAAGAAGTCAAACAGAATAGGTTATGTTTGTGTGATTCCTTTTATATGATGTATCCCAAATAGGCAAATCCATAGAGACAGAAAGCAGTTTGGTTGTTGGTTATTAGGAAATTGGCACAAGGGGAATGAGGAATGATTACTTAATGGGAATGGGGTGTTTTTCTGGGGTGGTGGAAAAGTTTGAAACTAGAGAGAGGTGGTGATTGTATAGCATGTGACTGCACTAAATGCCACTGTATTGTAAACTTATTGCATGTTATGTGAATTTCACTTCAACTTAAAAAAAAAAAGTACAGATAGAGCAGTTGAATTTTGAATCAAAAGGAAGACATCTCTAAGACCAAAGATACAAATAAGTGCAGATATAGATAACTTTTTAAGTGAGGTGGTGGGCTAAAAAGTTGAGATGTAGTTTAAAGCCCCGTGGCCTCTGTTTTCTTAGGGAGTTTGGAAATGTCGTCATCTGTTCAGAGGGAGGAGGGAGGTGAGAGTTGGGTAAGTTGATGGAAAGTATCCAAGTTTTAGAATGGGAGAACAATCTTACTTAAGACAAGTAAAGGATTGACATTAATGTTTCAGCTGGGAATCTTCACACATAGCAAAGAGTCCTCAATATCATGTCCATTTTTGGGTGGCGGGGGGTAGGGTGAACTTCCAAGCCTATCTTCCATTGACTTCATTCTTAAGGATTCTCACAGTCCTGATTTCCCAAGTATCAATATCTGTTCCTACCAGACAAAAATCTGGTGTTACGTGTTTCAAACATCTGTCTCCTTTAATTTACAGAGGTTCTGCACATCTCAGTAAATCTATTTCAAGCACCTACCAAGCTATCTTCCTTCTGTTCTTTAAACAGTCTGTTTAAATAATAGTCATTTCTTTAAGCTTTTCTTTGTTATTTAGTCGTCTTTATATACTTATTTGTTGATATATTTTTGTCATGTTTAACGTCACTGAAAATAGCCCCTAGTTCACAGGAATAACTGTGTATGCTGTCTTTGTTGAGTTTCCCTGGCTCTGCAGACAGTTTCTAAGGCTGTTCTAAAGAGTCACAAGTAGATAAGATTGTGTAGGAAGCAGGCGATTAAGAGTGTTAATTACCAATGTTGTTGAAATAGGGTTTAACTTTGGGTCCCCCTCTTTGAAGAAATAACAGATTTATTAGGGTATAATTCACATACCATAAAATTCACCATTTAAACTATACAGTTCAGGCCCCTTTCCCTTTTGCATCTACTGGTTTACCTTTGGTTATTTAAACTATTTCCCTAAGGCTCTGAGGCTAAGTAAGCTCTGTTAAAATTGCAATGATTTTGAAAAGAAGCATGACTTCCCCTTTTGAATTGTTTGTTTCAGCACCACTCCAAGGAGCACAAGCTCTCTGACCTTTTAAACAGTTATGTTCTTCTAGAAATGCATCTTCCTACTTCCCTAGTTTCCTTTTATGCTTTCTAGATTTTTTAGCTAAAAAGTCTAAATAAAAGGGAAAGAAACTTAAAGTTTTGTTTTCCTGGATCTTTGTGATAATTTTATTTTACTTATAATGAGATTCTGCACTCAAGAAACATGTAATGTTTATAGAAAAATAGAAATCTGTTTATTTCAACTGTGTTATATTTCCTCTCTCCGTAAGTAAATTGTGATGGCCTGACTCAGTTGAGTCCGAGCAGCTGTTTCAATTTGAACTGAGAATATTGGGTGTCTGCCTCAGGTTCCAATACGTATGAAGAAGCAGCTGCTTACATTCAGTGCCAGTTTGAAGATCTGAACAGAAGAAAAGATACCAAGGAGATCTACACCCACTTCACCTGTGCCACAGACACCAAGAATGTGCAGTTTGTTTTTGATGCTGTTACAGATGTCATCATTAAAAACAACTTAAAGGAATGTGGACTTTATTGAAGAGTGTGGATGTTAAATAGAAGGTAAAACTTTGAACAGTTTAATTATAGTGCTGTACTGATGTTTCTTGACTTTGTAAACTTTTTCTAATTACAAATGTTCTTCTTTCCTAGTTATTACAGTGTGGAGTGTTGAGACCAGACTTCTTTTGCTGTCTCATTGGGCAGCTGCAAGCATGAACGGGACCAGGGAATGGCAGCGGCATGCAGAATCTTAGTACTCTTTAGCACAATCTTCTGTATTAGGGAACTCTTAATTGACATGAGATGCTAAAGTCAGACATTGGAATTGGAACAACTGTAAAGTATGATTTGATCATGAAGACATCACTTGGATTTCACAATCTCAGATGTTTAGGGCAGATGTCAAGTTGAGGTGCTGCATTCCAGAACTTCAATATGTAGCTTACTCTTTTTTTTTTCCTTCTCGACAAACCACCAGTAGTTCATTTTTTAAGTTGTTTTTTGTTGTTTATTTTTTTTAATCAAGGGAAGAATAACTTCACTAAATTTTATTTCTTTGTAAAAGAATCTTTATTAAAACACAAACAGTCTTAACTATGCACATGATGTGACCAGATCATCTTGAAAATTTTCCTCTTAGTAGGAACTCTTTGTTTTTAACTCTTGGTATGGTCAGAATATAATATTTCCATAATTACTTAATTCTTTACAATTATTGGGGCTCTAATTATAGCTTTTTTGGATGAAATTTATGTTACTATTCTTGTTCAAAGTACCATTATGGTTTCTAAATGGTAATTACATTGAAGAATTCTGTAGTAAGATTCCAGCTCTTTTTTTAAGCTTATGGTTGAAGGTTAACCTGGTTTATGCTGATTACCAAATTACTAGATAAATGCTGATGTAGTATGATAAAGTCAGCTTCTTGGATACAGACGCACCCAGGGCAGCTGCCAGTTAGAAATGCAAATTGCTAAATTCCAAACAGAACCAGTGACTTTGCTGCTACACATCTGCTAAATTGACCACTTCAATTCTTGCTTGTCCGTCTCAGTCATGGGGAGTTCTGTAAAAGATGCCCCTTGTTTTCCATCTTCCATTGGCTTTTTCTGTTGGGAAACATCTAAAGTGTATTAACAGTGCATGCCTTTACTTTGTAAACGTGGTGCCAAATCCCTGTTTGCCATTGTTTTTATTGTAGCAATGTTCATTGTAGTAATCCTTAGTCAGTACCTTCTTTTGCTGAAACTATTGATTTGGGGACTTTTTTTCCACTTTGTTGTGTGTACAGATTTTAATCTGTTATAGTTGGCAGCAGTATTAAAATGGTGAGTAAAGAGTCCAGGTTTGTTCCTGTTTGTAACTAGTCCTTTCTGGAAGTATTTTCTTCTGTTGTTTTTTGCCCCTGCTGTGTGCTTAGGCCTTTGTCTGAGAATGGGTTTAGGTAGAAGGGTTCCCTGAAGGTGTTAGTCTTTTGGTGTAATAGTATTGTTGAATCTTGGCCTGACTGAGCGTGTTATGTCATATCTGTGTTAGTGATATGCAGTCAAAACTCATTTTCCAGATTTACATTTTGGTTGTGTGGAGAGCTCTATTTACCTCAGCCTGCAGGTCCTTTTGTACAATGTACAGCAAATGTCATTAAATATTGAATGGTCCATTAGGGGAAGGCAAATGAAGAGAATGCATTTTGAGCATTCCAGATCAGTAGTTTGAGTAGTGCCTTTTGGGGTCCGATCTTTTTGGATTGGATTCTATTTCATCTTTTGATGTGACCTTTCACTAGTTTTTAAAAAAAAATGGTTGGTGGTCATCAAAGCTGGTTCAGAAAGCAAGCCACAGCACTTCAGTGCCTTTATTGGTAGTTTTTTTTTTTTTCTTTCATGGGAAAAATACAACTCTACAGATGGTATAACCGTATTATCTAACAGTTTTTTTTTTTTTTAGGATTGGCAAAACTGGATCTAAAAGAAAGAAAATTATCAGCTTCAATTGGTGATTGATTTGTGCCCACAATGTAAATAGGGATAGTTCTTGTTCATTTTGAATATATCTTTTCCTTATTGTATTGTGTGATATAGGATCATCTGGAAATGAGAACTGGTAGAATGTTGGTTTAACTGTAGTCTTTCTATAGTCTGGGCTAATGGGAATGCGTTGATAACACAAAATAAGGGATAATCCAAAAAAATTAATACTTTGAAATGCATTTTGTATTTTCATTTGAATATGTCTGTCTGATATGTTAAGTTTTTAGCCCTTCTGTCAATGAAAAACAGTAGTTCTCCACAATTATGCCTCTATACCATTTACATTTGTCCTGTGTTTACATGAGGATCACCTCCTACCCCCCCCATGCCAAATAATTTATCAAAATGCACATTCCTTAAGGACACAGGGACACAGTTTCAGTCAGTGGTTTTCAAATATGCCTTAAGTCAAAATCACCTGGAACCATCTCAGAGATTGACTCTTGGCTGGTGGGCTGGCATTCTGTAATTTTAAGAAGGTGATTCTGATCATCAGCCTTACAAATCACTATTGTATCAATATTTTGAATTAAAAGGTCTTTTCTTACAGCAGAGCCAGAATGTGGGAATGGAACCTCATATCTATTAGCCTGGAGAAAAAGGATTGATGTTTGTAATCAAAGAAGTGAAAAATTGCCTGTGTCTTTTTGGTGGAGAATACTGGAGATTTGTGATGGATCATGTTTCAGAATTTAGGTGCCCAGTCTTTGGACCACTTAAGAAATCAGCACATCTAAGAAAATTAAATTTTAACAAATAACGAACAGTAAACAGACACTAGCAGGAAGGATTGTAACAGTACCTTTATTTTGTTGACAGTCACATCTTCCCCACCTGATTAAAACTCTGGGCTGTAGAATTGCCATCCATTAGGCTCTATGTAGAGAGGAAGTATTCTGCTCCTTAATGGCCAGTCTTCCCTAACCTTATAATTTCAGCCTTGCAATAGATTTCACCTCCTGGCATGAAAATTCCAAGAATTTTTACAGTTATTCATAAGTGGATCTTGAAATGTCTTTTTCACCGTGGACAGTTTGAATTCTAAACCTCTAGTTCAGTGTATCATACTGATGGGTTGTTATTTTTCACAAGGTGCTACATTCTAAGAATAGATGGACCAAATTTTTAAAAGCTGTTTTCTTCCCTCGTTTATTTTTTATTCTCTTATGTATTATATTTGTGTTTTATTATATGCACATTATGGAGTATTTAGGAATAACTGCTGGTTCTTCTAATTTATTTGCCCACCTGTTATTCTTATATCCTGGCCACTGTTCTCTGATTTGTAGCTGTGGCTTTCTTTGGGCATTGCTTGCCTGACCTGACTAGTTACTTTTTATATTTATCCATTTGCTTAGCATAGTTCTGGAGTTTCCTGTTGTAGAGCTCCTTGCTGTATTGGCAGTTACATATAAGGGAAAGTTAGTCTCTTATCCAATTAAAAACCTGTCTTTGATTTTTTCCCCTTCTAGATGTTCAAAAAACAGTAGCCCTCTACTCACTGATATTACCTGTGAAATCTTTCATATGTGACACTGACTTTAAGAACAAAATTATCTCAGTTTCCAAGTACTGCCAGGTAATTTTTGTGTTCCAGTTTAGACTTCAAAGTACAAATCAGAGATCTGACCTGGACCAGCCACAGCTCTCCGTATAACTTTATGGCCACCAAACACAAGAGAAAACCAGGCTGCTTAGAGGCCTGGAACTGAAAGTTGCTCTTACTATGAACTATTAGAAAGTAAAAGATTTAAGTGAGGCGTACTGGAGAACTAAGTTCCAGGATGGTCAAGATCCTTGTTCCTTTACCTCTGTTTAGGTTTTAAATCCCCATTCCCACCCCCAGTTTTCTCATAACCTTTTATGAGTTACTTCTGCTGAGGAAAGCATATTTCAGAACAAATCAGGGCAGGATGGTTATTTTCTGATACTATGTCAGGCCCACACCTGGCTTTACTCAAGTCTCTCAGGAATAAGAGATAATATGGAATATTATGCAGCAGTAGATACCTGAGGTGCAAGATTAACATACAGATTCTCTGGCTAAACTCTACTCAATTAAAATGTCTGAGCCAGGTCCTGGGAATATGTATTTTTTTTTTTTTTGCGGTACGCGGGCCTCTCACTGCTGTGGCCTCTCCCGTTGCGGAGCACAGTCTCTGGATGCGCAGGCTCACGGGCCCAGCCGCTCCACGGCACGCGGGATCCTCCCGGACTGGGGCACGAACCCGTGTCCCCTGCATCGGCAGGCGGACTCTCAACCACTGCGCTACCAGGGAAGCCCGAATATGTATTTTTAAAATAAATTCCTCAGGTGGTTCTGATGCAGCTAACCTGGGCCAATATTTGGGGACAACTGAATAGACCTTATATTAAAGATCAACCCAAATAGTAGACAACATCAAAATCACTAGTGAATGACTAAGTTATTTTTTATTTGCCATTAAGTATAAAGCACCTACATGACTTGAAGTGCCTTTCACCCAGAAAATTAGTATGAGGACTGTTTGGTCAAAGAACATTCCTACATTTTAGACAGAGTATTTCGTTTTTATAGAAGATTAAGGCAAAATAAGAAACTTGGGGTTTCCAAACTTTTGTTTATTTCAGTCCATTTATTTATTCAGTGAAAATTGAAAGATATACCAAAGTAAAGATAAAATCCTATGACAAAGGTAACTATGTGTAATAACATGAATATTCATTTACAGTTGGTAGATAAAAGAGCAAAGCTAGCTATAGAATGAAAGTCTTCTTGAGAGGGTTTGGGAAGGGGTAGGTAAGGGGAATGATTGAGGAGTCAAATATAATATAAAATCTTTGTATGCCCAGTGGTATATGTTCTCCCTTCCTGAAATCTAGTGGGAATCAACATGGTAGTAGAAATAATCAAATATTAGTAAACATACTTCTGGGGTACACCATCTCAGTGTGTTAGCGTTCACTAAGCTGTGAGATCTTTGACAGCTGGCATATTAAGTTCTGTACAACCTGGTTTATCCTGTCTTCTTACCCTCCACCCCCACCCCCCAGCCATATTCCTTTGGGTTATCCAAACATTTTTACCGAGAGGCTTGTTTATATGTAAGAGAAAATCCCAGTAGACATAATAAATCATAAGAAATTACCTGTTTTTTCTTGCTTATGTAAGATGAAGGTCCTCAGCCTCTTATGAAGTTGGAGAGTTGCTTGATGTGCTGGGTTCTGGTCTTTTCCCTGCTTCCAGCTAGCTATGAAGTCTTTCAGTCTTATATCCCTCATCTAAAGACAGACTAAATTATTTCTTCTAGCTGTGATATTCTATGGTTCTGATCAAATAGAAATAACACATTTAAAAGTGTTTTGTAAATACTCTTTATGATACTCAAGATTGTACTCCACTGCAAAAAAGGTAACCTAAGACAATACCAACAAATGTATTCATTGTAGCTGGTTGTCTTTTCTCAGCATCACTTTTCCCATATTCATTTCGAAAACCTGAAGTGAAGTTCAACTACAAATTACCCTATATTTTGCGAAGCAGGGTGAAAAGGTCTTTGTTTTGCATTTAAATCCAGTTCTTTATTTTCTATTCAAACTGGTGCTTACTTTTCCATGACCAAAGGAAAGAAAAGTTCCTGCAGTCTGCAGTATATCTGTTTGACCTCACAGAGATGTCTTCACGTGTTTACCTAGCAGGATCACCAGAGGCTCTGGCACACTTGCAGTCCCTGGCCCAACACTGAAGTCCTGCTGGAATCTGTGCTCCGGGGGCTGTGCCGGGTAGAGAGGGAAGTGGGAGGTAAGAGCTCTTCACCCTTCACCACCTTCTCCACCCAGCATGGCCAGCACACTTTGGTCTACGGCACATCTCCAAGTATACAGTGGTTTTTGAATGCTGTTATTTTTCACCTTGGGGATGGGGCCACCCAGATTTGGACTATTTGGGGTACGTGATTTTTTTTATCAGAGTAAGAACTGTTACAAGTAAATGTGTCTTTTATAGTTATACTGAATTTTTAGACTGAATTTTTGTGCTGCTTTTATTCCTCCTTTAATTGACGGAAACATAAAAGCACATTTCCAATTATATTTTTTCCATTTTTTATTGTGTTAAAATATACATAACATAAAATTTACCATTTTGATTATTTTTAAGTGTATAGTTCAGTAGTACTAAGTACATTCACATCATTATACATCACCACCATTCATCTCCAGAACTTTTCTCATCTTCCCAAACTGAAACCATACCTATTAAATAATAATTCCCCATTTCCATTCTACTTTCTGTCTTTATAAATTTGACTACTTTAGGTATTTCATATAAGTGGAATCATACTGTATTTGTCCTTTTGAGTCAATCATTTTTATAAGAAAAAAAAAGCAACTGTCATCAGATTTATATGAAATGGAACTTAATTTACATTTGGCTTACTTTCATCAATGTCTAATCATGCAATGCAAGGGAAGTGTGTTACAGTCTCTGCCCTCTAAGAACAGAAAATTGTACCTTAAACAAACAAAGCTATTTATACTTTTACTGTTTTATGCTAATTTCACATTCCATTTTGAGACCAATTTGTAATTAGTGTGGAGATGAATTTGTTAAATATGATTTAGAGATGGCATAATTTAAAAATGACCAAGGATTTGTTTGGGAATAGAAGGAGCTTAGGAGAATGAAAAAATTGACTTTGATGTTATAGTGTATGGTGGGCTGTTGGTATTACGGTGCATATAGAAAGACCACTGGCTTTGGATTCAGAAGACCTGTTTTGGAGTTCTAGTTCTGCTACTTCCTAGCAGTGTGATCTTGATGAAGACTCTCCACCTCCCTTGGCCTCAGTTACTTATCTGTAAATTGCTAGTGGACCTGGAATATTTTAAGTTTCTTCTAGCTTCATCGTTTTAAGAATTAAGATTGCAGTATGTGAAAATAGGGTTGAGTATTAGTTTCTGACCTATCTTGTTATGAAAAAACAATTTCTGATGATATAAAATTCAACAATATAGTGTAAATTTAAAATGAAGCAAAAGAAGACAGATATAGACAGCAGAGTGAGTATATGGCATAATTTTGGTTTTAAGCTTTCTAACAGCTGTTTTATGCAAAGAGAACTTTTCATCCACACAATCAAAATGTCCATGAGATAAAAATAAGCCAGTTGGGTAGGAGAAGTACCAGTGGAGTTGTCTCTAATAGTATGAGGTTTGGGAACCATCTCTGGGCCTGACAAACAGTAAAGCTGTGGTAAGGATTAATGCCTGTTTTTTGAAGCTTATCCAGAACATTTGAAGTCCTCTTACCTTTACTCAGAGAACATCCCAGTGTTGGCTAAGAGCTTCAGGAAATTGTTTTGACTTTGTTCTAAGGAACAAGAGAATGGATGACCAAGGCCCGCTGTTTTTATTCTGTGTAGACTCACCAGAAGAGTTTTAGCTTGAAAATATTGTAAGATGAATAACCATATCCTAACTTCAGTAAAGCAGCTGTAGAAGTGTTGCCTCTAAGTACTGCTACTTCCCCATCCAGCCTCAAAGGTAACCTTTTTGCAAAGTGCATATAGGGTGGCTTGTGTGAATTTGTTATAAACCAGTTAAAAGTTGGGATGTCTACCAGAGCAAAAGAAAACTAAAATACAGCCATGTTTTATTCTGCTAGAGATTGTTCTACCAGAAGACCTGTCCCACTGGCTTTGTTTTCATGCTAATACTGTAGGGCAGGTTCTATATGAACATTAATAACCGAGGAGCCTGGGTTGGGCTTTTACAGTTTGGCCCATAGCCAATTCCTGCCTAGAGTCAAAGATCAAGGAAAAGTGAATAAAAGAAGCAAATAATCTGGCATGATTTGGGGGTAGGTGGGGCTACCCTACTTGAAGGTAGAATAAATGGGAAAAGTTACATCTGGGCCCTGAATAGATAAAATCATAGCTATAGCAAAGATTCTTAACCTGGGTCTTCAGAACTCCAAAGATAAAACTGGGTTCAGTATGTTGGTTTCCTTTGTAATTCTCTGAGTTTTATTTTATGCATTTTTAAATACTCTGAGAAGAGGTCCATAGGTTTCATCGGACTGCCAGAGGGATCTATGATACCAAAAAAAAAAAAAAGACTCAAAGCCCCTATATGTTGAGTTAAAGCAAAGAGGTTAATCTTTGGAGCATGCCCTTTAGTATAGTCCCTGAACAGTGCTTGGATGCAAGAAGTCTTACCCAGATTTTTTTCTTCGGCTTAAGTTTTTTAATCGGCAGTGGGCAGAGTAGTTTTCCTTATTTTTCTGGTAATTCTCCCAAGTTGGTTTCTCTTCAAGGAATCAGAAAGACTATTAAATGAATCCAATTTTAACAGCTGCAAATGTATTCTTCAGTGTATTTCAAGCTCATATGGCTCTCTAGTATCAATATTGCTAGTAGTAGCCTAAGTGTGAATGTGTATTTTTGGCAAGGAGCAGATATTCATTTTAATTGACACTTTCTTTTATATACTAAATCTTGGATGCCCAGAGCTTTCCTCACTAGTAGTTGTAAATGCTAAATCTATACTTGACTTCACCACCTCCTGTCAAGATAAATACAAGCTTTGTTTCCCCCCCAAAGGAGTTCAGGGAATAATTTAATTGTTGGCCTGTTTGGGCAGATGTTGTTTTCAGCCAGGCATCTCATGGACCCAACTGCGAAGATTTTCGGTGCCTAAAGCAAAATCAGCTGCCTTTTTTGTTCTCCTGAAACATGTAGTGGTTGAAACAAGGATTTTAGGATTGCTCACTTATTCTAAATTCTGTGATAGAGAAGTGGCAGCAATAAAATCATTAATACTCCAAGTGGGACTGTGTTCTGTCCTCCAAGTTTATTCAGAACGTGTCTTGTATAGCTGATAAAGTTACTTACAGGGATAAGTATCCCTATGCTTACAGAGATATAGGGAACACAGTCTTTTTGGCAGTTTCGGAGCAGAGGGATAATCTGTGCTTAATAAAAATCATTTTTGGGAATCCCCTGGAGGTCCATTGGTTAGGACTCTGAGCTTTCACTGCCGAGGGCCGGGGTTCAATCCCTGGTCGGAGAACTAAGATCCTGCAAACAGTGTGAGCGACCAAAAAAAAAAAAAAAAAAGCCTTTCTGGATGTGTACCTTAGAAACTAAGAAACTCACATCTTCTATCTGGTGATTCAGGTCTCTGAGCTAAGGCACATAAAGGTCTGTTAGTAAAAAGGGGTGGTAGGTTTAGTGAGGTTCTGTTTTTAATTAGTTTTTTTGCAGACTGCAGGGAAGGTTTGCTTTTTTGTTTGGGATAATTCATCTAAAAACCTGGTGTTGAATTTCATAGATGGGAGCTTTTATATAGGATTTCTTTCTGTCACTAACCACACAGCTTTTATGTGCCTTCCCCTCCTTCAGTTATGTTTGTGATTAGAATAACACTGTGAAGTAGTATAGAGAAGTTATCTTCATTTTATAGATGAGGAACTCAAGGCTCAGAGAAATGAAATATTTACATTTTTGTAGTAAGTTGCAGAACCAGTACTGGAACCTGGGTCTTCTGACTCCTGGCCTTGCATTCTTTAAACTGTACTAGCTATCCCACTTTTAAAAGAACGTATGAGACACAATTGCAATCATACCTACTCCATCTCCAAGGGAGAATGGATGTATTCTTGTCATGGTATATTGACCTAAAATTTTCTGCTTGAAATTACCCAGATTCTGAACCTGTTTATAGAACGTATACTTGAGGAATGGTGAGAATTAGAAGAGTCCACAGTCCTTGAGGTTTTCTTTGATGATAATATCTGTAACTGCATCAAATACAAATTTGACATTCTGGGTGTCTGTGGCACAGGTCATGTGACTGTAGATTTCTTTGACATCTTTTCTCATGTTGAGGTCAAGGAATTGACTCTTGATATAATTCCCTGCATCCTCGTAAGAGTTGTTCCCTGGTTTTCCAGAAAAATAGTGAAGAAGTGGGATAAATTAACCCTTCTTAGCTGCTCACTTTTTAAGTGACTCACTTGATCCTCGAAATGTTGTATTAGACAGCTGCAGTTGGGGGCCTATTTTTAGAGGGAGGGCCCTCTCCTTTATTGCACTCCAGTGTTTCTCACTTGAGTTGAGCAAAGAAATTGAGGAGAGAGGTGTCTCTATGTCTCCACCCTTGGTTTCTGGCAGTTACCATCTGAACAAGTCGGTGGGTCTCCTGAATCTAATGTCTGCTCTATTCTGGAGACATCTGAATTTAAACCTCTAACTGAATGCTCAACTTTCTCGGGTTAGACATCCAAATATCACTTGGACATTATAAAGCTCATAAGAGGAACTGAATATTAAAGGGATAAGGGATCATCAACTTGGCAAAGTAGAGGAGTTTCACTTACTACTCCTTAAAGACAAGTTCCTTTATGTCTCCTTGGTATAGGAAATGAGGCAGCCACCTGTCATTACTATGAAAGAATCGCCTCCAGCCCCTGGCACTTACCATCATACTCTGGAAAACAAATGCTGAGATGGACTTTCTTGATTTTTTCCTCAAAGAGGTCCTTCTTGTTGAGAAAGAGGACAATGGAAGTAGCCGCAAAGAACTTGTGGTTGCATATACTGTTGAACAGGTGCAGTGACTCATGCATACGATTCTATTAAGAGGAAACACCATCAGAGATATCAGGTTGGGCTTATGGGATATCTGTCTACTTCCTGTTCTTGCTCCCCTTGAAGAAACCAGTGTTCCAAATGTAAAAGGAAAGATGGGGAACAGCTTTTCTCTTTTTTAGTGTGGTAGAGTAGAGCCAAAGAGATCTGACTTCCTTCTAATCCTCTTTATATCACAACTGTATGATTTTGGGGAAAGTCCTGAGCTTTTCTGAGTCTCAGTTTCCCTATCAGGATTATTATGAAGGTTAGATGAGATCATGTATGTATAGTGTCCATGATAGTAGGTGGTGTATAGGTGTACAGTAAATGTTATGCAGATCTTTGGCAACCAGGGCACAGCTTAGGATTTTGATATCCTTAAGGGCTGCTGATTCAGGGTTGAAACTGGGCCCAAGTTAACATGTCCACATACATCTCCAGGATGATTTTGATAGGCTTCTGTTATAAAGTCCAAGATCTCAGTTCAGGCAGGAACATAATAGGGATTATTTGGCCCTTGTGCCAAGTGGTAAGGGCTAAAGAATTTCCCAGTGCCACAGCACAAGCACTTCTGCCTTATCTTCTTCTCTGATTGCCACTTTCAATGAGTGAGAAGTAGTGCTGTAATCTGCAGAGTCCAGAGGTTACCTAGTGCCCCAACCCAGCCTATTGTTCGGGAGTAGACCTTTAGGGTCTTGAAGTGTGCTATTAGCTGACTTGGGCTCAATCTTTTCACCTAATAAAACTAGTTAGTAGCCTTTTCTCATTGCTAATACTCCTATAAAAACCCTTTAAGGCCTTCTAGACTTCAAGGTTAAAGATGGAAGAGATCTTGGAAAATGAATGGCCCTCTAAGACATTTTGGCTAGAAGATATTCAGAGTGCTCTAATGTGAACCTGAACTACTAAGGAGAAGGGAGAAGAACTGGAGCAGGGAATAGAAGGATAGAAGCTTTGTCTTCTATCAGTAAACTGTGGGCTTCCGTTTACAGAGCAGATGCATGTGTAAAATTGGCGTTTTCCAGTTTTTCCATCGGTGGCCTTTGACATGCCCTGTCTTAAACTTGGAAGGTACCTGGATGGGCTGACACTGTTCCTGCAGAGCTCCTGTCTTGTAAAACTCCACAGGCTCAAGAGAACCACCCTCAGGTAGTTCTCCAGCTGCCAATTTAAGTGGCATGTGAGAAAACTGGTTTGCCAGTCTCTCTGTAGTCCTGTTGACACTGAGTATATATTTAGGCTTCCAAGTGAGGTTAGTGTGCAACCCCTCTATCATGTTGCATAAAGATACACATCGTACGTTGTTCTTTCTGCTCTATCATTTTCACCTCCTATCCTTTACTTCCATAGGCAGCCTGGGAGACTACTAAGTAACTCCTTTGCATTGCGAAGTTAATGATCACTTATCCCTTTAATACTCAGTTTCTCTTATGAGATTTTTGATGTCCCAAGTAATACTTGGATGTCTCATTGGAGACCAAGCTCTCAGTAAATCTGGAGCTCTAAAGTGCTAACCTAGAACTTGCAGAAGAAGAGGTTTTCTTAGAATTATTTGCTTGAGACATTGGTCTGCTAGAAGACTGCTAGACTATTAGTGTTAGCTGAAATCACCCAAGTTGGGGTAATGGAGTGACACAAAGTTTAGAGGAAAGGTCACAGGGGAATTATCTATCAAAGCTGCTTGGTGCAAAGGTCACTCACCACTTCGTCATCTTCCACCAGCACCATATCATAGGCACTGAGGGCTGCACAGAAAATGATGCAGGTGACTCCCTCAAAGCAGTGGATCCACTTCTTTCTCTCTGATCTCTGCCCTCCCACATCAAACATCCTGAGAGAAGAAACACCTGTTTTCAAACGTATACCTAATGTGTGACCCACATGCACTTGGTGTTTACCCCACAGAGGTGGCAACTTTGGGGCCAGTTAGCAGTAAGATGGGAAGTGGAAAGGAAAGGGGGAGAAGTAGGAGGAAGTCAAACTGGGCTTTTGTGAAAGCCAAGAAGCATACCTATGTCCCTTTTCGGGTATCTGACATGCTCCCAGGGAACCGTGTACTCACCTGAAGTTCAAGTCTTTGACAGAAAACTTGGTCTCAATGATGCCTGTGGTTTTGACTCTGGATCGTAGCACATCTTGCTCATTAGGGAGGTAGTCAGGGGCTGTAATTCGGTCTAATTGATTCAGGTAGCTGGAAAAAAGTGATTGGCATTGATAATATTAAATTTTCCACAGCCAAAGTCAAGAAAGGTGAAGGGTTTTACCCAAAGGCATATAGCTAACTTAGTGATAGAACCAGCCTAGAATTCATATTGTTAAATATAGGAGTCTTTCCTTCAAACCCTCTTGTGTCCTTACGAAAGGAAGTGTGGGATGGGCTGAGGGACAAGCCCATTTGGGGCAGAGGTTCTGTCCCATTTAAGTCAAGTCAGATAACTTTTCCTTGTGTTTCACCTGACTACAAGGTTTTCTAGACCCTTGAATGAGACTTGGTGGTTTAAATGGGTGCCAAAATTCCATCAAGAAGCAGGAGTAGATTAAAAGAGATTTTAGAAATATATGAGATGTGAACCAGTGCAGTGCATGGACCTTGTTTATATCCTGAATCAAGTTGAAGGGAAAACATTTGAGATAACTGGGGAAAATTGAATGAACACTGACTTGGATATTTGATGACATTAAGGAATTATTAAGTATTTAGATGTGATGATTATGTTGTGATTCTTTTTTTTTTTAAAGAATCTTTTATTTTTTAGAGATAACATAGTGAAATTTTTAGGATGAAATGATATATCTGGAGTTCACTTCAAAATATTCCAGTGGGGAATGGAGATAAAATGAAACAAGAGTGGCCATCGGTTGGTAACAGTTGAAGCCAGGTGATTGATTGTATTATTCTGCTTTTGTATTTGTTTGATAGTTACCATTAAAAAGTAAAAAAAAAAGGCAGATGTGAAGTGAGAGGACTGAGAGAAAGAGGGAGGGCAAATTAAGTATATGCCAGACATTTTCACATTTAAATTCTCATTTAACCTCATAAACCTTCAAGTTTCATATCCCATTTTACAGATGAAGGAAAAATCCAGAAGAGTTAAATAACTTGTCCGGGACAAGAGGCATTGTGGTATATTGTAAAAAAACATTCAACTTTGTGGACAAATAGACCTGGATTTCAATCCAGCCTCTGCCATTTATCTATATGACTTTGGGCAAGTTAATTTTCTTCTCTGAACCTCAGGTTTTCCATCTATAAATAGGACTAATAAAAAATACTATCTACCATAAAGGCATATTAATTGAAAAGGTGTACCTAATGCACTGAGCATTGCCTAGGCCTGAGTGAGTGAGCACTCCAGGGATAGTAAATGATAACTTTATTATAAGATTAGGTGATAAAACGGGGGCTAAACCCAGGTCTGCTTGCCTCTGAAGCTCATGCCCATCTATGATATCATGCTGTTTGAGGTAGGATTGATAAACTCTGCATACCTTATCTTTTGGGGACCAACTTTGCATAGCTGGTACTCTCTAATCCCTGACCAACTTTCTTTGGTTTGCCCTGGCAGTTTGTGTCCTGTGCCCTGGCACCTTGACATAAGATGCTGTGGGTGAAGGAGATTTTCATTTTAGGCTAGTGGCTTAAGTACAGCCTGTGTTGCCAGCTAGAAATTTCAGCCCTGAGAGGGCCATGATGAATCATGCCTCCTAGGAGAATGCGTGGCAGAACTGCAGGGCTGTATTAGTGTTCATGATGCTGAAAGGAGAGGCTACGTGTTTGATTTAAGAAGGCAGGGGCTGAGGGCTGTTAAACAGAGCACCTCTGTTTTGAATTTTGAGTCTTCAGCTTTGTAGGCTGCAGTGAACCAGTGTAAAGCAATACAGAGTGGTGGGAACTGTGGCAAATGTCCCAATGTAAAGGCATTAAATTCAAAGCATAGTAAAACACTGCCCAAGCCTAATAAGACAGGCATGCAGCCTGAATTCAGTCCTTGGGTCTCCAGCTGTCAGTGCCTAAAATTTTCAGCTGGCTGTGATTTCTCCTAGAAGGTTGCTGACGCCTCATCCCACCCCCTCCCCAGTCAGAGTCTTACTAGGATGCCGAGTCGTTGAGCTGGTACTCTGCAGCTCTGTCAAAGCAGGCTTGCACCCCACTATCCTTCCACAACTTCTTGATGACCTCCACCAGCTCGGGAGGCATAGTGCCCTCCTCAATGGAGTCAGCCAGGTTGTTGAGCTGTCGCCCATCATCCTGTAAGGCAGAAACCAGGATGAGAATTACACGGGAGTAATGGCTTTCCAGGAGGCTTTTGGGAATTCTGCTGAAAGTAAAGCATTTTGCATTGCAACCAAAGCCTAAGGTGGAGATGGTGTCCAGCAAAGATTCTAAAATAAACACTGATTAATTTTTGAGGGTGCTTCTGAGATGCAGAGGGTGGCAATATATCCAGTCCTGGGATATCTAGTGGATAACAGAGGTCCCAGGGGCTTCCTCTGTGGTGTTTCCATCTTCCATCCTTAGTCCAAATGTGAGTGTCCTGCCACAAAATGTGGGTGCTCTGCTGCAGGGAGATTGGAAGTTTAAAGACCAGATTGATCATGAAATGGACAAGATGATAGACAGGAACCTCTCACCTTTGTTTTTTCAATGATTCAAATCTAGGAAAAGGACAATAACTGGAACTAGGAATTTGGCTTATAAAAGTTCCACAGCCAGGGCAAAGAACCTGAGGGGAACAATTTAAATGGTAAAATAAGACCAAAAGGCAGAGGAAGCTGAGAGCAGATTTTTTTTTTAAATCAACATTTATTATAAAGGTAGGAATTGCATGCTTTGCTAGGACTGAAGTAAAAAGATTTAAAGCTCAGCAAATGGGATTTTAGCTACATAAACTTTTTTCTGACCCATGTTTCCTCATAGCTCGTTGGCCACTGGCCTGTTCTCCTCATTAGCCTTTCCTCCCACCCTTAACCACATAGCGTTAACCACGTACCACACAGCTTGCTTCAGCAAAGTCAATGCCCAGCGTGGGCATGGCCCGGATGATAGCCAGGATGGACTGTAGCACATTCCCATAGATGATGGCCTTGTACTCCAGGCATTCTTCTGGTGAATAGCCATCCTGATGAATGATCCTGCAAGGAGGAGACACCCAGCCCTTCGTTGGACCTGAGTAACCAGACCTAAGGGATTGGGACTCTGGGAGGATTTAAAGGGTCATAAAAACCCAATCTCTCTATTCTTACTGCTGTCCCGAAGTGGAGAGTGAGGGACACGGGGCAGGCAGATGAGGGACATTGGGAATAAGATCCTTTATATCCTTTACATCTGGGTTCCTTAAGAACCCAGATAAAGAGCCCTTTATCCTCCATGCTTCCACTGGCTCTACTGACGTCTTCACCCTACCTCAGTCCTTTGGGGCTTTGTTCCTACTCACTTCATCTGTTTGACGATAGTGCTCTTTCCTGACTCCCCAGCACCTGCAGGGAGAAATGCTTATGCTTCAGATTTCCACCGGCTCTCCCCAACCCTCCAGTAGATGGCCCGTGAGAAGTCTAAGCCACTGCTCGCTTGGGAGCCTTGTTAGGGGAGAACACATAGGGATGATTACTGCCCCAATTTCTGCCAGCTTTGAGCTCAGGCCATTTGATCTGGAATTAGAGGAGAGTTTCTCAACCTCTGCATTATTGACACTTTGGGCTGGATGGTTCTTTCTGTGGAGGGCTGTCCTGTGCATTGTAGGGTGTTTAGCAGCACTCCTGGCAGAGGCCAATAGCACTCCAGTCTTCCAGCTGTGACGACCAAAAATGTTCCCGACATTTCCAAGTGTCTTGGGGTGGGGGTGGAGATGTACAAGATCTCGTTGAGAACCACTGATAGATTCAGGGGAACTCCTTTAACACATTTGTACTCTATTTTTACTCAGGAGAGTGATCTTGGGGTGAGATTGGAGAAAGCTGGATCACCTCACTGAAATACTATTTTTTCGTTATCTTACTGTTTCCATTATTGACTAAAATTTTCTTAGATCCTCATTCACACCCCACTCTCCCTCTAACAAAGACCCGCATACCCTTCAGCTCTCTCCCCCACTCTATACTATCCCTGATGCCTTAAACCACCCCCCCCCCCCCCACTTATCCTGTGCTTGGTCCCTCTAAGCTTCTTACCCTGAATATAGAAGAAAGCTGCTTAGGCTTAAAAGATCTCTCAGGGGCCTTGCCGTCTCTTTCCCCTCTGTAGCCTCCTGGGCTCCTTGGAGTCTGCTTACAGAGATGTGCTCTTTAGTGTGTCCTTAGGGCCATGCCACAGATCGGCCGAGGGAAAGGAGGTGCCTTAGTTTGGGGCTCTAGTTCCCAGGTTTGGAAACCCAGCCCAGCCAGCCAGTCTTCTGCTATAAAGATCCTACCTGCTCCAGCTTGCCTACCTCTGTACTACCATTGGGGTTTCTTCCTAAGCCAGGTGTCCCAAACTCTATTGTTTTGGCTCTGTTTACAGCCATGATCAATTTCTGACCGCCTGAGGTGCTTTTCTTTTTTCAGCACAAACCTGTGATCTGCTTAGGAGCTCATCAAGCTGCTGAGCCTCCCATCTGGCAGGGGCTTTAGATAAGGCAGCTGCTGAATAGAAAGCCAGGAAAGGACTTCTCTACAGACTCCATTCGTCCCCACTCAGGGCTCCCCACTTCTAATATTTTTACAAATTTTTTTACTGAAAGCAACGGGAAGGAACCAGTATACTTGCTAAGAACCATTAGGCCGATCCTTGGCACTACATGACACTGATTATATGGTAGGACTTCTGAGTCCACTGTCCTCTTCTGAGTCCTTGACTCAGAGTTTCTGTTTGTAGCTTCAGTAAGTGTCTGCAAGCCCAGAGTTCATGATATTTGCTGAGTTGTTAGGTGTTAGGTTTGGTTAAATTTGGAGATGGGTGGGTGCATCCTGGCCCTCACACACTATTCCTGGTTCAAGGAAGAGCAGAACAGTTCCAGAGTAGCTTTGGCATTCTGCATCTCATTGGGGTGGCTGTGCTCAGCCCTAGAGCTCCTGATCCCCTATCCTGAGACTGGATGGGGAGAGGAAAAATGACCTTCCATCCCTCCTCCCCACACAGTGGGCTAGAACCCACCTACCATCCAGGATAAGCAGGAAGGAGCAGTACCTTCTCCTTCTCTGGCCCATCTTCCCATCTCGCTCACCCAGCAATAGCAGCTTGACGGTCTTGGCTTCCTTGTCAGCATCCTCCTGCAGCTTCTTTTCTAGCTCTTTGGACCTCTTGGCCAGTTCTTTGTCCTCAGCACTGGCTCCACTCCCCATCTTTCTGCCGTCTCCTCCTTGGTGGCTTCCTCTGGCCCTTAAGCTTCTCCTCTAGGGTTTCCTATCTGAGAGATGGAAGATAAGGAAAAAGTAAATTGGGGTCATGTATCAGTTTCTTAGTCCTCCTAAAAAGCCAGCCTGTAGGGAGCTGGGTGAGGGAGTGGGCTCTATATTCTTGTACCCTGCCTGTCTTGCCTGAGGCTACGTACCCCAGCCAGAGACCTACTTAGTCTAGGGATTGTAGCCTTTATATCTAGCAATGTGATGGGTTGAGCCAATTAAGAGCTCAATATGACAAAGGGCAAAGACCTAGGGAAATGATGTGCTGGATTCTGACACAGGAGGATAGGATGCAGTTGCTGGAACTCTCTGGAATAAGATAATGGTTGCCCCATCCTTTTGAGGGACTTATCCCCTAAAAGTCTCTTCCTTCTTAGATTCACTTGCATCTTAGAGCTAGAGATTAGAGACACAAACAGAGGAAGCTTTCCCCACGTTGAGACTCCAGATTACACAGCTTCAAGGCACCAACGCACACTCTTCCATCATAGCAGGCCGGTCCTGGCAAGGAATCTTTGTTTGGGGTTTACCCCTTTTTGGAAAGATTAGAAATGTTTTCTCCAGCTCCTCCAGTGGCTGCTGCACCAGGAAGCTATTAGCGTTGTTCCTTTATGTTGGCTCATCTCTTTATACATACTCCTGTTATTAGCACTTAATCACTTCATTATTGTCGGTTTTACAGATGGGTTTCCTCCAGACTGCATTCCTCCCCCCGAAGGTCAGGTACCAAATCTGATTCATCTTTGAATCCTTCAGACCTTGTGGTTTATTAGTGGATCCTCAATGAAGTTTTGATGAGTGAGGGAAAGAAGGAAAAAGGGTATGTGGTAGAGAGAACGGGGCTGCTTACCCACTAAAGCCACCTGGGACCTAACTTGACTTGGCAAGTGAACTTTGCTGGTATTCAGTGTAGAGGGTTTGTGCTGCCTCACATAACAGTGCTTCCTTGGGAAATTAGACTCTAGCCTCTGGCTCCTCAAAGGTCAGGGCAGCCCTTCCTCTGGCTTTCGTCGCAGCTGCCCCTTCCCAGGGAGAAATGAGTGTGCAGCCTACAAACTGCCTCACAGACATATCAAAGACTCTCTCCATTGGTCATACTTGTCTATGCCAATTATTTCAGTTTACTTAAATGAGTTGCTGTGGAAGCTCCTCAGAGGGACATACTTTAGAATGTTGCTACTGAAAATGTGGTGAAAGGCCCAGCACAGATTACCTGGGAGCTTCTTATAAGTGCAGAATCTTAGGCCTTAACACAGACCTTCTGATTCGGAACTTGCATTTTAACAGGATCACAGGTGACTCTAAGGATACTAAAGATTGGAAAGCTCTGCCCTAGGGAGTACTAGAGAACTGTTTTTTCCTCAAACTGGCCAAATCATCAGAATTACCTGGGATGCTTGTTTCTATATTTCATCAAACTTTAGATGGCACTGAATGGAAGATCATTCTGATTTCAAAGAGGTTAATATATGTGTGTTTTTAAAAGAGTGTGTTTTAGAATCAATAAGTTCCTGTAGTAGTGCCAATTCTAGAGCCTGAGAAACTGTATTCTAAACTAATACAGTTGGAAAAACCCTGATCTAGACTAGTGGTTCTCAGCTTTTGGTGTATATTGGAATTTACCCAGAGAACTTAAAAAAAGAAAAAAATACTGATTTAACTGGTCTGGAGTGCAGTCCAGGCATGAAGAGTTTAAAATTTTCCAGGTGATTCTAATGCGCAGCCAATGCAGAGAAACACTGAGCTCCAAGTATTTAACTTGCTCTTTCCTTTTAGAGTGGAATTGCGCAGCAGTGGCCAGGTAGACTGAGAAAGTGGGAGGTAGAACCTAGGTCTCCCATCTACCAGGTACCCTGAGCTATCCCTGATCACCTTCCTCCTACCCACTGCCTCTCGCCTGCATATCTGGGTATCTGGCTGAGAAGCCCTGGGCCTGGAGCCCAGACTCTCAGGGCTGATGGAGAAGTAGGCAGCCGCCAAGGTGCCTTCCATGGTGATCATCTTTTCCCAATCAAAAATTGGCAGGTGCTTATTGACTTAAGGGAAAACAGGAGAGTCTTTGAAATTGTGACTGTCTTGGAACCTTGGCTATAAAGTTTCAGTAATGATACCTCACCAGCCCTGCCTAACCTACCCACAATATTGGTAACTTATACCTAGGCCAGAGCCGCGCTGCAGCCTGCACTGTTCAGAGCAAGGAACTGCCAGGAACTGTGCTAGACAGTTTACGTGGCTCATCTCAGTTAATTCTCACACTGACTTCAAGGTAAGTGCTCTTGTCCCCAAATTACAGACCAGATAACTGAGACTTGAGGGTTAAGTAACTTTTATTCAAGGTCATATAGCTTAGTAAACAAGCCAGGCAATCTTTCTTTCCACTACCCCACAAAAGCAGCCCGAGAAAGAATGTTGGGCAAAAAAAGACGGGCAAATGCATGAGCTCAGTAACAGCAGCACTTGCATTGTTAAAGGAGCACTGACTTGTTTCACAAGTGGGGAAAATGTTTGAGCTTGTTCCTTTTTTACCTACCACCTCAGCAAACTTCTGTGCTGCTTCTCCTTGTTTCCTAGCTTGCTGGGCTCCCAATTCCCACTACTAAGCTGACTATGGGAACTCCTGGCCCTCACCTGCTCTCTAATTGCACAGACCTGCCCGCTACTAGGCATGGACCATTCTGATGCCTCCTGCCTCCTGTCTTAAGCTCCTGTGCCTTTCCTGTGGCTCTTCTCCTTTATTATCCCATTTGGGTTCAGTGTCCTGGTAGAGTAGGTGCTATTCCCTCCCATTTTAGAGGTGAGTGAATTGAAGCACACAGAAAGGCTATCCACATGTTACTAAACAAGTTAGTATCAGAATCAGCTAGAGCTCATGCGTCCTAGTCCACAGCCCGTATAACCCCGCAAAATTTTTTAGCTTCTTTAGCAACAGACTTTATTGTTTGAATAGTTACAATACTTTGAATGAAAGAAAAAAATCACTGTTTTCCAACTAATTTAATCCTGCTTCCTGAGTTAAGGGGAAGTCTTAGGATCTGTCTTATACCCAGTGGTAGGGATTGTGTGTAAAGCCTTGTCCCAGCTGGAGTTGGGGGGTGGGCATGAAGAAAGAGGAACTCCCTTCAGGGCCTTCCAGTCCAAAGGAAGATTTGGTGTAAATGCACAGAGAAACAATTTGGTTAAAGGAGCACTGTGCTAGTGCTGGAGAATTCAGAGCTGTTTAAAACCTAGCCTCTACCCCTGGTAGAAAAGACAATTACACATCTCACTGTCAGGTTGATAAATTCTCTAGTAGAAGAAGGGAGGGAAAAATTGTAAAATGAACAGACTTTCAAAAGAGAAGCAGAACAACAATAGGAGGAGACATTTGGAGGAGAGGAAAGAGCATGAGAAAAAGCATGGAGGCATGAGATACAAAGTGTGCTCAGAGAAGACTGGGAAGTTTGATATGACTGGACTGGAGTAAAAGAGTGTGGAAAGTGCATGGAGGGGAGGGCTGGGAGACGAGAACAGGAAAGGAAAATTGGGGCTAGCCAGTGAAGGGCCTTGAATGACAAAGGGTTTGGCTAAAACCCATTTAAGACTTATAAGCAAGTATGGTTGGATACAGCTGCATGGTGCTATAAACAATGCGGGGTGACTGGGGTGGGGGACTGGCTCCTGGGAGAAGCTGAGAAAAAGAGCTGAACAGCTTGATTCTAGAAGGATCTAGGCATAATGTTTGGTTTAGGAAACTCATGGCCAATGATCTTTTTGAGGCTGCAGGTATTCTCTCCCAAGTCTAATATCTGCTGAAAGTGGTTTGACCTTGGTAGGAGGCTGACATCACAGGTGAGCATCAGGCGAGAAGCTAAGAGAAGCAGTTCTTCAGAGAATTAAGGAGTGCATTGTCAGTGGGGGCCTAAGGTTCAGGGAGGGCCATTCCAGGAACCATCTGGGATACAGGCTAGGCAATGATGAAGCTGGTTTCAAGCTAGGGAAGATCCCAGAGGCTCAAAGACAACATTAAGTCCCCGATCCTTCATTTCCCAAACTGTTCTACATAGACAATGAAACCCCACTAAGATTCTTGCTGATGTTGTATAGGTGGGGAGATAGCGGCTTAGCTGTAATCAGGGCAGACTTCCTAGCAGGGACAGCATACTGAAAGTCTAGAAATAGGGGAGGGTTACAGGGTGAAGGGTGTGTTGTAGATGGGACGAGGGAGGAGCATGAAGGGACTAGTGAACTGGTTTTCCTAGGTAGGGTGGAGGGCCCGAATTGCCACCTATGGGCTGGTTAGGTAGGTAAACAGGTAGGTAGGTCTGGATTAAGGGGGAATCCTAAAAAGACCTGGCCCAATGCAAGATACCACCCTTTAAAGTTATGTCAAATTTTGTATTGTATCAGAATATAGATGACCTTCTACGTGGTTGCCTGGGACTTGATTTTTAATTTTGAGATTTATTTTATTATTCAATGTTGAGAGCCCAACAGCCTCAAAATTCCTAAAGGCCCCAAGACTAATTTAGTCCGGGGTTAAGACATAGGAGAGTCTTAACTAGGTGGGATGTGGAGGCTATTACAGATTTTTATAGACTTTTGTTGCTTTCCATTTCCTTGATTATAAAAATCATGGATATGCATTGTAGACAGTTTTTAAAATGCAAATAAGTATAAAGAGGAAAAGAAATATAAGCCATAATTCCACCACTCACCGATAATCATTTGTTACACTTTTTGATGTGTTTGTTTTCTATGCATATATGTCACATAATTAGGGTCATACTGTATGTACAGATTTGTGCATCCATTTTTTTCACCTAACTTTACATTGTAAACATTTTCACCTTATTAAGAGATTCTTCAAGAACAATTTTTAATGGTTGTATTTCATTGTATACATATGACATAATTTAAACATTTTCCTATTGTTGGACCTTTAAGTTTCCAACCTTTCTATGTGATAAACATTGCAGTTATGAACAATTTTGTGCATATTTTTCTTGCAGCGCTTTTTAGAAGAACAATTTCCTGGAAGTGGAATTACTGGATCAGATAATACGAACCTTTTTAAGACTCTTGAGTAGACATTGCCAAATGGCTTTCAGAAAGATTGTATCAATGTTTTTTACGACCACCAGTAGGATATGTGTGTGTCCCATCTCACTACCCCCTTCCCTGCTTTAGGATTTTTTTTTTCCTTTAATCTTTGCTAATTTGATGGGTGAACATGGTATCTCCTTGTTCTCTTTTTAGTTTTATTGATTCTTTGTGAGGTGAAGTTTCCCGCCCCACCCCCCCATGTTTACGGAGGCCATGTTTTTTTGAGTTTGTCCAGGATGAAGAGCAGTAAGTAGGCAGGGATCAATGGAGGCAACACCAGGTGCAGGTAGGGAATAGGGTTCAGGGTCCACAATCCAGTCTGGGGAGGAGGGGAGGAAGCAGAGTTCGGGAAGGAATTTGGTTGAGGTGGTGAGAACTGGGAGGAGCTGAACAAACAGCATTAGTACAACTGGGTGTGGGGGCAAAGGGCTCCCGCAAGGTAGAGACACAGGAATAGACTAATAGCTGCTAATACGTTTAATTATGTGCAGTGACGTTATAGGGCCTTTCTCCCACATGTTTCCTTTAAGTAGGATTCTCTGCCACTTGGGAGTGGGGGTTCTGGTTGTGTGGGGTATCTGCAGTCCCCAAAATAGCCCAGCACCCCTTCTTTATAGACTGCAAGGTGAATCAACCTCTGAGAGTGTCAACAGGGGACCAAGGCCAAAGCACAGCAATGATATTACTGAACATTAACTGAGTAGTAACTACAAGCCATGCACTTAACTTATATTAGTTCATTTATCCTAACAACTACCATATAAAGTGGGGTCTCTTACACTCATTTTATAGAGGAAATAGAAGCACAGAGAAGTTAACATTCCCAGTGGCAGTCAGGAAGTAGGTGGAGTCTGGAATTGAACCACACTGGCTACAGAGCCTAAGCTCTTGACCAACAAATACAGAAATAAATGTGGGAAGGGGAGTCAGAACTGCAGGACACACCCTGCCTAGCTACGCCTGCCGGGAAGGACTTCTGCTAAAAGAGAACCTTGGCACAATAATAATAGCTATCTTTTATTGGGCACTGGCTTTGTGCCAGGTATCATGCAAAGATGCCTAACGTTTCATCCTCACAATAACCCCTTTGAGTGAGGTACTGCGATTACCCCATCTCGCTTTACTGGTGAGGAAGCTGACGCACAGTCCTTGCCCAAGACGCTGCGGGGCGGATGCTGAGTGTCGGCTGCCCACGTGGCGCCGGGAAGAGGAAAAAATGGCGGGGGCGGGGCCGGGGCCGACTTGGCGGGGGAGGGCCCGAGCAGGGGCGGGGCCACGGACTTGGCGGGGCCTGGGGCTGCGGAGAAGCGCGCCGGCGCTGGCGAGGTTTCAGTGGGGTTGCACCTGTTGCGTGACTCCACCACAGTCCAGTTACCCGAGTCCGACCCGAATACCCAGAAAGTGTGGAGAGAAGCCCAGACGAGTTCCGGGTCCCGCTCTCTGGGGAGCACGTGGCCTGCCCGCCTCTGGAGTGCGGGGCTGGGGGTCGGGACGCCGGGGTCTACAAGGCCAGTGCAGCGGCCCAGGTCGGCAGGGGTCCGCCTCCCTACAGCCAGCAATTTTGAAAGACTGTCTTACTTCTCCCATATCAGTGCCAGGGCAGGGGCCCTTGGAGCGACTTGCCGGGGTCTGGATCCCAGCCCTTCTCCCGTCCCTAGCGACCGGGCTTCCCGGCTTTGCAGACCCTGGAGAGCAGACTTCCCGGTACCCCTCAGGACTCGGGCAGCATGGCCTCAGGTGAGTGTGTGCGCGTGTGAAGGAGGGCAGGGTCTCTGGGACAGAGAAGTGCAGTGTCCAGGGTGACAAGAGGGTGGGCACAGCCTGCAGACCTACAGAAGGCGGACAGCTCCTCCCGGGGAGCGCCTGGAGAGCAGAGCCTGAGTGTGGAAAGACAGAAGGCAAAGTCAGAAGCCGCTGGGGTCTCTTGCCCAGACCCCAGAGAAGCCCCTGACTCCTGGCCTCCCTGCCTTCCTAGAGGGTAGCTTCTGTGGACAGTGGAATTTTCCCAAGACAGGCTCCTCCCTACTGGGCTGGGATTCTCAGTTCTACCCCATCCTCTCCGAGCTGGGCTACCCCTGGGGCCGGGGGTCAGACGAGGAAAAAAATCCAGAGGGGCTGGATTTTCATGGAATCCGCTGGCCTTGAGAGGAAAGTGTTCTGAGCTTGGGGGTGCTTGCACTGGATCCCTCTCTATTACTATTTGTTTTCTGCCTGGCTGGCTGGACCAGTTAGCCTGGACTTTGACCCTTTTGCTCCAGAGCCCTGGCAAGGGGCAAGGGGCAAGGGGCAAGGGGCTCCTGAGGGCTTCGTGGAGTGCTGGGGCTGGCCCTTCTCCATCTTGTTTCCTCACTTCCACCCCCCAGGGGAAGTGAGGAAACAAGTGACACGACCATCCGTGTAACTCCGGCGGACTGAGGAGAGGAAGGGAGGGTTAAAGGGGCAGGGATGGAGGCGCCCCCTCCTGAGGTTGCCTAGACAACATCAGAAATCATGGCCAGGGCCTCTTCCGCCTGCGGGGCCTCTGCTTCCTGCATCAGTCACTCCCGCTGGGGGCGGGGCAGAGGAAGGGGTTGGATGTGGCAGAGCCAGGCCCAGCTGGTGCGGCTCAGACTACCCCCCCCCCCCCCCCGCCGTCTCTGCGGCCGGAGCCATGGCATCCTATTCATCTGGTCCCGGCAAATCCAAGGCCAAATATCCCTTTAAGAAGCGGGCCAGCCTACAGGCTTCCTCTGCAGTACCAGGTGAGTGTGTGCTTCCTGGCCTCAGGCTGGCTCTGCCCCTACCTCTCGCCCAGGCCACTGGTCCCCTCAGGAGGGGGTCTTCTCCTGCACCTTCTCTGCAGTGGTGACCCTTGTCCCCTTCCCAGGGACAGCTGGCTTGGGAGGTGGTGTGGGGAGGGAGGTGGGGTGGAGGGTGACAGGGTTCTGTGTCGGGGATGCTGTCCTCTGTAACGAGGAGTGGGTATGGGTGTGGGTGCAGCAAGAGTGTATTTGCACACGTGTCAGCGTGTGGATGTGCTAAGACTGTTTGCATGTGGAGTGTGTGTGAATGGAGTGGGGGATGTGTGGGACTGACTAGTTTGCAGACTGGCCACACTGCTGGTGTCTGTGCCTTTACCAGGCAGGCTCAGGCTGTCCTCTTGCAGTTAGTTACTCTTTCTAGGATCCTAGATCTTGAACCCCCTTACTGGGGGTCTGATGTTAAAGCATACTTATTGCCGCCCGGCATCCGGGGTCTAGGGGCTCAACTGTATCTATTGTTTGCAGTTTGTTCATTCCTGATCTGTCTTGTGAGCTTCCTCAGAAGTATGGGGTGTCCTTGGGCTGGGCCCGTGCGGGGGCTCAGGCTGGGGCCGCTGCCGGCCTGCGTGTTCTCCTGCACCCTTTGGTTCGGCTCCCACTCCTGTAGGCATCTCTGCACCGTTTGGATCTTGCAGCGTGGTGCAGCTGTGCCCATCGCCCTGAGGGCTCGGCTGCCTGGGTCCGTGCTTGCTGAGGGATAGCTACCTGCCGTCCGCTGCTCCCAGGCCTGTGGCTAAGGGAAGACCACCCCCACTTTGGTGACCAGGTCAAGCCAGTGCCCCCACCCCCGGAGCACCTGTCTGTACTTGTAGCCTGATTTTGCGTGTGCCTACCTCCTGGTTTTCTTATGCTACTGAAGATGCTGGCCTGAGTTCTGTATTGGCCTGAGGGTCTGTGTTCTCTGTGCCCAGGGAACAGGTCTGTGCCTCCAGAGGGTGTGTCCCCTGAGGCTAGATCTGTATACCTTGGGTTGGTCACATGGTGGGAACATCTGATTCTTGGGGGTCAAAGCCTTGGGTACCTCTCTGCCTGCCAGGGCAGCCTTGGCAGTGAGTGAGGGGCTCTGGTCAAGTGGGTAGACAGGTTGACAAGAATCTTGGAGTTGGTGGGAATGGCTAGGGAGTAGCCCCCTCTGGCTTTTGACCACCCCTCCCCACGCCGTGTGTGTGTGTGTGTGTGTGTGTGTGTGTGTGTGTGTGTGTATGTGGGTGTGGGTGTGGTACTGTAGCACAGACTCTGGGAGAAGGGACCAGCAGGCAGCTGGGTCTTCTAGACCTGGCCTCAGGAAGTGTGGAGGTTATTGCCTGTCTGTCCCCTCTAGTGAACCCTGGCAGCCCTGTGTGGTGGCTTGGCAGGCTGGGGGGATGGCTCTGCGTGCCAGAACCTGTCCTGGTCACCCCAGCATTTCTGTGGAGACCCTGGGTCACCCTGCTAGGAGAGGTGGTTGAGATTAGGGCCTTTGACTCAGTTCTGCCGACCCGATACACACCAGCCCTGGAGGTCTGTGGTCAGTCTCTCTGGAGGGGGTTAGAAGTGGGGAGGAGCTGTGTAGGGTCAGGGTTCTTGGGGGAAGCAAGGGCCTTAGGCTTTGTCTTAACACTCTGAGGGCAGAGCTGGTGCCCATCTTCCTTCCGCTTTCTGCTCTGCCCTCTTCCAAGTAAGAGACAGTGTTCCCACCCTGCCAATTCTGTTCTCTTCACACCCTCACTGCTCATTGCCTTGGCCTACGCTGGGCCCAGAAGCTCCCCCCGCCCCCAGTGGGTGGGACTGCATGTGGGGAGTGTTTGGAGGGTCCCAGGAGTTCATAATCACAGATGATGGTACTTTCCAGAACTATCTTGCAGAGCCGTATCTCTGTGCGCCTTATAGCAGCTGTGGCTAGGCAGGGCAGGACCCCTTATCACCCCATTTTAGGCAGACTTGAAGCCTCCGGAAGGTAGAGACTTGCCAGTAATTGGGAACAGAGTCTGACTCAAGTCCTCCAAATTCTAGTCCCACTTCTGAACCTCTTCTCCTGGGCAGTCTGTCCCCAACGATAGGCTTGGACAGGGGCTGGAGGTCTAGGGGGCCATGAACCAGTCCCCTGGGCAACAGGGAAGCTCCGTAACTGGTCCTTTCCTGGACCAAGCCTCTACCCTGGCTGCCAGCCAGTTCCTCTCCCCAGCAGGGGCCCTGTCTCTCCCAAGAGACCCCGTAGTCAGGGGCCCAGAGGGCAGTGGTGAGCCAAACAAGGCCATTGGGCAGAGGAAGCTGGCCTGGGGCTGTTGGGTATGGAGGTGAGGAGGGCTGCTCGTCCCCTCCTACTCTTTGGCTAGCCAGGCCCTACACACTATCCCCTAGGGCACTGCATTTTAAGGAGGCTTGTCCCTTCCCTGCCAGCCTGCCCTGCCCATAACAGCCTGCCCTGCTTCACCCCCTTGGGGGCCCCACTTTGGACTGGGCCCTGGCACTGTAGAGGTTAAGGGCCTGTTCAGTTTGGGGGTTCCTCTTACCTCCCAACTCTGATACTCCTTCCCTTGACTTCTTTACTCCCCTGAGCTTCCCCAGTCCCCTGCTTGCCGTCATCCCAGGGTCTCCCCTGCATGCAGCTGCACTTGGTACAGCCCGTGCCGGCCCCTGAGCTGTCCTGGGGGACTGGCTGCAGCTCCACTCAGCAAACAGGCGGGCAAGGGGCACAGGGCTGCTGGCCGGCGCTGCCTGACTGCAGGTAAGGCCCAGGCAGGCACCAGGGCGAGGGGGGGCTAGGTCCTGGATCTGGGGCAGGCACCCCCTCTTCTTTTTGTCCAGCCTTAGGACAGGACTCTGGGGTGTTGGGAAGTGGGCCCAGAGACTTCAAGGCATGCTGCCTGGTAGAGCCTCTAGTCCATCCTGAGCCACAGTGGAGAGGGAAAAGGAGGGTGCTGGAGGGGAGTACCCCCCACGGCTGACTGGGAGAGCTTCCTGCTGGGAGGGTGGGGCTGGGGAGCCCAGGGAGGGTCCTCTGGGGTGGGCTGGGAGCTCAGGCAGCCTCTCTAGACTATCAGCTTCAAGGCCTTTAGTGCCAGCCTCCTGTTGGAAGCTGAGGAATTCTTCCTTCCGTGGAGAGAGACTCTGGCTTCTGATACTCCCTTCCCCAGGGCCTCCGGCCCAGATCCTGGGGCCTCTGAGTGGCGCAGACTGTTTGTGGCAGCTCCCTTTGGAGGGGCAGCCAGCAGTGGGAGGGGCAGGCTGGGGCCAGTCCACATCTTGGCAGCCCTGGGGTCCTGGGGGAGAGGGCAGGCCTCTAGGGAGGAGGTAGGGTTCCTGCTGCCAACCAGGTCCTCCACTTCCTCTCTTCCTCTTCCCTTGAAGGCTGGTCCCCAGGTCAGAGCTGAGTGGCAGCTGTGGCTTCCCTGGGCTTTGTAGGTCTAGGGTATCAGGCGCAGACCCTGGCCCTTGAGAGGGGGATCTGCTGGTCCAGAGGCAGGTCTGATCCTGGACTGGCTGCCCTGGAAGCTGTGCACTTGGCATCGCTGGTGTGGCCTTAATGAGCGCCTGGAGAGAGGGGGGGTGGGGAGTGTGTGTGTGTGTGTGTGTGTGTGTATACGTGTGTACATGGACACGTGGGTGCCTGCCTGTAGCAGGTACTCACATGGAGGTTCTCTCATGGCCTGATGGGGTGGCCCCTAGTCCAGGATTCAGATTTTTATTCCTGGGGTGAATGAATCCACTTGTTCTAGGGGCAGACTCGTGGCCCCACCCATGAGCCTGGAATGGGTGAGGGGTCCCCGTGCCAGACTGCAGGTGAGGTCCACATGCGGGCTCACTCCTCAGCCTCTGAGGGGTGACTGGCCTCTCTCCGGGGCTGGCCTGGGGCAGGCAGGGGCCCAGGGCTTCCAGTGCACCCAGGCCCTGCCCTTCACCCTTTGACCCTGCATCACTGTCTCCACAGAGGCTCGGGGTGGGCTGGGGGCCCCTCCGCTGCAGTCTGCCCGATCCCTGCCAGGCCCTGCCCCCTGCCTCAAGCACTTCCCGCTCGACCTGCGCACGTCTATGGATGGCAAATGCAAGGAGATCGCCGAGGTATCGCCTGGCACCGCACCCTGTGTCCCCCCATCACTGCCGCCATGCCTAGTCTTTGCTCCCCTCACCCCTTCTCCACCTCACCTGTCCCTTTACTTCACGCTTGGCTGTGCCCTGATCCCCTAGCCTGTACCAGGTACCCCCAGCTCCTGTGCCCTCACCCCATCCCCAGACTCTGATGGCTAGGCCACACTGACCCTTCCTTCCCTCCCACCAGGAGCTGTTCAGCCGCTCCCTGGCTGAGAGTGAGCTACGCAGCGCCCCATACGAGTTCCCGGAGGAGAGCCCCATCGAGCAGCTGGAGGAGCGGCGGCAGCGCCTGGAGCGGCAGATCAGCCAGGATGTCAAGTAAGCCCCCAGGTTCAGAGCCAGACAGGCCACCTCAGGGGGCAAGCCATGGGGTGGGGGGCACAGCCAGGCGGCCCTGGGGTGGGGGGCACAGGAAGCGTGGGGCTGGGGGGAGGGACACAGGACAGTTGGCCCAGCATCCCTCTGTCTCCATCCGGACGCTTTCAGAGCCCCATCTCTCTTCTCTTCCAAGCAGTCCTCCCTCTGGGGCCCCCTGGGGAGGCGGCGCAGCGCACTGGTGTGAAGCATAGGCTTTGGAGTCAGGCTGCTGGGTTCTGGTTCCGTTTTCTACCCACCAGTGTGGCCTGGAACATGTTGCTTAACTTCTGGGTGTGCTTTCTCATCTCTGATGTGGGGCAAGAGCAGCACCCACGGCATAGGGTTCTACATCCCTGTGAGGACCACAGGTGACACCACATGCACGGCACCTAGGACAGTGCAGGCACCTGGGAGCAAGGGCCTCCTCAGCTGCCTGACCTCTCACTCCTCTCACCTCTAGGCTGGAGCCGGACATCCTGCTTCGGGCCAAGCAAGATTTCCTGAAGACAGACAGTGACTCGGACCTCCAGTGAGGAGGGCAGAGGGGTACGGGGGATGCAGGGCTGGGGCCTGTCCCACTGCTGTCTCCAGCCCCTCCCTCGTACCCTCCACTTGTAGGCTCTACAAGGAGCAGCATGACGGGCAGGGCGACCGGGGCCTGTGGGAGCGAGATGTGGTGCTAGAGCGGGAATTTCAGCGGGTCACCATCTCCGGGGAGGAGAAGTGTGGGGTGAGTGTCCCCGTCCCCTGGATCCTGGTGGGCTCCCCGAGTCTGGGCAGCTGGGGGTAGAGGCCAGAGAGGGTGTTTCTCTTTCTTGAAGCTGGAGGGGCAGAGGGTCTGGCTGGAAGCTAGTTGCTGTGCTGAGAGCAGAATGGTCTGAGGGTTTCTGGGCTCAAGGCCCAGGGAAGAGGTGAGGGTGAGTCGGGTCTGGGTCTGGGACTGGGATCAAGGAGAGTGATTCCCCGTCTCCAGGTGCCATTCACAGACCTGCTGGACGCAGCCAAGAGCGTGGTGCGGGCACTCTTCATCCGGGAGAAGTACATGGCCCTGTCGCTGCAGAGCTTCTGCCCCACCACCCGCCGGTACCTGCAGCAGCTGGCCGAGAAGCCTCTGGAGACACGGACCTATGAGCAGGGCCCAGACACCCCTGTGTCCGCTGGTGGGATCCCCCATCCCTGTCCTACTCCAAGTGCCCTGGTATCCCAGGCTCCCTGAGCTTGGTGCCCAAGAACCTCAGCCTGCCTGCTTTTTCCCACACCCGAGTTCATTCCAGCCTCTTGGCATGCAGGGGTGGAGGCAGGGGCAGGAGCTGTCCTGCTGGGGCTTCTGGGCCAGGCAGCAGGTGGCCTGGAAGAGGCCTGGCCCTGACTCCACCCTTCTCACCCCTGCAGATGCCCCAGTGCACCCCCCTGCGCTGGAGCAGCACCCGTATGAGCACTGTGAGCCGAGCACCATGCCGGGGGACCTGGGCTTGGGTCTGCGCATGGTGCAGGGCGTGGTTCACGTCTACACCCGCAGGGAACCCGATGAGCAGTAAGAGGGGCGTGGGGCATTCTGGGGGCGAAGCTGTGGCGGGCTGCATCGGCTCGGGAGGGCCCACAGGGCCTGGCTTGCTCTCCTCACTCAAGCTCCCCCTACACGCCAGCTGCTCAGAGGTGGAGCTGCCGTACCCCGACCTGCAGGAATTTGTGGCAGATGTCAATGTGCTGATGGCTCTGATTATCAATGGCCCCATGTGAGTCTGTGCCCGTACCAGACACTTGGCTCCCCTCCCAGCCTGGATTCTTCCAGCCCCAGCCCTGCCCCAGACACCTGTCACCCAGTCTCCCACCCTTTCAGTCACCGAGTCCTAGATTTTCCCGTCATCTGCTGCCCCCTTGGCAGCCTCAGGCCTGCACCTTCCTGCTTCCTCCCTCTGCTCTGCTACCCAGGCCCTCCCAGGTGCTTCCTTGCGGGCCTGAGCCCCTGCCTGCTTCCCCTTCTGCCCAGAAAGTCATTCTGTTACCGTCGGCTGCAGTACCTGAGCTCTAAGTTCCAGATGCACGTGCTGCTCAATGAGATGAAGGAGCTGGCCGCCCAGAAGAAGGTGCCCCACCGAGACTTCTACAACATCCGCAAGGTGGGTCCTCACCCCCAAGCCTGACCCTGCACCTCTGCCCAGCCTCCCCCTCCAGGGCCTGGGTCCCCACCCAGCATCCAGTTTGAAGAGTCCTCTCCCATCCCACCGCCCAGGCTCCGGACTGTCCTGGCCTCCCGTGGACCCAGCAGTCCCCGTTCCCCCCCAGGTGGACACGCACATCCATGCCTCGTCCTGCATGAACCAGAAGCATCTGCTGCGCTTCATCAAACGGGCGATGAAGCGGCACCTGGAGGAGATCGTGCACATGGAGCAGGGTCGCGAGCAGACGCTGCGGGAGGTCTTCGAGAGCATGAATCTCACTGCCTACGACCTGAGTGTGGACACGCTCGACGTGCACGCGGTCCGTCCCAGTGGTAGAGGGGCTGAGGGGCTGAGCCAGTGTGCAGGCCAGGGGTCAGGGGTGACTTGGGCCTGCCCTTCTCCCCCAGGACAGGAACACCTTCCATCGCTTTGACAAGTTCAATGCCAAATATAACCCTATTGGGGAGTCTGTGCTCCGAGAGATCTTCATCAAGACCGACAACAGGGTTTCTGGGAAGTACTTTGCTCACATCATCAAGGTAGGGAGGAGGGGCTGCCAGGGCCCACGTATAGGGAGGGGCAGCGTCGGCCTGCGGCAGCCCTCCCTGACTGGGTAGCTGGGGGCTTGCATAGGTGGGTGGGGAAGGTGGGTGAGAGGCATGAAGGGGTCTGACTGAGCACACCTGGTGGGCACGAAGACAGGGACGGGTGAGAAGCCTGAGGGTGACAGTTGCCTCACACGTCCCAGGAGGTGATGTCGGACCTGGAGGAGAGCAAATACCAGAATGCGGAGCTGCGGCTCTCCATTTACGGGCGCTCAAGGGACGAGTGGGACAAGCTGGCGCACTGGGCCGTCATACACCGTGTACACTCTCCCAACGTGCGCTGGCTCGTGCAGGTGCCCCGCCTCTTGTGAGTGTCCCTTGGAGTGGGAGGGAACGTGGGGGCAGAGGTCAAGAGGCCAGGGCCTCCTCCTGCCCTCCTGGGATGGCTGACCCTCCCCTGTCCCAGCCGAGCCCTTGGAACTGGAGGGACTCCCTGGTCCACTCACGGTCTGTCCCGCCCAGCACACCCAATATGGCTCAAAAATGCTTCTGTGATTCTGCCCTGACCTGCACATACCTGTGTGCACTCGTCTCGCCTGCAGTGACGTGTACCGTACCAAGGGCCAGCTGGCCAACTTCCAGGAGATGCTGGAGAACATCTTTCTGCCACTGTTCGAGGCCACCATCCACCCTGCCAGCCACCCGGAGCTGCATCTCTTCTTGGAGCATGTGAGGGTGTGGCCCAGGGCTGGGTATGGGGGGGGACACTGCCTCAGGCCTGGCTGCGGCTCTGGACCTGACCCCAGTGTCCTGTGCCAGGTGGATGGCTTTGACAGCGTGGATGACGAGTCCAAGCCTGAGAACCACATCTTTAACCTGGAGAGCCCCCTCCCCGAGGCTTGGGTGGAGGAGGACAACCCACCGTATGCCTACTACTTGTACTACACCTTCGTCAACATGGCCATGCTGAACCACCTGCGCAGGTGCCTGCTCCTGGGCTCTGCTGGTGCCGTGTCTCTGCCTCCCCTGCCAGCTCTCAGCCAGCAGGCCTTACTCTGGGCCTGCCCTGGGCTGGGGCCACCAGATCTCTGACCCACCTCTTGGCCCCAGTCTTAGATTGGATGGGTTCTCTGCCCTCGGGGCTCTGTGGGTCAGCCCTCGCTGACCAAGAATCTACCCCTGCCCCCTGGTCCTAGGCCCACAAAGTCACTGGGTGGGGGCTCAGGAGCCCAGGCGAGCCAGGCTTGGGACCCGACGCTGTCTTCATGCCCCCCAGGCAGAGGGGCTTCCACACGTTTGTGCTGAGGCCGCACTGTGGGGAGGCCGGGCCCATCCACCATCTGGTGTCGGCCTTCATGCTGGCTGAGAACATCTCGCATGGGCTGCTTCTGCGCAAGGTCAGGCTCCGCACCCCAGCCTCCCCTCCTCCCAGCCCTTCAAGCCTCTTCAGCAACTGGTCCTCCTCCCCAGCTTGGACCCCAGCCTCCACACTGAGGCCCGAACTTGGATTCTGGCTGTAACCGACCCTCTGCAACTCAGGCCCGTCCTGGACTGCCCCCTGTCCCCCACTGTGACCTGTAACCCCCAGAGCCAGGTGTCCTCCCTAGTCTGGAGGCCACCTGACAGGCCTGCCCTCCCTGTTGCCTGCCCAGGCCCCGGTCCTGCAGTACCTGTATTACTTGGCCCAGATTGGCATCGCCATGTCTCCACTCAGCAACAACAGCCTCTTCCTCAGCTACCACCGGAACCCACTACCTGAGTACCTGTCCCGCGGCCTCATGGTCTCACTGTCCACCGACGATCCCCTGCAGTTCCACTTCACCAAGGTCAGCACACGGCGGCAGCCTGGTGGGCGGGTGTCCTGGGACACGAAGGCCACCCAGACAGGGCAGGTCTCGGGGCTGGTGCTGCCCTCTGCTGGTGGAGTGCAGCATGCCTCATGGCAAGTCCATGGGAGGGGCGGGTGGCAGGCCCGGTCCCCCCGCCTGAGGGAACCTGGCCTGTGCAGGAGCCACTGATGGAGGAGTACAGCATCGCCACCCAGGTGTGGAAGCTCAGCTCCTGCGACATGTGCGAGCTGGCACGCAACAGTGTGCTCATGAGTGGCTTCTCCCACAAGGTACTGCACCCCCTTGGCATCCCCTCTCCTCCCCTGCTCTGCATTTTGGGAAGGTCCCAGGGTAGCTGGCCCCTCAGAGCTGGCTGCAGCCCTGCGCACTGTCCTGCCCCTTCAGGTGAAGAGCCACTGGCTGGGACCCAACTATACCAAGGAGGGCCCTGAGGGCAATGACATCCGCCGCACCAATGTGCCGGACATCCGTGTGGGCTACCGCCATGAGACCCTGTGCCAGGAGCTGGCGCTCATCACGCAGGCCGTGCAGAGCGAGATGCTGGAGACTATCCCGGAGGAGGCGGGCATCACCATGAGCCCGGGGCCTCAGTGAGCCCGGCCCAAACAGTGCCCCCGCGTCTTGGCACCTTGACCACGTTCTGTCCTCAGACCCCTCCCGCCCTGTTGTGGTCTCTGCGTGTGTCTGTTCTTTGTTCTGTCCTGCATGTCTCTACCTGCATCTGTGCCGCCCAGGAGCCGCTTTACCCTTGTCTTGGCTCGGGTGGCACCTGATGGCCCAGGTTTGAGGTCTGCCCTGCTGGTGGACCTGTCCCAGGATCCTCTGAAGGCTGGCTGTTCTGCGGGCATCTGAGTGTCCACAAGAGCCAGGGATGGTTGTGGGGGTCTGGCCCTTGGCGTCCTGGCTTGGGCAAATTTGAGCTTTGGCTGGGGCTTGAGTTTGGGCCTCCGTCTTGCTTATGCGGCTGAGGGGCAGTCAGGTGTGGCCTGTACACGTGTGTTGTGGGCACGGACTGCCAGGGATCTGCGGCAGGTAGAATTGGCTGAGTCACAGCCCTGGCTGCCTGGGCTTGGGCCCCGGAGGTGCTGGACCAGCACCTCTGCCAAGTCACGGCCCAGCAGCTTTCACCGTCCTTCCTCTGGTCCATGTGCTCCCCTGGTGTCAGCTTCCTGTGCCTCTGTGGGAGGGGGCAGCTGCCCTGTGCTGTGTCTGGCGCCATTGCAGCTGGAGGGTCCTGGATCTGCCACCAGCCCTGAGGGCAGTATCCCTGCTGTGGTCCCCAGAGTTTTGACCAGACCTGGATCCCACCTGGTCCCCTGTGTTGTGTTCTGGACCGAGGCCTTTGCTATGAAGTGCGGTGTTTCATACAATCCCATCTTTCCTAGTGCATGAGAAATAAAGATTATTTAAGTAATGAGGCAGATGGGGTCTCTGTTGGGAGAGGGAGAGCTGTGGTGGATGGTGGCTGAGGTCGGGTCCAGGAACACTGTGGATGGAGATACAGAAAATTCTGAGGGGAGTGACTGGGCTTGAGTGAGTGTGTCTATGCATGTGGAAACTGACAAAGGCAGCGGGTGGGAGGAGAGGCCCACCGGGGACCTGTCTGCTGCCCCTAGGCCCTTGTCCAGCCTGCCCCCTCTGAAATGGACACTTGGCCCCAGGTCTCGGGCACATCTCTGTCACATCAGTTTGGGGAGTAGCATCCCCTTTCCACCTTCTACTTCCTCCTCACCTCCAGCCTCTTAGGACACCCTAGTAGATGTGGGAATGTGAGATTACAAGCAAGCCTGAGGCCAGTGGTTCTGAAACTCTGGGGACATCAGGCCCTTCTGGGGAGCTTGTTTAAAACGCTGTTTCCAGGTCCTACCCTCTGCAATTCTGATTCAGTAGGTGGGAGGCGTAGCGCAGAAATCTGCAAGCTCCCGGCAGATTCTCTTGCAAAGGGTTGGAGCAAGCGTGTGCCTTCTGAATCCAGACCTAACCAGCTTGGCTTCAGTCCCATGTTTAATTCATGATTTTTGGAGCACCTCCTTGGGCACAGAGGTTGCTGGACTCTGTTGCCCGTGTAAGGAGGAGAGTGGAATGTGCCCTGTGCCGTGCAGGGTCTTGGGTTGGCGATGGAGAAGCTGTTTGCTGCTGCTGCTGCTGCTGAGTGGGGAGAAAGACGGCTGGTCGCTTCAGACACAATTAGCCCTAGAACAGTGTGAGCCTGCCTAACTGAGGGCCTGGAGAGGGACCAGGAGGCTGGCTGCCTCCCCACTCCTGGGCAGCTCGCTCTGCTCCAGCCCCGCCTCTCTTCCTGCATCTGCATCTTGCCTAGCCCTCTGGGCAGAAGCTCCCCCGATGCCACTGCCTCCTGAGGGCTACTGGCCAGGCGCACTCCTGGCCAAGGCCCAGGGTCCTTCTGTCTTCAGAAGGCATCTCTAGCCAATTTGTTCTAGCCGTTTACACAACGTAGAGCAGAACGTTAGAGCTGGATGCTGAGCAAGAGATTGTACAAGTCTGGCTGGTTTCTGGTTGGGGAAACAGGCCCAGGAGATGCAACTGGCTGGTGGCGGAATCTGGGCTGGAGCCAGGGGAGCTTGGGGTCCAGGGCTCCCCACCTCACGCTGGGCCTGCATCTGCCCAAGGGAGGATGCTTTAACAGGCTGAAGGGAACTTACTTTTCAAGGAGGTGAATGTATTTAATAGTAAAAAAACATGTCGTGTCTTCATCTGTAAGACAAGGAAGGAGGATTAGAAGATCTTTCTAGAAGGCAAGAATTACCTGTCTCATTGGCTAGCACTTAGGACAGCCAAGACTCCGTATTTTCTCATTGAACTTGTCATATAATAGAATCCTTCATTCCATTTTCTCGTCCCTTGTACATTCTTCTCAGTGTTCTGAGGCCTAGCTGTAAGAATATTACCAATTTAAAAAGTTTCTTAACAGCCTCCCCACTGTTTTTTTTTAAACAACTTGCTTCTAGATATTTTGTCTCTCAGAAATTTCTCTTTTAAACATTTATTGAGAGCAAATAATTTTAAAACAGACCTTAGTACTTTTTCCTAACTGAAAAGAGTAATTTTCATTTAAAAAGTTTGGAAAATATAGAAAAAATGGGAAGAGGAAAAAAGCCCACTCATAATCTACCAGTTTCAACAAATATTTGATCAACTTCTGTCTGAGATACATTTGTATGTTTAAAATATATTTTATATATTTACATATTCCTTTCAGTTCTTTTTAAAAAGGCATTTTAAGTTGAGATCATACATGTATAATTTTGTATTTAAAAAATATTATAATGTCCTTCCACATTTCATTAATATTTTTACATTCTTTATAAATTTTAATCACTGTACACTGCCCCATGATGAGCCTCACCATAATGGCTCTTCTTTGTTAAGAATAACTATGGCCTAATGTCGTGGCTACCAGTGTCTGCTTTGGCTCCAGACCACTGGGGTTTGAATTTTGGCTTCACTGCTTACTGGCTGTGTGACCTTGGGCAAGTTACTTCCCCTCTCTGTGCCTCCAGGTCCTCACCAATTTCATAGGGATAATAATAGCACTTTTCTCATGGGTTGATTTTGGATTCACTGAGTCTCGATATAAAGCACTAAGTGCTCAAAAAATATTAAATATTATTATCGTTGCATATAGGGCTTTACAGATTATTCCTAATCTAGATGACCATGAATGAAATGACCAGGTCCAAGATATCTATCTTATTGCTTCTTGATAGAATGAATCAAAGTGTGTCAACTGAAGTTAAAGTCCTTTCCCTGCCTTCTGTCTCACCCACTCCAGTGCAGTCCTTCTACCTCCTTCCCTTTCTTGGAATTATGTCATGCCCCTCCTCGTGGCCTGCTTGGGAGGTGTGTGTGGAAGTCTTTGTGAAGAGGTTGCATCTTCCCTCCTCTCCCTCTTTCCTCGATGGTCGGGATCCAGGGCTTCTGCCTCTTGTGTGGAGAAGTGAGTGGAGTGGATGGCAGAGGGAATTCAAAAAACTGGTCTGCTCTGAAGGGCCCCAGACAGAGTGCAATAAAACAGGCAAATCAACTTGTCTTGGCCAGTCTGCTTTGAATGGGCCCGGCCCTGAGTGACGTCTACACTGGGGGACTGTCCCTTGTCAGTCAAAAAATGCTGTGGCTGGGCGGGCTGTGCCAGGCCACATCACACCCTGCCCTGCTTCACCTCCTGGTGCCCCTTCCTGGGGGACTTGAGGGGAGCAGAGGGGCAATTGGCTGTGCGCCCAGATGGAAGGGGCTGGTAAGGCTTGGTTAGGATGACAGTGATCCTGATTTCCAAACCTTACATGAGAACGTTCGCCCCATCAAAGCATTGCCTCATTCGTAAATGTATGTATATGGAACTCCAATAAAGATTTAAGCATTAAATCACGTTTAATCCAACATTTGGCAAATCATTTTGTTTTCAAAATGAGAATAAAATTACCCAAATAAGGATGCCCTGGACCATCCGGGGTCGGGTGCTCTGGCAGCTGGACCTGCAGGGGCAGGCTGCATGTCTGGAGATGGAGAGGAGCCAGTGTGGTGGCTTCGCGAGCAATCCCGTCCTATCCAGGGGCCAGGGCGGACTTCTAAAGGCCCAGGAAATGCTGGAGACTTGAAAGAAAAACTTTGGGGGCTGAAAAATACGAAAAAGCGTCAAAATTGCTAAATGTTTAATGCCTTCAGAAAGTAACATGTCAACTTTAATATTTGTTAAGTCTGGTATCCATACAAATGTCACTATATTTGAAAACAAATTGTAGGTTGGATTTTTGTCATGAGTTCCAGAATATGCAGGAATGATTGAAGAGAAATCATAGCCAGAAGTAAATTGAAAGAGTTACTCAGAGTCTAGTAATTTCAAAAGCAAATTCATAAAAATCCTTTTACATTTCAAGCAGAGTTATATTTAACGAGGAATGTGGGTGCAGTTTTAATGTTTGTGGCGATGAGGGTGGGGCCTCCGAGAGTCTGATGCAGGGTCTGGAAAGGGCTGAAAGCGCCCTGCCCTGCAGTCCTGCTCTGGGCGGGGATCAGCTCAGCTCTGGACTAGCCTGGCCCCTTTGCCCTCCTGCCTCCCTAATGAGTCTAGGCAGATGCAGGGCCCCTGTTACCGCCACAGGCATCTTCTCTAGGTCTGTGCAGGACCACGTGTGCCCGGAGTTTGTCTCCGTTTTGCAGATGAGGGACTGACTTGGATTTGAAACCTGAGTGTTCCACCTATTAGCTGGGCAAGTCCCCCCTCCTCCCTGACTTTCTGGGTTTGGGGGTGACAACCCATTCTCAGCCTGTGTTTTCCATGTGGGGTAAATACCTCCCGGGCACCCGGCACTGGGCTGAGCACTTTACAAGTGTGAGTGCATTTCATGTGCCTAAGGACTCTGCATGCTAGCTCTCATCATGATGCTCTGCCTTAGAGAGAAAATTGAGGGTCAGGGAGGTTAAGTAACTTATCCAAGGTGACGCCACTGGCAAATGCAAGAGCTGGGATTTGAAGCTAGAACTGTCTAGCTGCAAAGTCCTTGTTCCTCCTACTCTATGACGGTCCCTGGGGCGGGAGTGGGGGGGCCTGTGAGTGCTGCATGTCTGGTGGGAGTGGGTCTCTGTAGAATTGGGTGCTCAGGGAAGGGACAGTGCCTGGTTCTGGTGAGCAGATGGACCAGCAGAGGCAAGGCTGGAGGCACAAAGGCTGTGGAGGAGGCTCCTGTAGCATCCCAGGTGCGAGTGGGAGTGGAGAGCTTTTGTGGGGAGGCAGTTAAGACCAGTGGTGAAGAAAGGGGTGGCAAATAAAAGAGAAAGGGGTGGCAGAACTGGCCTCAGTGGCTGGCACAGCTTGGTCAAAGACTGAGTATGTGAATGCCCTGAGGCAGGTGTGTACTCCAGTTGGCCACAAGCCCCATCCCTCCCTGATGCCTTTCACCTGGCCCAGTCCACACACTGCCATGGAGGTATCTGACTTTGTGATCCCTGGGTTAAATCACTGTTTCGCGGTACAGCTCTTTCACTTTATTAGCTGTGATCTTGGGCGAATTGTATGAACTCTGAGCTTCAGTTCTCTTATCTATAAGATGGAGACACCAAGGTCTCCTGCACTGGCTGTTGTGGACATTAAATACCATATATAAAGCTCTTAGCAGAGTGATCAGCACACAGAAAACCCTTGGTGCTCATGTGAAACTTATGAAACCTTAATGCCCTTTTTGCTTCCTGTCTCTATCTCCCCATCCACCCCTCCTTCTCCCCAGCAGACCATGGAGTCCGATTCCTGCTGCTGCTTTTTGCTCACATCCCAGAGGCAGCAAAGACATTTACTGGGCGAGAGGCACGTGCTGGGGCAGAAGTGGGGGGAGGAGAGCAGCAGAGAGGAGACCCCTTGGCTGTACTCCCTGAGGGCCTCGGTGGGTGAGCATCTTAGCAGAGGTCGAGATGGAGATGGTGTTCAAAAGCTGCAGAGGGAGGCAACCCTGCAGGCCTGATCCTCTGTCTGTCACGGTGTCCGGAGATGACCAGTGCACAGGACCCGACTCCCTCTGACCGAGGTCACAGGAGACATGCAAGTCTCACAGCAGAACAGGCAAGTTACTCACCAACTTATGAGAGGGAATCAAAACACCAAGCAGAGGGTTTTCTCAAAAGTCAATCAGCAGTGGCTTGGTGAGTGGTGAGATGCAACCAGGGTTTTGAACAGCCTCTGTTGGCCCTGTGGCTCCTTCTCCTCTGCATCCATGTGTCCCTGAGCAGAGCCATTCTAACTCATAGAGTGCCTTTGTGTATTTAGAAAAAGATGCCCCTTCTCTGAGGAGACGGGCCTCATGCTGGGGAGCACAGCTTGGTGAGCAGAGAATAGGCTGGCTTTTGGTCCCTGATCACCCAGGGGCTCTTGTCAGTGGATACCCTGTTGGATGTAGGTAGCAGACTGGCCCTGGGGCCCCTGGGCACCTGCAGCCTGAGGGTGTGTGTGCAGCCACGTTGTCACTGATGCCACTGGCTCTCGCATCTGCTCTTGGAGGATGTCACCCAGCCAGGTCTGGGAGTTCCTGGCAGCATCCTACATGAGCTTATGAGTCAGATGAAGCTGCAGTCACCTCTGGTCCATCCCTGTCCTGTAGCTGAATAAGGCTCAGTGGCCACAGAACTGCCCCAGTGCCTCAGTGCTGCTGTTGGGGTGCACGTGTTCATACCATGGTGTCGCCAGGACAGTCTGCCTCGGGCGCTGGAGACCCCACTGTGAAGAATCAGGCGCATGGCTCTCTCCCGCCCTCTCTGCCACATCCCGTCCCTGTGCATCTGGGGCCTTGCAGGGCTGCTTGAACACCTGGGTCATGCGCAAACCCAGGACTGATGTTCACCCGCGTTATCACCTTTGTGGCAGGATAGGAAAAGGTGGCCCATTTGGGCAGACGTGGCCGTGACAGCTCACAGAACTGATGGCATTTTTGGGTAGAGAAAAGGGTGTTCTCCCCCACCCCAGGTAATCACAGGCAGCCATGCCAGGGTGAGTTCCTTGGTGAGCAGAGGGTAGACTGGATTTCAGCTTCCCCTTGCCCAGCCGCAACCCGGGACTGGTAGCCCTATGCAGTTTCCAACATGTCCACACGGTGGCGGTACTGAGATCCTTGTGAGAACCCCACGGGCTTCTGCCCGCAGCTCCTGGCTCTGAGGCTGGGCTGGGACACCCTCTCCAGGCACCCATGCCACTGACTCATGCAGTGGGCACCTGTGGGGCCCCGCCCCACTAGCCCAGTAGGCAGACTGGCTCACGTACGAATCCTCCCAGTGAGATGTGGCTTAGGCTAAGCCAGGAGTCCCCCCAGGAGTAGAGCTGCCCAGGGGCCAGCTGATGTGGATACCTTTTGTCCTGGACAAGGATTCTAATCCTTTTTTTCTTTTTTAAAGATTTTTTTTTTTTGATGTGGACCATTTTTAAAGTCTTTATTGAATTTGTTACAATATTGCTTCTGTTTAATGTTTTGGTTTTTTGGCCACAAGTCATGTGGGACCTTAGCTCCCCAGTCAGGGATCAAACCCTCACCCCCTGCATTGGAAGGTGAAGTCCCAACCACTGGACCTCCAGGGAAGTCCCAGGATTCTAATCCTTTTGCTGTGCTGTTCTAGACCCCGCTCTACCCCTTTCTCTTGTTACCACATTCTTCTTTCAGCTCTGTGGGCCACATGTGGGTAGGCCCCCTCTCCTTCTACACTCAGCAGGTCCTGACTGGGTTTCCCGGCTGCCCCTGCTGCTCATCTGGAGCGCCTCTTAGTTTGTTGTTGTTTTTTTTGTTTTTGTTTTTTTTTTTGCGGTACGCGGGCCTCTCAGTGTTGTGGCCTCTCCCGTTGCAGAGCACAGGCTCCGGACGCGCAGGCTCAGCGGCCATGGCTCACGGGCCCAGCCGCTCCGTGGCATGTGGGATCCTCCCGGACCGCGGCACAAACCCGTGTCCCCTGCATTGGCAGGCAGACTCTCAACCACTGCGCCGCCAGGGAAGCCCGCCTCTTAGTTTTAAGACGATTTCTGCAGGAGTTCATTTTATCTCCTCTGAGTGGATTCTCCTGTAACCTTCAGAGCTTGAGGAAGGCCTATTTGTCCCTGCCATGTACTAGCCGCACCCCAGTCCTAGTCGAGGAGACAAGGTTTCTTGCTAAGAGTGCTGGCAGAGGTCCATTTGGGCTGTGGTGGTCAGTGGGGAGGAAGCTCTGGGCTCCAAGGAGGAGGTGGGCTTTGATCGGGCTCGGCAAGGATGGAGAGAACCTTCATGGAGGAGGGGGAGGGAGGAAGACATCCTGGGGCTGCTTGGGGGCATCTCCCCCTCATCCTCTGGTGTGGGGTCAGTGTCCTGAAGGCCACAGGGGCAGTGCCTCGCTGGGGTGGGACCTGGAGGGGTGTCCTTGCCTCTTGGAGACAGGCTGAGTCAGCTGGCATGGGAGGCTTGTTCAGTACTTTGCTCCCCATGGGGGCCCAGCATATAGCTCTGGCAGGGAGTTTGGGGGCCTGAATTCATCCATCAAGGATAATGATAACAATCGCTAACATTTATTAAGCACTTTCCATATGCCACACACTGTTTTAGGAACTTTACATGTATGACCTAATTTATGTTCAAATCGGCCGTATGAAATAGGCACTATTATTATTGCCATTTACAGAGGAAAAAAGCACAGAGCAGTTAAGTGACATTCCCAGGGTCACACAGATAGCAAGCGGTGGACCCAGGATGCCAGCCCAGGACGTCTGTCTCTACCTGTTGTGCCCCACTGCCTTCTTCCTTTGGGTTCTGTGGTTGAGGTGGCCAAGGAGCCCATGATGGCTAAGCAGGGTGGAGGCTGGTCCCACAGATTGTAAGCGAAGGCCTCACCAGCCCCTCTCAGTGAATTTCCACATGTAGGCTGTGGTTACAGCCCTACCCTCGGGGATGGCAGCCTGGGCCCTGCCCTGTCTCTGTGACCCCAAGTTAGAATCAACTCTTTGTCCCCACTTTCTGTTTCACACCTGTCAAGCCAAAGCGCCACCCCCTGGACTCCCTGTGAATGCCCCACCTACACCTATATACCTCTTCTGGCCCTTAGGGTCTTCCTTTGATCTCCTTACTACCTTCTGGCTCCTGAGCAGAATTATTTTTCTCCTTGGAACTACTTACCACTTATATGGCTATGACATATATAGTCCTAAGTGCAACCCTTATCCAAGACCTGGAGAAAACAGAATGCCTTCTACCTGCCTCTACCCTGAGTCAAAGAGAAGTTACTATCATCACTTACCTGAAAACTGGGCGTCAGGAAAGGATGGCCTTTTCAATAACTGGATGTGCATATGGAAACAATGCCAACAACTCCAGCCTCACACTAAATACAGAAGTCAATTTCACAGGTCTTGAAGATCATCAAGGAACACCTTGATGACCCTGGAGTGCCAAGATTTCTTAAACAGGAGACAAAAGCACTAATCATGAAGGAAAAAAATGATAAATGAGATTTATATTAAGATAAAGAAATTCTGTTTATCAAAAGCCACAGGATGAGAGCAGAAAATAAAGGGCTTGCATCCAGAATAAAGTGTTCCTACAAAGCAATAAGAAAAAGACAACACTAGAAAATAAACAGAGGTCTTGGTCAGGCATTTCACAGAAGAGGACATCTAAATGACCAGTAGGGCTTCCCTGGTGGCGCAGTGGTTGAGAATCCGCCTGCCGATGCAGGGGACATGGGTTCGTGCCCGGTCCGGGAAGATCCCACATGCCGCGGAGCGGCTGGGCCCGTGAGCCATGGCTGCTGAGCCTGTGCGTCCGGAGCCTGTGCTCCACAACGGGAGAGGCCACAACAGTGAGAGGCCCGCGTACCGCAAATAAATAAATAAATAAATGACCGATAAACACACAAAGAGGTGTTCATCTTCATTTGCCATCAGGGAAATCTACACTGAGGCCTCAAACTGCCACTACCAGACACCTGCCAAACTGACCAAAAGGAAAAAGCTTGATGACACCAAGTGCTGATGAGGATGTGGAGCCACTGGAGCTCTCACGTGTTATTGGTGGGAGTGTCAATGGGTGCAACTACAGAAAACTGTTTGGTAGTATCTGGCAAAGCAGAACATAGGCACGCCCTGTGGCTGGGAACCCCACTCCGAGGTAGAATGTCATAGCAGCACCATCCAGGTAGCTCAGCAAGGAGTCTGTTCGGTGCTGGTCAGCTGTGGAATAAATAAATGTATATGGCAGACTCACACAAAGGAATGCTAGGCAGTGAGGAAAATGAACAAAACACAGTCATACACAAACATGGAGGAACGTCACACGAGCAGAGCTGCTGGAAGAAGCCAGACACAAGAGCACAGTATGTGCTATGTGATTCCATTTATGTAAACCTCAAACCAAGCCAAACTACTCTATGGCATTAAAAGTCAGACTAGGGCTTCCCTGGTGGCGCAGTGGTTGAGAGTCCGCCTGCCGATGCAGGGGACACGGGTTCGTGCCCCGGTCCGGGAAGATCCCACATGCCGCGGAGCGGCTGGGCCCGTGAGCCATGGCCGCTGAGCCTGCGCGTCCGGAGCCTGTGCTCCGCAACGGGAGAGGCCACAGCAGTGAGAGGCCCGCGTACCTCAAAAAAAAAAAAAAAAAAAAGTCAGACTAGTGGTAACCCTTGGGGGTAGTACAGACTTTTAGGGCTGTTTGGGGGTGTTAATAATGTCCTATTTTTATCTGGGTGCCGGTTATCCAGAGTGTGGATTTTGTGAAAATACATCAAACTGTGCACTTGTAATTGTGTACTTTTCCTATATGTATTTAATATGCCAGTAAGATGTTAAAAGCCAAAATCATGGTTAAGGGTGGGGCTAACCCACAGACCTGCCCTGGGAACCCTGGCGATCCGAGTCAGGGCATTCTCATGCACAGGACCAGGTAGAGACTGCAAAGGAGACTCGGGCTCTGTGGTCAGGTCCCTGGTATTAAGGTGGGAGGCGCAATGATGGCCCTTCACCAGAGGAGATTTGCCTCCACCTGGGGCTCACCTTGATGCAGGGGATAAAGGAGATTTGGAGGCCTCTTGCAGAGTCGGGGTTGGGTTTGGCATGGGTGGCTAGAGGGGAGGCAGTGTGGGCCAGTAGAGAGTGACAAACCGGCATAAATCTGTTTTCCTGCTTCCAAGCTTCAGGCTTACTGTTTGCCAGCCTTTCCTACCCTATCTGCACAGAGCCATGCTATTATTTTCTTAAAATTGATTTTAAATGAATTCACTTAAAAAATCAGTCTCAGTGCAACTTCCCAACCACTATGATGGCTATAATTAGAAGGAAGAAAAAGGAAGGAAGGAAGGAGGAAGGAGGGAAGGAAGGAAGGAGGAAGGAAGGAGGAAGGAGGAAGGAGGGAAGGAAGGAAGGAAACAAGGAGAGATTGAAACCCTCATATATTGCTGGTGGGAATGTAAAATGGTGCAGCCACTGTGGGAAACAGTTTGGTGGTTACTCAGAAAGTGAATCATAGAATTGCCATCAGACCCAGCAATTCCACTCCTAGGTATATACCCAAAAGAATTGAAAACTGGTATTTAAATAAGTACATGAACATATATATTCAAAGCAGCACTATTCACAATAACCTAAAGGTAAAAATAGCCCAGAGGTCCATCAACAGATGAAGGGATAAGCGACAGTATAGCCATGCAATGGAATATCCATGCAATGGAATATTATCCAGTCATAAAAAGGAATGGAGTACTGATCCATGCAACAACATGGATGAACCTTGAAAACATTACGCTAATGAAAGCAGGCAGATACAATAGGTCATATACTGTATGACTCCATCTATATGAAATATCCAGAACAGGCGAATCCATAGAGACAAGAAAGCAGATTGGTTGCTCCTGGGGCTGAGGAAGGAGAATAATGGGGAGCAGTTGCTTAAGAGGTACGGGACTTCCTTTTGGGGAGATAAAAACCTTTGGAACTAGGTAGACGTGGTGGTTACACAACATTGTAAATGTACTTATTGCCACTGAATTGCTCACCTTAAAACGTTTAATTTTATGTTAGGTGAATTTCACCTCAATATAAAACGAATGTGAGAAGAAACAACCAGCCTCGGTTTCCTTACTGGTAAAAAGAGGCTAATAATACTATTTACTTCATGGGAGGTGGTAAGGAATAAAACAGTGTGTGCAGAGTGGCTCGACTGCAGCTCGTCAATAAAAGGTGGCCATTGTTCTCTGAATGCCACTTCCTAGGGTTGCAACAGGGAAGACCCAGGCTCCCTGCTGGCCCCTGGGGGCTGTGGCTTACATCCCTGGGCAAAACCCCCAAGAGCTCTAGCTGCAAGGTGGCACGTAGTGGGCTGTCGCTCTCATGTGGACAAAGGTGTGTCCCTTGCAGGAGCAGTGGCACTGCTGGGGAGCAGGCAGGGTTCTGTGGGAGGCCTGGAGAGGCTGAAGCTGGACATTCCCTGGGCAAGAGGGAAGGTGTGGCCTCTCTCCCTCCTGGGACCTGCACATATGGCCACCAGGGTCGCTGCTGGAGCTGTCCTCCCTGGGAATCGGGCTGGGACTCAGGCCTTACAGAATACCAATCACTTAAACTTGCAAACCTCCTGGTAACCATGAAGTCTACTAAGTGTGAGTTATGTCGGGGTTCACCAGTCTTCTCATGTTGCCGATGATGGGGTTCAGGGCAGGCTACGCCAAGATGTGCCCCTCTGGCATGTAGATTATTTTGAGCTGAAAACAAGCAAGGCCCAAAAGACTCAGGAAGAACCTTTGAAATTCCCTCTTACTGCCTAAAAGTATTTAGGATAGGAAGCCTGTCCCAGGAAGGAGCTAACTATAGTAAAGTATGAATTAGGTGTGCTAAACAGAGAGGAACCTAGCAAGGCCCTTTTGATCAGTCCTCTCTGGGTCCCATTGTTTTTGGCTGGCCCAGCAAACATTTGTTTACCAAACATTAATCTTTTTATCTTCCTGTGAATTACCTTACTTACTTTTTAAATTTAATTTTATTTTTTTTAACATCTTTATTGGAGTATAATTGCTTAACAATGGTGTGTTATTTTCTGCTTTATAACAAAGTGAATCAGTTATACATATACATATGTTCCCATATCTCTTCCCTCTTGCATCTCCCTCCCTCCCTCCCTCCCTCCCTATCCCACCCCTCTAGGTGGTCACAAAGCACCGAGCTGATCTCCCTGTGCTATGCGGCTGCTTCCCACAAGCTATCTATTTTACATTTGGCAGTGTATCTATGTCCATGCCACTCTCTTACTTCATCCCAGCGTGACCTTCCCCTTCCCTGTGTCCTCAAGTCCATTCTCTACATCTGCGTCTTTATTCCTGTCCTGCCCCTAGGTTCTTCAGAATCTTTTTTTTTTTTTTTAAGATTCCATATATATGTGTTAACGTACAGTATTTGTTTTTCTCTTTCTGACTTACTTCACTCTGTATGACAGACTTTAGGTCCAGCCACCTCACTACAAATAACACAATTTCATTTCTTTTTATGGCTCAGTAATATTCCATTGTATATATGTGTCACATCTTCTTTATCCATTCATCTGTTGATGGACAGTTAGGTTGCTTCCATGTCCTGGCTATTGTAAATAGAGCTGCAATGAACATTTTGGTACATGACTCTTTTTGAATTATGGTTTTCTCAGGGTATATGCCCAGTAGTGGGATTGCTGGGTCGTATGGTAGTTCTATTTTTAGATTTTTAAGGAAACTCCATACTGTTCTCCATAGTGGCTGTATCAATTTACATTCCTACCAACAGGGCAAGAGGGTTCCCTTTACTCCACACCCTCTCCAGCATTTATTGTTTCTAGATTTTTTGATGATGGCCATTCTGACTGGTGTGAGGTGATGCCTCATTGTGGTTTTGATTTGCATTTCTCTAATGATTAGTGAGGTTGAGCATCCTCTCATGTGTTTGTTGGCAATCTGTATATCTTCTTTGGGGAAATGTCTATTTAGGTCTTCTGCCCATTTTTGGATTGGGTTGTTTGTTTTTTTGATATTGAGCTGCGTGCGTTGCTTGTATATTTTGGAGATTGATCCTTTTGCAGTTGCTTCGTTTGCAAATATTTTCTCCCATTCTGAGGGTTGTCTTTTCGTCTTGTTTATGGTTTACTTTGCTGTGCAAAAGCTTTTAAGTTTCATTAGGTCCAGTTGTTTATTTTGTTTTTATTTACATTTCTCTAGGAGGTGGGTCCAAAAGGATCTTGCTTTGTTAAGCAATGGCCTTTATTTATGTCATAGAGTGTTCTGCATATGTTTTCCTCTAAGAGTTTTATAGTGTCTGGCCTTACATTTGGGTCTTTAATCCATTTTGAGTTTATTTTTCTGTGTGGTGTTAGGGAGTGTTCTAATTTCGTTCTTTTACATGTAGCTGTCCAGTTTTCCCAGCACCACTTATTGAAGAGGCTGTCTTTTCTCCATTGTATATTCTTGCCTCCTTTATCAAAAATAAGGGGACCATATGTGCATGGGTTTATCTCTGGGCTTTCTATCCTGTTCCATTGATCTATCTTTCTGTTTTTGTGCCAGTACCATACTGTCTTGATTACTGTAGCTTTGTAGTATAGTCTGAAGTCAGGGAGCCTGACTCTTCCAGCTCCGTTTTTCGTTCTCAAGATTGCTTTGGCTATTCGGGGTCTTTTGTGTTTCCATACAAATTGTGCAATTTTTTGTTCTACTTCTGTGAAAAATGCAAGTGGTAGTTCGACAGGGATTGCATTGAATCTGTAGATTGCTTTGGATAGTAGAGTCATTTTCACAATGTTGATTCTTCCAATCCAAGAACATGGTATATCTCTCCATCTATTTATGTCATCTTTAATTTCTTTCATCAGCGTCTTATAATTTTCTGCATACAGGTCTTTTGTCTCCTTAGGTAGGTTTATTCCTAGATATTTTATTCTTTTTGTTGCAATGGTAAATGGGAGTGTTTTCTTAATTTCACTTTCAGATTTTTCATCATTAGTGTATAGGAATGCAAGAGATTTCTGTGCATTAATTTTGTATCCTGCTACTTTACCAAATTAATTGATTAGCTCTAGTAGTTTTCTGGTAGCATCTTTAGGATTCCCTACGTATACTATCATGTCATCTGCAAACAGTGACAGCTTTACTTCTTCTTTTCTGGTTTGAATTCCTTTTATTTCTTTTTCTTCTCTGATTGCTGTGGCTAAAACTTCCAAAACTATGTTGAATAATAGTGGTGAGAGTGGGCAACCTTGTCTTGGTCCTGATCTTAGAGGAAATGGTTTCAATTTTTCACCATTGAGGATGATGTTGGCTGTGGGTTTGTCATATATGGCCTTTATTATGTTGAGGTAAGTTCCCTCTATGCCTACTTTCTGGAGAGTTTTTATCATAAATCGGTGTTGAATTTTGTTGAAAGCTCTTTCTACATCTATTGAGATGATCATATGGTTTTTCTCCTTCAATTTGTTAATATGGTTTATCACACTGATTGATTTGCATATATTGAAGAATCCTTGCATTCCTGGGATAAACTTGATCATGGTGTATGATCCTTTTAATGTGCTGTTGGATTCTGTTTGCTAGTATTTTGTTGAGGATTTTTGCAAATATGTTCAACAGTGATATTGGCCTGTAGTTTTCTTTCTCTGTGACATCTTTGTCTGGTTTTGGTATCAGGGTGATTGTGGCCTCGTAGAATGAGTTTGGAAGTATTCTTCCCTTTGCTATATTTTGGAAGAGTGTAAGAAGCATAGGTGTTAGCTCTTCTCTAAATGTTTGATAGAATTCGCCTGTGAAGCCATCTGGTCCTGGGCTTTTGTTTGTTGGAAGATTTTTAATTACAGTCTCAATTTCAGTGCTTGTAATTGGTCTGTTTATATTTTCTACTTCTTCCTGGTTCAGTCTTGGAGGGTTGTACTTTTCAAAGAATTTGTCCATTTCTTCCAGGTTGTCCATTTTATTGGCATATAGTTGCTTGTAGTAATCCCTCATGATCCTTTGTATTTCTGCAGTGTCAGTTGTCTCTTCTCCTTTTTCATTTCTAATTCTATTGAATTGAGTCTTCTCCCTCTTTTTCTTGATGAGTCTGGCTAATGGTTTATCAATTTTGTTTATCTTCTCAAAGAACAAGCTTTTAGTTTTACTGATCTTTGCTATTTTTTCCTTCATTTCTTTTTCATTTATTTCTGATCTGATCTTTATGATTTCTTTCCTTCTGCTAACTTTGGGGGTTTTTTTCCTTCTTTTTCTTTTGTTCTTCTTTCGTCAAATTGCTTTATGTGTAAGGTTAGGTTGTTTATTTGAGATGTTTCTTGTTTCTTGAGGTAGGATTGTATTGCTATAAACTCCCCTCTTAGAACTGCTTTTGCTGTATCCCATAGGTTTTGGGTCATTGTGTTTTCATTGTCATTTGTTTCTAAGTTTTGTTTTGTTTTGTTTTGTTTTTGCGGTACGCGGGGTTCTCACCGTTGTGGCCTCTCCCGTCGCGGAGCACAGGCTCCGGACGCGCAGGCTCAGCGGCCACAGCTCACGGGTGCAGCTGCTCTGCGGCATGTGGGATCTTCCCAGACCGGGGCACGAACCCGTGTCCCCTGCATCGGCAGGCGGACTCTCAACCTCTGCGCCACCAGGGAAGCCCTCTAGGTATTTTTTGATTTCCTCTTTGATTTCTTCAGTGATTTCTTGGTTATTTAGTAGTGTATTTTTTAGCCTCTGTGTGTTTGTATTTTTTACAGATTTTTCCTGTAATTGATATCCAGTCTCATAGCGTTGTGGTCAGAAAAGATATCTGATACGATTTCAATTTTCTTAAATTTACCAAGGCTTGATTTGTGACCGAAGATATGATCTATCCTGGAGAATGTTCCATGAGCACTTGAGAAGAAAGTGTATTCTGTTGTTTTTGGATGGAATGTCCTATAAATATCAATTAAGTCCATCTTGTTTAATGTATCATTTAAAGCTTGTGTTTCCTTATTTATTTTCATTTTGGATGATCTGTCCATTGGTGAAAGTGGGGTGTTAAAGTGCCCTACTATGATTGTGTTACTGTCGATTTCCCCTTTAATGGCTGTTAGCATTTGCCTTATGTATTGAGGTGCTCCTACGTTGGGTGCATAAATATTTACAATTGTTATATCTTCTTCTTGGATTTGTCTCTTGATCAGTATGTAGTGTCCTTCTTTGTTTCTTGTAATAGTCTTTATTTTAAAATCTATTTTGTTTGATATGAGAATTGCTACTCCAGCTTTCTTTTGATTTCCATTTGCATGGAATATCTTTTTCCATCCCCTCACTTTCAGTCTGTATGTGTCCCTAGGTCTGAAGTGGGTCTGTTGTCGACAGCATATATATGGGTCTTGTTTTTGTATCCATTCAGCCAGTCTACGTCTTTTGGTTGGCGCATTCAATCCATTTACATTTAAGGTAATTATCAATATGTATGTTCCTATTATCATTTTCTCAATTGTTTTGGGTTTGTTATAGTAGGTCTTTTCCTTCTCTTGTGTTTCCTGTCTAGAGAAGTTTCTTTAGCATTTGTTGTAAAGCTGGTTTGGTGGTGCTAAATTCTCTTAGCTTTTGCTTGTCTGTAAAGCTTTTACTTTCTCCATCGAATCTGAATGAGATCCTTGCTGGGTAAAGTCATCTTGGTTGTAGGTTTTTCCCTTTCATCACTTTAAGTATGCCCTGCCACTCCCTTCTGGCTTGCAGAGTTTCTGCTGGAAGATCAGCTGTTAATCTTATGGGGATTCCCCTTGTATGTTATTTATTGTTTTTCCCTTGCTGCTTTTAATATTTTTTCTCTGTTTTTTTTTTTTTTTTTTTTGCATTACATGGGCCTCTCACAGTTGTGGCCTCTTGTTGTGGAGCTCTGGACGCGCAGGCTCAGCAGCCATGGCTCATGGGCCTAGCTGCTCCGTGGCATGTGGGATCCTCCTGGACCGGGGCACGAACCTGTGTCCCCTGCATCGTCAGGTGGACTCCCAACCACTGTGCCACCAGGGAAGCCCCTCTGTATTTAATTTCTGATAGTTTGATTAATATGTGTCTTGGCGTGTTTCTCCTTGGATTTATCCTGTATGGGACTCTCTGCATTTCCTGGACTTGACTGAGTATTTCCTTTCCCATATTAGGGAAGTTTTCAACTATAATCTCTTCAAATATTTTCTCAGTCCCTTTCTTTTTCTCTTCTTCTGGGACCCCTATAATTCAAATGTTGTTGCGTTTAATGTTGTCCCTGAGGTCTCTGAGACTGTCCTCAATTCTTTTCATTCTTTTTTTCTTTATTCTGCTCTACAGTAGTTATTTCCACTATTTTATCTTCCAGGTCACTTATCTGTCTTCTGCCTCAGTTATTTTGCTATTGATTCCTTCTAGAGAATTTTTAATTTCATTTATTGTGTTGTTCATCATTGTTTGTTTGCTCTTTAGTTCTTCTAGGTCCTTGTTAAACGTTTCTTGTATTTTCTCTGTTCTATTTCCAAGATTTTTGATCATGTTTAATATCATTTCTCTGAATTCTTTTCAGGTAGACTGCCTATTTCCTCTTCATTTGTTTGGTCTGGTGGGTTTTTTACCTTGCTCCTTCATCTGCTGTGTGTTTCTTTGTCTTCTCATTTTGCTTAACTCACTGTGTTTGGGGTCTCCTTTTTGCAGGCTGCAGGTTCATAGTTCCCGTTGTTTTTTGTGTCTGCCCCCAGTAGCTAAGGTTGGTTCAGTGGGTTGTGTAGGCTTCCTGGTGGAGGGGACTGGTGCTTGTGTTCTGGTGGATGAGGCTTGATCTTGTCTTTCCGGTGGGAAGGACCACGTCTGGTGGTGTGTTTTGGGGTGTCTGTGAAGTTATTATGATTTTAGGCAGCCTCTCTGCTGATGGGTGGGGTTGTGTTCCTGTCTTTCTAGTTGTTTGGCATAGGGTGTCCAGCACTGGAGCTTGCTGGTCGTTGAGTGGAGCTGGGTCTTAGTGTTGAGATGGAAATCTCTCGGAGAGCTTTCGCCATTTGATATTACATGGAGCCGGGAGGTCTCTGGTGGACCAATGTCCTGAACTTTGATCTCCCACTTCAGAGGCACAGGCCTGACACCCAGCTGGAGCACCAAGACCCTGTCAGTCACACTGCTCAGAAGAAAAGGGAGAAAAAAGATAGAAAGAAAGAGAGAGAGAGAGAGAGAAAGAAAGAATAAAATAAAATAAAGTTATTAAAATAAAAAATATTATGAAAAATTAAAAAGTCATAAAAAACAAGAAAGAAGAGAGTAACCTAACCGAAAAACAAATCCACCAGTGATAACAAGTGCTAAAAACTATACTAAAAAAAAAAAAACCAGAACAAAAACGGACAGACAGAACCCTAGGACAAATACACATTCACAAAAAGAGAAAAAGGAAAAAACAAAATCTATATCTATCTATCTATCTATATATATATATAAGAAAGCAACCAAATCAATAAACAAATCTACCAATGATAATAAACTCTAAATACTAAACTAAGATGAACATAAAACCAGAAACAAATTAGATTCAGAAAGCAAACCCCAAGTCTACAGTTGCTCCCAAAGTCCACCTCCTCAATTTTGGGATGATTCGTTGTCTATTCAGGTATTCCACAGATGCAGGGTACATCAAGTTGATTGTGGAAATTTAATCCGCTGCTCCTGAGGCTGCTGGGAGAGATTTCCCTTTCTCTTCTTTGTTCTCACAGCTCCCGAGGCTCAGCTTTGGATTTGGCCCCACCTTTGCGTGTAGGTCGCCTGAGGGAGCCTGTTCTTCGCTCAGACAGGACGGGGTTAAAGGAGCCGCTGATTCGGGGGCTCTGGCGCACTCAGGCTGGGGGGAGGGAGGGGCACTGCGTGTGGGGCGAGCCTGCGGCAGCAGAGGCCGATGTGACGTTGCTCCAGCCTGAGGCGCGCCGTGCGTTCTCCCGGGGAAGTTGTCCCTGGATCACGGGACCCTGGCAGTGGCGGGCTGCACAGGCTCCCCGGAAGGGGTGTGTGGATAGTGACCTGTGCTTGCACACAGGCTTCTTGGTGGCGGTAGCAGCAGCCTTAGCATCTCATGCCCATCGCTGTGGTCTGAGCTTTTGGCGCGGCTCGCGCCCGTCTCTGGAGCTCCTTTAAGCAGCGCTCTTAATCCCCTCTCCTCGCGCACCAGGAAACAAACAGGGAAGAAAAAGTCTCTTGCCTCTTCGGCAGGTACAGACTTTCCCCCGGACTCCCTCCCGGCCAGCCGTGGCGCACTAGCCCCCTTCAGGCTGTGTTCACGCCGCCAACCCCAGTCCTCTCCCAGCGCTCCAACCGAAGCCCGAGCCTAAGTTCCCAGCCCCCGCCCGCCCCGGCAGGTGAGCAGACAAGCTCTCGGGCTGGTGAGTGCTGGTCGGCACCGATCCTCTGTGCGGGAATCTCTCCGCTTTGCCCCCCGCACCCCTGTTGCTGCACCCTCCTCCGTGTCTCTGAAGCTTACCCCCGCTCCGCCACCTGCAGTCTCCGCCCCCGAAGGGGCTTCCTAGTGTGTGGAAACCTTTCCTCCTTCAGGGCTCCCTCCCACTGTTGCAGGTCCTGTCCCTATTCTTTGTCTCTGTTTTTTCTTTTGCCCTACCCAGGTACGTGGGGAGTTTCTTGCCTTTGGGGAAGTTTGAGGTCTTCTGCCAGCGTTCAGTAGGTGTTCTGTAGGCGTTGTTCCACGTGTAGATGTATTTCGGATGTATCTGTGTGGAGGAAGGTGATCTCCATGTCTTACTCCTCCGCCATCTTGAAGGTCTCACCTTACTTAATTTTGAAGTCTCAAATTCCTACTGTATCCTTCTCTCTGGTCCAGTGTGTGTGTGTGTGTGTGTGTGTGTGTGTGTGTGTGTGTGTATTTCATCTTGCCTTGCTGTTTTTGAAATTCTTCATACTTATGTGGATTGCCTGTGTGCACATAATAAATTTGTTTTCTCCTGTTAATCTGCCTTATGCCAGCCAGAAGAACGAAGAGGGGGAGGGGAAAATCCCCCAGCCCCACACTGACCCATGGCCAGATGATCCCTCTAGGCTCCTCTCCTCTCCTTCTCTTGCCTACACCCTGAATAGAGTTGAGGGGTTGCTGTGTCTTCTACACCGAGCGGGGTGAGCTTGGAATGGAGGTCCGAGGCCCAGCCGCCCCCAACTACCGCACTAATGGCCTTGCCCCTGCCTTCAATGCCGGGCTGATGCTGAGAGGCAGGCCGAGTGTGGGAGGGCTCAGACCCAGGGGCTGGTGGGTTGGAGTTGGTCTCCTTGCTGGTGGTTCAGGGATCTGGGGATCCGAGGTGTGTCTGACCCCTCTGTGTCACAAAGTCACAGCCTTTCCTTCTCTCCCAGCCACTTCTGCACGAGCCTGTGTCAACCTCTGCTTCATGTTTAATCGGGCAGTTCTCAGCCAGGCTGGAGTCGACCTGGCATCCCAGATTGCCCGCTGAGACCACAGCTCTCATTGCCCTTCCTCTAGGGGTGTCCCCAACTCCTGATGCTCTCTACCAAGGGCAGAACTCCCTGAACCAGACCACCATCACCACCATCGCTACTTAGAGGTTCCTGCTTCTCCCATCCCAGGTCAGACCTCCTGAATGCATACAAGGCCCAGTCCAGTCTTCTGGAGCCAAGCCTACAACCTGCTTTGTGCTCCTGCCAGACCAACTTGTTGCCACCATTGATTGAGAGAAAAACGCACAATGCACGAGTTGTGAGCGTAAGTTTTATTCAGGGTCTTACAACCTATAGCTCAGGAGACAGTTGCTCAATAGCTCTGAGTAAAATGCTCTGAAGAGGCAGGGAGAGAAGCCAGTTTGTACGTGATTTTTAGCTGGGGAATACGTGCAGTCAAGCATACATCTTGGTGAAAGATTACCGCCGGTCACAAAGGACAGATATCTCAAGTTAAGGATTTTAGTGCTTTACTGTGCACGGGAAGGTGCGAGAATCTGGGGTCATTAAAATTCTTCCTGTGACGTGCACCTAACTGTCTGCGGGCTGCTTGTCCGAAGCACAGAGCATCCTGTTATTGTCTTCGTTTCCTCCCTCTGAAGCACAGAGTGCCCTGTTGGTCAGCGACTGCAGTGGGTTAATGTTTGTAGAACTGGGTGATGAGCAATGCTCTCTGTTCTTTACTTACAGTTTCTCCCCTTTTGGTGATAAATTCAACGAAGATTTGGGAGGCATTTCATGACCAATATGTCCCACTGTGCTAGGAAGGCTCATTCCTAGGTCAAATGAGGATTTTGTTGACAGGCCACTCAATGTGTCATGACTGGAATGGCCCCTTCTAATGGTAGCTGTAAAAGTCTCTGGACCACTTGTCTGACTGTTATGGTCCAGGACATGATTCTGTCTTGTTGTTTCTTCCTATACCAAGCGTTACACTATTACAATCATTTTAATCTTACATTGCACTATATATTTGGTCAATAATTTAGTCATCATTATCTTTGTCGGAGGCTCACTTACTCATTGGGAAATACAAGAAACAACAATCTTGTAAATAAGCCGAATACAATATAGCTAATAACAAGTAAAAATTTAAGTCAAGAACTCCCATTAGGTGCAGCCCAGTTTATCCCCGGTTACCTGACTCAGTCCGTTCTGTACCACGTGCTATCTTTAAGGGTAATGATATATTGGTATTGTTCATAAGGCACCCAGCCCACTTTCCTACTGTTACTAGGCTGATTATCGTTAGTATGATTTGACAGTTTCCAACATAAGGAAACCTTCAGCCCTATGTAACTAATTCTTGTTGATCTTGATCTTCTGTTAACAGTTTTAGGAAGCCATCAGTTTCTCCACTGGAGTTCTATAATTTCTAACCTAGTTCAGTGGTATGGTCTAAAAGTTATCAGAAACCTCTACTTGTCAAAACGTTCTTTCTATGAATTGCCTTGAAGATAAGGCCTTTTGTAAAAGCATCAGAGTAACACGATAACTGTCTGTAAATGACAAGACTTAAACTGGCACGGTTAAAGATCTGATCATGATGCAATTGACAAAGAAATTTGGTTATTTCTGTGACATACAACATTTCAAGATAATAACTAGAATTGTGACTGATAGCATTATACCAGGGCATATGCAAATTTAGTATAATTTCTAGAGCATTTATATTAATAACACTTGTCCATACAATATAACCTAAGAGGGTTTATTATCACTGATTTGACAATGCTTATCACGTAATTTAATACACCAAATAAGCCTAATTAGTTTAATATCTTTCTTTGAAATTTTCAGAGCCCCTCTGAAATGTTCCAAAGTTAGCTAGGAGTCAAAAGGACTTCATTTAGAATTTGATTTTGGAAAGTTTGTCAAAGATATCAAAAGATTTTAAAACACTTGGCCAAATAGAGTCATAGGTCACTGGGAAACAATGCTTATTCACTTAACCAAAGTGACAATAAAGATTTCAAAGGCAAATACACAAAGTTTCAACAGATTACTTAAAAGGTAAAGAAACTTTACAATCTGTTATCAAAAGCAGATTGATATTCCAAGAAAACTTTGTCCTCTTAATAGAAAACCAATTTCTAGTTTTGTACCATCTTACTTTTAATATTAAAATTCATTCATTCAATTAAATTCATTCTAAACTTAGCCAGTTCTGACCATGCACAAAACTCTTTTCTCAGGGTTTCCTCCACAAACCCTTTACAACCTTCTTTGTTATCTTCAGATTTTGTTCTGTTTTCCCTTTCTCTCTCTTTCTCTTTTTAACCTTTCTTTAGGACAAAATTACTTTTTTCCCCTTAACAAAATGCATTTCCATTCCTTATACCTTTGTTTCCTTACATACCAAGATGTTTTTCCTTATTAATTTTAGTAGTTTTAATCACACATATTAATTAGAATTCTTAACCTTTAAAAAACTTAATTTCTAGTGAAAACTAAGAAGCAATTATAAACTGTCTTTCACATTAGCAGTCTGTAGATTGGCAAACTTATGAACACATTCCACAGCCTCTAGAAACACACATTTCCTCACAGCATAATTTATTTCCTCAATGTGGCACAAGATGTGTGTCCGATAAACTCAAACATCTTTCGTTTTTTCTTTTTTTTCTCTAGTAAGAATACAAAAGTAGGTAAATTTAGACTTGCTTAGCAATTAATGCATAAGTATTTTATCTTATTTTGGAAATAATCTGGAGATTCAATGAATTCCCATAATTTAATGTAGGAAAACTCTAAAGTTTCAAGTTACTAAAAAGATCTGGAGAAACTGCTTTTAAGTAGACATACCATAAACATAATTATTCTTAAAAGTTTGCCTAAAAGCTCTAATCTCATTTACATTTAATTTACTTATGAAAAAATTCTCATACCAACTTAGTTTTCTTGCTGACAAATTTTGTTAAAGAGATAACATGAACATTTCATTTTTGGTAAACCTAGGTAGAATAAAAGTTTTACATTTAATGTTGATAACTCGACAGATAGGCCTATTTAATTAAACCAACCAACAAACTTGTTTTTATTTACTAAGGATTAATCCTAGGTCACGTGATCTTAAAAGAATTTGGGTTAGTTTCTATTACATTTAGAAATATTTAATTCTGACTTCCCTGGTAATCCAGTGGTTAAGACTCCACACTTCCACGGCAGGGGACATGGGTTTGATCCTTGGTCAGGGAAGTTCCACGAGCCACACGGTGTGGCCAAAAAAAAAAAAAAAAAAATTAATTCATAAGCATTTACTTTTAAGCCAGTTAAATAGAGCTGCTTTACAAATTAATTTTGGCAATACTCTCCGGAGTTAGAAACATATCATATCTATAGTATATACGCAGACATAATAGATAGACACAGAGATGGCATAGCTCTCATTTTAAGGTTTTAGTTATGAAACAGGTATAATACAAAACTCACTAGTTTATAAATAACAGTTGGAATAAATTAAGCCTACTTGTCTGAGTTTTAAAAGGCCTATTTTCCCTTTTTTTCCCTCTCAGTCTCAGGAATTGGAGATGGTCTAGATAAGAGTGTCCTGAGAAAACCTGGAGAAACATTCACATCTCAAAGGCACAGGGAGATAAATGTAATTTCCCCCCAGAAGGACTTTTGCTCCCTTAGGGTCAGAACTTTGAAAAGATGTTTTTTTCAAGATGGCTTTCTCTAGCTGCATACACACACAAACAATTTGGAGCCCCATCTTGACAATTTCAGGGCGAGATCTCCTTTAGTTCTCATTTAAGTAAGTACTTCTAAGTATTATAAGCTCTGTACATACACAAACCCGGCTGGGGTGTTAGTCGGGGTTTGACAATCTGGCGCCCCTTTTTCTTTTTAGTTGAAGCCTTTGTTTCCCATTTCAGTGTTGGTTTGTCAGGATAAAATTACTATTGAAAATTGTGTGGCAGGCTGGTGTGCTGTTTGTGAGCTGAACTCCTCTAGGTGTCACCCGAGAGTCGTTTCAGCTCTTTTATGTGTCTGGCTTCTCACTGCAGCAGTCTAAAACCACTGTGGCTCTCAGAGCACTGGATGGTCAATCCTTATGTGTGTGTCTCTCAGACAAGCAGTTTTTATTTTATTTATTTATTTATTTTTCAACATCTTTATTGGAGTATAATTGCTTTACAATGGTGTGTTAGTTTCTGCTTTATAACAAAGTGAATCAGTTATACGTATACATATGTTCCCATATCTCTTCCCTCTTGCGTCTCCCTCCCTCCCACCCTCCCTATCCCACCCCTCTAGGTGGTCACCAAGCACCGAGCTGATCTCCCTGTGCTATGCGACTGCTTCCCACTAGCTATCTATTTTACGTTTGGCAGTGTATATGTGTCCATGCCACTCTCTCACTTTAGACAAGCAGTTTTTAAATCACTGAGTGGTTTTCTCTATGGGACCACTGCACGTTTGTGGACTCACCTCCACCACTCCTGTAAATTTCTCAGTTGTCTTAGAAGGCTGTACCCGGCCAGTAGGAGCTCTGTCCCTTATCTTTGGAGCCGAAAGCTCTTATATGATATCTTCACTTTTATTCCAACAAACTCTGTTAAAGTAGCTAATTAAAGAAAAACACCAGGCCAGCCCCCTACCTAGTCACCCAGTCCAAACCCTCTCAGTGTCTTTCAACTGAGCAACTTTCTCACTGTCTTTCAACTGAGAATCCAGGTACCTCTTCCTGCACTGCCTTAAGTTCAGAGAAACCTTCTCCTCATAGCAAGGAGCTTACCAGCCATCAAATAAAACTCAGGATCATCAACCAAGATGTGAGATCTGAAGCCAGGAGAGACTTACCCAGTTGACTGGACTTGCTGATGGGCACAAGGAGACTTTGCTGGTACCAAGACTCTGGATCCTTGTAGAGTTCAGGTGAAGGAGAGAAGTTTGCTCTGGGTCCCTTTGTGGTCACCAAAACTGTTAACCAAAAGAAAGATGCACAATGTAAGAGCTGTGAGTTTAAGTTTTATTCAGCATCTTGCTGAGGACTGTAGCCCAGAAGACAGTCGCTCAGTAGCTTGGAGTAAACTAATCCAAAGAGGTAGAGGGAGAAGCCAGTTTATATGTGATTGTTAGCTAGGGAATATGTACAGTCAAGCATACATCTTGGCAAAAGATCACTGCTAGTCACAAAGAACAGATACCTCAAGTTAATGCTTTAAGTGTTTTCCTGTGTATGGGAAGGTGCAAGAATATGAGGTCATTAAAATTCTTCTTGAGGTATACATCTAAGAGGTCTGCAAGTCCAAAGCACAGGGCATCCTGTTATTATAGTCATTTCCTCTGTCTGGAGCACAGAGTGTGCTGTCAGTCCGCAACTGCAGTGGGTCAATCCTTGTAGAACTGGGTGATGAGCAATGCTCTCTATTCTTCTTTGTTTACACCTCCCTCCATATGGTCCCAGCCTTTCTCTGGCACTTTCTTTGTACTTAGAAGTTTACTTCACTAATCTTATCATGATGTGCAAAAGCCCAAAGGTTTGATACAACGGGTCTTCTGCAGCCCAGTGAGGTTTTTGCGCCCCAATCCACTGCTTTGAATCTTTCCAGCACATTCTTTCTGGCTTATGGTCTCTCTCGGGTGTATCAGTTAACTTGGTGACACCACTTCAAGTGTTTATAAGATCTACTTACACTGAAATATTCTGGCCTTGTGAAGTTGCATTTCTTGCCGATAAGGGATACAAGGGACACAAAGCGTTCTAAGAAATATCCACTGTGCTTTGTGTGTGAGGGTCCTTTGCTTACTGCCAAGTTTGTCTAGTATCAGCTCCCACAGTGTTTGGAAACAGTCTTGGATTGTTGTCGTATCTTCTGGTCCTGTGGTTTCACTCTGCAGGCTTTTCAGGCAGTGTGGTGTCCTGGGTAGCACTGGGCCTTGGGGTTGGCTGGACTTAATCAAAAACATTTCAGTGACTTACTAGCTGTGTGTCCTTGGGCAAGTTACTTAATTTCTCTGAGCCTTAGTTTCCTCATCCATAAAAATGGGGGGAGAAATATGTAATTTTTGAGAATTCATTGAGAGATGTTTTGAGAATTCATTGAGAGAGTATATGTAGTAGATGTGATTGGCACTCAGAAATATTGGCTGGGATTATTAGTCAATGCAAACAGACCCCTCCTTTACAGAGGAAGACAGCTTTTTTCCAAACATCTTTGGCTGCCAAGAAGTTATTGTTCCCCAAGACATCCAGGAGCAGAGGTCAGGGAGAGGGGTATTTCAGGGTGCAGGGGAGAGGCGTTGCCACATGGTGCTAGGGACCTGCACCCTCAGACAAAAGTAGGAGAAAGGCCATTGCCAACTTCTGCTGGTTTGAGGAGCTGGGCCCTCCATCTGGGCTGGGTGAGGCAGAGGCAGCGTTGTTCTGAGGAATTAGGTAAAAGGCCCACAGCCAAATGTGGGATCAAACCTCAGAGAATAACAGAGCTTTGAGGGGCCTTAGATGAGCACTCAGGCCCCAGTCTTAGGAGAGTGGCTGCAGACCCCACAGGCAGCGAGCCAGGCCCGGCCTGAGGATGACACACACTCACGGAACGTTCGCCACGTGCAAGGCACTGATCAAAGTGCTTTTCACATGTTAGGAGATTCAGTTTCCCAAGCCACCCCCCATTAATGGCTTTTGTGAAATCCGAACTTTGTCTATTTTGTTCACTGTTGAATTTCACAAGAGCTCCTGCCACATAGTTGATACCTGGTACAAATTCGGTGAATGAACAAACCCTGTGAGGTTTGCCAGAGGAAATTCAAGTATGCAGAGAGATTAAGTAATTGCCCAAGATTCCCCAGCTGGTAAAGGGCCAAGTCAGGACTGGAACCCAGGCCACAGTGAGAAGCTGTCTGCAAGCCTCTGGATTCCCAGTCTCCCCACTGCCTGTTTTCACAGAACGTCTGACCAGTTTCTTTCCCTTCTTGTGACCTGCTTACTTGGAGCTTTTCTTACCTTGGCTATCTGTAGATATTTGTAACCTCAGGAGAGTTACGTTTGGGGCACTTAGCTTCACCTACCCTTGATTTCCCATTTTCACAGAATACAATTTTCCTATATTTCAATAAAAGGTCTGGTTTACAAGTTTGCAGACTCTAGTTTTTCCTGACAAGGGTGTTGCAGGGAATTAGATCTCCAGGGTTGAAGGCTGGTGGATTTGCAACCAATTGGAAATCCTTCTGGGCTGTCCAAGCGTGTTCTGCACGTTCAGTGAGGATGTGAGAAATGGGTGTGATGGTGTCTGAACCTGCCCTTCCTTCTGGGCAGCCTGTGAGGGTGTTATTGAGTCCAAGCTTGTACTGCTCACCACACGACAGGCCAATGAATCGAGAGACGAGCTGTTGGGCAAGGAATAGCGACTTTATTCGGAAAGCTGGAAGACCTAGAAGATGGTCTGGAAGAACCATCTTGCCTGAGTTAGAATTCAGCCTTCTTTTATACTAAAAGGTTGGGGAGTAAAGTCCTGGTTCTGGTCAGCTGGAGGGCATGTGTTAGTTTCTTCCTCCCTGCAGTCATTCACAGGTGGGCCTGGTCAGGGTGTTTCCTGCGAGCTAAACAAAGGTATTTTAGTTTAATGCTCATTACTTGGGAGGCAGGGCTCCCAGAGATGGGCCATTATGTATAATTTAAGCTTACAGGTGACTTGTAATCACTAATCCCTTTAGTGATTAACTTGTAATAGCAAAGTTTCTTCCCTATTACAAGGGGTCATCTGTTAGAGAAGAAACTAACTTGGAAAGAAATCAAGGATAAGCTAGAAAGAGTAGCCACCGGTGTGGCTGGGTCTCCACTTCACTTTGGGGGCTCTTCTGCTCCCCACCTCCCTGCGCCATCCCTCCTCTCCCTCTACCCACTTCTCACCATTTCCCCTCCCGCCTCAGCCCTGGAACCGCTCATTCTCTGGTTCTGGAGCCTGGAGGGCTTTGAGCATTGCCCTGCCCAGCCTGGGGATGTTCTCTCCAGTCTGGGCCTCTCAACCCTCGCTGCCCATCAGCAGCATTTGTGCGTCTGGAATAAATATGCAAGTGCCTTGTACCACCACCCTCTCCAGATTCGAATTCAGCAGGTCTGGGGGAGAGTTGAGGGAAGTGCATTCACAGACTCTGTCCACCGGTGATTCTGATGCGGGCCTTGATTGACAAACTGCTCGTCTATCTTGCCAGGTTTCCTTAACTTGGGATTATATGACAAAGACATGAAAGGATGCATTTAGAGTTACTGTGCTGATTCTGTGAAAAGAACTAATGTGCTCAGGAGGCTTACTTGGGATTTTCTTCCCCAGCTTTATGGAAGTAGATATAATTGACACATACCATTGCATAAGTTTAAGGCATACAGTGTGATGATTTGATGTATGTATATGTTGTGAAATAAGTACCAAAGCAAGGTTAGTTAACAAATCCAGCCCCTCACATAGTTACCATTTCCGCACAGTGTGTGGTGAGAACATCTAAGATCTACTCACTTTGAGTAGACTTTTGAGCAACTTGTGAGTGCACGATGCAATATTGTTTACTATGGTCCCCGTGCTGTACGTTAGGTCCCAGGAATTTGTTCCTCGCACAGCTATAAGTTTGTACCCTTCAACTAACACCTCCTCACTTCCTCCACCTCCAAGTTCCTGGCAACCACCAATCTATTCTGCTTCTCTGAGTTTGGTGTTTTTAGATTCCACATATAAGTGAGATCATACAGTATTTGTCTTTCTTTGTCTGACTTATTTCAATTAGCATAATGGTCAAGGTCCGTCCATGTTGTCACAAATGGTAGGATTTCCTTTTCCTTATTTTTTTCAAGGCTGAATATTATTCCCGTGTGTGTGTGTATATATATATATATATATATATATATATATATATATACACACACCATATTTTCTTTATCTATTCATCTGTCGACACTTAGGTTGTTTCCACGTCTTGATTGTTGTGAATAATGCTGCAATCAACACGGGAGCACAGGTATCTCTGTTTTTTTTCTTTTTGCGGTACGCGGGCCTCTCACTGCCGTGGCCTCTCCCGTTGCGGAGCACAGGCTCCGGACGCGCAGGCTCAGCGGCCATGGCTCACGGGCCCAGCCGCTCCACGGCATGTGGGATCCTCCTGGACACGGGCACGAACCCGTGTCCCCTGCATCGGCAGACTCTCAACCACTGCGCCACCAGGGAAGCCCCACAGGTATCTCTTTGAGGTAGTGATCTCATTTCCTTCAGATAAATACCCAGAAGTGGGATTGATGGATCATATGCTAGTTCTATTTTTAACTTTTTGAGGAGCCTCCATATTGTTTTCCATAGAAGCTATACCAATTTACATTCCCACCAATAGTGCACAAGGGTTCCGTTTTCTCTATATCCTCACCAGCATTTGGTATATCTTATCTTTCTGATAGCCATTTTAACAGGTGTGAGGTGATATTTCATTGTGGTGTTAATTTGCATTTCCCTGATAATTAGTGATGTTGAGCACCTTCTCATGCACCTGTTAGTCATTTGTATATCATCTTTGGAAAAAATGTCTATTTGGGTCCTTTACCCATTTTTTAATCAGGTTTTTGGGGGTTTTGCTATTGGGTTGTATAAGTTCCCTATCTTGGATGTTACCCTCTTATCAGATATATGGCTTAGAAATGTTTTCTCCCATTCTGTGGGTTGCATTTTCATTTTATTGATTGTTTCCTTTGCTGTGCAGAACTACTTGGGATATTGTAACCTGTATGTTCCCAATCTACGTTGAGATAACGTTTCATTTTTACACCGATTTGTGAATGGCAGGAGCCTCTTTGACCCACGTGCCAGCTCATATATACTCTCTTTCTGCCAGTTGCCCAGAGTACTGCTCTATGTGTGTCTCCTGTTCCCCTGCTCTGACTCCAGGGTGATGGCCTCGAGCCGGGCACAGCAGTCTCCTGTGGTGACATCCTTCATACCCCAGTGTTCCCACTTCAGAGCCTTGAACTGAAAGCAGGTGGAAAGCAGTTAACAAGACCTTCCTCCAAGTGTGAGAATAATGGAAGGAATTACCATCATTGCTATCATCATTATCTTCACAGCTAACACTGTGTGCCAGGCAGCTCCAACTGCTTCATTTCATCCTCACAGCGACCCAATGAGGTAGGTACTGTTAGTATCCCCATTGAACAGATGAGGAAACTAATCTCTCAACCTCAGGCAGCTAAGCCAAAGAAGCTAGTGTGTCTCTAGGAGGGTTTACGGGTAGCAGCCACAGGCACAAACCTTACTGAGAGTCCCATGTAACTCTCAGAAGACTTTAAACAGGAGATGCAAATTCAGCCTCTATCAGCATGGCTCCCCACACCTGGGATTCCAGGTCAAATTGCCTCACTCCCCACTCCATCCCTCCCCCATCCTTCTCTTCCAGTCCTCTGACCATTAGTGGAGCCAATGGGGAACAAATATCCCCTTCGGGTAAATCCTCTCCCTTCCCCACTTCAAGGTGTGGTCTGACTCCAAAAACTCATGTTTGACAGGTGTCACCGTTCACCATTACTTTTCTCAAGGTTTGAGTTGGGGCTTAAGTAAGCACTAAAGAGGGACATCCCAGCCCAGCTCTGAGGCTCTCACCTTGTCTGGGACACAAAAAGTAGCCATAAGATTAAAGCATAAGCACCTACTAACCCTCAAATTATGAAGGAGGGCATGCATCCCACGTTAAACAAAGTGATCTCTTTAGACAAATAGGACAAACAATTTCTTATGGCAGTTCTTTTGTTTTTGGTCTTCAAAATCTCTTTAAAATGCTTAACCAAAAGCTGAAGTTCGTGCAATGGAGTGATTTTCCAATTTTGGTTTACATTTTGATGTTAAACCATCAACAAAAAAGTGGGAAGGGAATTAGAATAACATCACGAGCTAATTCTGATTAATGTCTAAAGGAGATGATCAGGGAGACAGTTTCTCACGTTCTGTAATTGCGCTAGCTAAAGAATATTTCAGGGAGGAAATTTTTGAGTCTGAATTACTTTTAGAAGCTAGCTTCCTAACACTAATTAAAGAAAGCTCACTTGTGGACAGTTGGGGATTTTGTTTGTTTTATTTTATCTATTTTTTTTTAATTAATTAATTTTTGGCTGTGTTGGGTCTTTGTTTCTGTGTGAGGGCTTTCTGTAGTTGCAGCAAGTGGGGGCCCCTCTTCATTGCAGTGCGCGGGCCTCTCACTATCGCAGCCTCTCTTGTTGCGGAGCACAGGCTCCAGATGGGCAGGCTCAGTAGTTGTGGCTGACGGTCCTAGTTGCTCCGCGGCATGTGGGATCTTCCCAGACCAGGGCTCAAACCTGTGTCCCCTGCATTGGCAGATTCTCAACCACTGCGCCACCAGGGAAGTCCTGTTTGTTTTATTTTAAGGTGCCTCTCAAATGAACAATTTGTCCATCGTAAAGTTCCCCAAAAGTGGCCAGTGGAATTTCAAATTGTCTGGTGAAACTGTGCCAGTTAGAAAGATACACAGGAATGAGCATTATAGTGGGAAAGGATGAATGGGGCTGCTGTTTGGCTTGGAGGGGGGCACAGTTTCAGATGGAAAAGCCAACATGAGAACTATAGTGTGACCATCCATAAAAACATTCAGTGTGACCTGCACCTCTGGGACTTGGTCAAAGACCAAGCATCACCCAGCTGGAGTCGGACAAGAGCTCCTGCATCCAGGCAGACAGAACTAAGGTGGTTTCTAAGAGGAGGGGAAAGATACAAAAACACGGGTTACTAAACATAATTTTAATTTGTCCTTATTTCTTAAAATGCCAGTAAAGTAACAGAATATGGATGCTAATGCATGTATATTTGTTTTGGCCACCTCAAAATGTTTACATGCTGTGAAATAAATGCTCATAAAAAAAAGCTGGATGAAGGGCTTCCCTCGTGGTGCAGTGGTTGAGAGTCCACCTGCCGATGCAGGGGACGCGGGTTCGTGCCCCGGTCCGGGAAGATCCCACATGCCACGGAGCGGCTGGGCCCGTGAGCCATGGCCGCTGGGCCTGCGCGTCCAGAGCCTGTGCTCCGCAACGGGAGAGGCCACAACAGTGAGAGGCCCTCGTACCGCAAAAAAAAAAACAAACAAAAACAAACAAACAGCTGGATGGCTTCTAAACTTTCTTTCCTCTGAGTTTCTCTTGTGTCTAAAAACAAGAAAAAATATTTGTTACTCTAATTAAAGATAATAATTAGTGTAGTTAGTTAATTGTCCTAGATATAGTAATTGCAGAGAGATATAGGTATATATACAGAATAAGAGGTGATTTTCTGTTTATTTAGAAAAATTATTACAATTTATTCAAATGATAAATTTAATATGACACATATTGTTTTAGTTAATATACAGAGAAGTTAATTATATTTTAAAGCTATATTTAAAAGCTTTAAATTATCTATTTTATATTTATATATCTACATATGCCTAAATACATACAAATAAAGGAATATTAATAGATCCTTTACTACAATCTGTTACAAAAATAATGTACCAAAGGAGTAAAATTAGAATTTGATCTTTCATGTAAAATGACTAAATTATTTTATGCCCAGATTAGCAGAGGTTCCTTTTATTTTTTTAACCAAATGATTCTCATAACTTTCAGTGCTTTTCTCATACTCTTAAATCATTTTGTTGGAAATTCTCTTGGTTAGCCCTTACCTAATTTTGTTTGTATTTTAAAATGCTATCACAGATCTAAATTCACCCTTAAAATATAGACCAGTCCAGAAATTAAATCAGCTCCAAAGGCTAAAATACTTGCCCTCAGCTTGGCCTGCCAGCTGGTTAAAAAGTAAAAGAACAAGCATGTATACTAATGGTAGGTGTGCTTTTGGGGTAGTCTGCAAATTTGGAATTCTTTAGACGTGAAGAGTTTTCTAATTTTGACAAAACATATAAAAATTGGACAAGTTATGAAAAACCTTTTAGCTGATTTGCTGTTACCTAAAGAAATAGCTATAATAAAAGTAGAACTTCATTCAAAGCACCAAGACCCACCACCTCCTGGTAATGCTTTTAGCTGACCATTCTGCTACATAAGCAGTGGTAACCAAGACAATTGCTCCTGTAATTGTAAAGAAAAGAGAGGCCTTGGAGAAATTCAAAGAGGCTATTCTTAACTGTCAGAGACAAATCCCTAATTTGGAAAAATGGAAACTGGAAAAATTCAGAAGTGGGGAAAGTTGCATAAGGATAACTTTTGGTGCTCTCAGAATGGCTGACTCATAACATCAAATAATTTAAATTGGAGCTTAGCAAAAATGCTTCATGATATTACTTATAGGAGCAGATACACTGACAATACTAAACAAACAGTGGTGGGGTAACTTTAAAGATATTGACAAAGATGTTTTTAAAACACATCCTACTGCCAACGATGTGTTCCTGGTAAATTGTAAAAGTAGGATACGGACAAGGACCAAATTCCAATCCTCCAAATGGACTTTATACAAATGTGTCTTGCAATGGATTATAAATACTATGTTCTGGTTATTTTCTGGTTTCTTCTCAGAGTAGGTTAAAGCTTTCCCTTGCCAGAGAGCTTTGGCTCTAATTGTAAAAAAAAAAAAAAAAAAAAAAATCTTTTTTTGCTTGATTTTGTTTTCTGGCCTGGGGAATTTCCACTTATCTCTCTAATAATGACAGACACTCATTTTACTGGTACCATTATTAAGGAAATCTATAATGTTTGCCTTTTAACTCCAAATCTTACTGTTTTTATCATCCACAGTCCTTAAGAAAAATAGAACTAAAGGAATTCTAAATACTGAAATTAATAAGTTCCCTTAAACTTCCATGGCCTAAAATATTGCCATTGGCTTTAAGGTGTATAAGATCAACCCCCTCTGGGACTCACAGTTTGATCAACCCCCTCTGGGACTCACAGTTTATCCCTTATGAATTAATACATTTCTGGTCCATGCCTTTAAAAGTTTCACCCTCAATCTAAATTCTATCCTACTGCAATGAAATATGATCAAGCACTACAAGGAACAGATACAGTACCTCCAGCTTTATCATCAATGGTTACAAGCTACATTTCCAAACCACTCACTTACCATTTGCAACAGGAGATTAAGTGTTCTGGAAAAGATACCCGAGATAAACTGCCCTTGAACTTAGATAAAAATGACCTATTAAGGTACAGTTAAAAACAGACCAACAAAACTCCAAAGTATTGATCCTTAGGTTAATATTTCCCACCTCAAAAGATAAACACTTCCTTCTGACTACTGGATGTCCATTCCACTGGAAATCTTTTTTTTTTTCTTGCGGTACGCGGGCCTCTCACTGTTGTGGCCTCTCCTGTTGCGGAGCACAGGCTCCGGACGCGCGCAGGCTCCGGATGCGCAGGGTCAGCGGCCATGGCTCACGGGCCCAGCCGCTCCGCGGCACGTGGGATCTTCCCGGACCGGGGCACGAACCCGTGTCCCCTGCATCGGCAGGCGGACTCTCAACCACTGCGCCACCAGGGAAGCCCTCCACTGGAAATCTTAAACTGAGATTCTTAGGAATCTTCCAGAAGTTGCTGACTTCAGAAGTGGACAGCTTCTGCTCAAGACTTCAGGTCAAGATTAATACTCTGATATTGGGACTTCCCTGGTGGTCCAGTGGTTAAGACCGCACGCTTCTACTGCAGGGGGTGTGGGCTTGATACCTGGTCAGGGAACTAAGATCCTGCATGCCGCCCAGCCAAAAAAAAAAAAAAAGATTAACATTGTGATATCAATTTATCAACTTATGTCAATTAAACAACTAATAGCATCGATTCTATTTAAGAAGATAATTTAATTACTTTGTTTTCCTGAAAAGGAAAGTAGTACTTTACCTTTTGGTTTGGAGATGTATTACAAGGATTGAAAGTCATTTTGTTTCTGATAATTGCCTATTTGACAGTTGGCTAATGTATCATGTCCTGAGTCTTTTTTAAAAAGATTTAGATGTATTATTTATTTATTTTATTAATTATTAATTATATTTATTTTTGGCTGCGTCGGGTCTTAGTTGAGGCCCACAGGCTCTTCGCTGTGGCATGCGGGCTTCTCTCTAGTTGTGGCGTGTGGGTTCCAGAGCGCGTAGGCTCTGTAGTTTGCGGCACACAGGCTCTAGTTGAGGCATGCAAGCTCAGTAGTTGTGGCACACGGACTTAGTTGCCCCGCAGCATGTGGGATCTTAGTTCCCTGACCAGGGATCGAAACTGTGTCCTCTGCATTGCCAGGCAGATTCCTTACCGCTGTACCCCTAGGGAAGTCCCCATGTCCTGAGTCTTAAATATGACTGTACCGCCATTGTCACATCAGATAGTTCAACCATTCATCCTGCAACAGAAGGAGAGGAAAAGATTAACTTCAGTTTAACTGCAGACTACACTCAATGCACAGTCTTCTGCTCTTAGCAAAATCTCTGGAGGAAATCTGGATTTCCTGAATTAACGTCCTGTGGTCTGACTTTGTCTGTCCTTGGCCCAAAGACTGGGGCTGGGTGTGGCGCTGAGAAAGAAAGAAAGCAGTCCCTGGCGTCCGGAACTGATCTGACATTCAGAGCAAGACCTCAAAGTTATTGCAAGCTGCTCTGATGCTGACAGCAGGACCCTGTTCTCTTCTTTGACCAATAATCCCACAGAGTAAAAACCTCACAGTTACTCTGAGATCATGATAAAATGAAACAAAACAAGATCACTCCATCATTTTACCTAATCACAGACAAAAACAAGGTCACTGTGTTACCCACAAAATACCAAATCACAGAATCGCCGCCCCCATTCCCCATCCCCTGCAAATTTCTGACAGCATTAAATCTAGATGTAGGCCCTGCTTCCTTGGACTTCTCCCAGATTAGCCAACCAGAACCCAAATGCCCTGATAGAGTCTTTCTAACACTCTTCCTGAGACACTCTGTGGGTCCCTGAGTGTTCTCCCTGGCTGCAAAGATCAATAAACCCGCCTGGCCACTGCATCTGTGTTCCTGGTGGCCTCTGGCTGGAGGGCAGCGACAGTGCCCACCATTTAAAATTCTTGGCCCATATAGCAAAACAGTTCTGTGTCTGGCGATGTATGTTGTTCAGTGTTGCTTTCTTTTATAACAGTTGTACTTCTCAGGTGCCCATGTCTCTCCCTTGCCCACTCTGGTCTCTCCCTTTTTGCAAGAGGCATTTCAAGAGACATAAAAAGACATACAAAGTTTTAAAAAGCAAGGTAATTGGGAAAAAAGTACCATAAAAGGAAGAGAAATAGTGCTGAGTCAGAGGCCAGATTAACACAGAATGAACATTGTGAGACCTTGAGTTCTTTCCAAATGACAAAATTTGGGGGTAAATTTCCTAGAAGTAAAGGCAAGGAGTGAAGTACAATTTGTTATGCAATTCTGTGCCTATACAATTTTGAAAATGAACAAGTGGCTTTGGGAAATTGCCCCTGTTCTGGTAATGATCCCTTAGAGGAATGTTTCCTGCAGGACCCTGTTATAGTGAATACTATCCACATTATTCACAAGGGAAAATTCAATGACAGGTTTCAGGAGGCTATTTCTTGCAACATCCTTCTAAAGAACTGGTTTAGGATCCACTGAGCTGAGGACTGTCTTCCCCTCCTGGCCAGGCTGTACATGGCCTCTTGCGATCACACCGTGTAGGGCATCACGGGGCTCCCTGCCACAAGGGGCAGTGTCACAGTAACCCATAGCTGCAGGTCACAGCAGGAGCACCTGTTTCATGGTGATGTCAGAGGGTCTCCGGTCCCATAAAGGGGACTTTCCCCAGGCTCTCGCATAACAGCAGGCAGAAGTCAAAATGCCAAAGCTCTGTTCTGTTAAAGACGTTTTATGAGTGGCCCCTGAAGTGTGGTCAAGGTTAAGGTGGTGAATTTTATGTTATGTGTATTTTACCTCAATTAAAAAAAAAAAGGTGGTCTGAAGACTCACTTTCTGAAAGTCTGTCTTAATCCAGTGTTACAACCTAAAGTATCTAAAGGAATGAATGAACTGCAGAAATAATATAAAGAATATTATTTCTTGCGGCAGAGCATTTGATAATTACCAAGTGGCAGAGTTCAGACTGAGGTCTTCTGACCAAATCCTGGAGTGTGGATATTCCGTGTTTCTGATAAGAAGACAGCATATTCTGTGAAGCAACTATTCAACCCTGGTCCACGAGAGAATCCCCCAGGGAGCTTTTAAAACCACAGATGCTACCACATTCGGGGATTCGTACTTCATTGCTCTGTGATGGGGCCCAGTACTGTTTTAAAAGTTCTTCAGGTGATTCTTGTGCAGACAAGGTTGAGAATTATTGCTTTGAAGTCAGCAGAGCTTGAGGAAAGGCTGATTTTTATTTTTTGTTTTAATAAAAGTTAAGCAACACAACCAGGGCACGTGCCTGGATTAGAGGACAAGGGATTGCCTGTGTCTCTCTGATATAATTTCCATCTTCTCGTTCTTAGTTGAATCCTCTTAAATGACAACTTTCTTTGCTTACATTGGGTATAACACTTTAGAGTTTGCAGATCACTGTCACTTGATTTGCATAGCCACCTTATGAGATAGGATGGGTATAATAATCCTTATTTTCTAGGTGAAGAAAATCTCCTTCATTCAGCCTGAAGGCACCAATTAACCAACTAGCCACCCAGTGCGGGCGAGGAACGAGATAGAGATGCCTCACTGATGGCCCATATCCTAAAATCCTGTGACACAGCCCACTGTCACTAGCTTGGGTGGGTGTTCCCCACATCACAGTGGCCCTTGGCCATTTGGTCCACTAAAGGAACCAGTGTCGTTCCATGGATGCGCTGGAGTATTCTTTTAGGCCCTGCACACACTTGCATAACAAAATATTAATGGTATATACAAGTCTGCTCTGAGAAACGGACTGTAACCCAAAAAATGTCAGAGTGGAGGAAAAAAGCATACAGACTCTATTTCATCAATTGTGAGGTGCATTTTTATTTTATGGACAAATAAGAAGTTTTAGAAACCCTACAATGTAAACAACAAAGCGCTTTTGACTGTAAGGCATCCTGATTTTATCTTCTTTTTTTTTTTTTTTTTTTGCGGTACGCGGACCTCTCACTGCTGTGGCCTCTCCCAATGTGGAGCACAGTCTCCGGACGTGAAGGCTCAGCTGCCATGGCTCACGGGCGCAGCCACTCCGCGGCATGTGGGATCTTCCCGGACCAGGGATCGAACCCTTTTTCCCCTGCATCGGCAGGCAGACTCTCAACCACTGTGCCACCAGGGAAGCCCCTATCTTCTTATTTTTTTAAACTTTTTATTTTATACTGGAGTATAGCCAATTAACAATGTGATAGTTTCAGGTGCACAGCAAAGTGGCTCAGACATCCATATACATGTATCCGTTCTCTCCCAGACTCCCCTCCCATCCAGGCTGCCACATAACATTGAGCAGATTTCCCTATGCTATACAGTAGGTCCTTGTTGGTTATCCTTTTTAAATATAGCAGTGTGTACAAGGACATCCTGATTTTAGAGATGTTAGAATGTGGAAAAAATAAGGGCATCTTAGAATCAATAAAATGGGTACTTCTCCCCATCTCCTCTTTTTATGCTCCATAAAGAATGTGATCCATATTTTCCTAGGACCCAATAGTCCAGAATTAAAATGGGGTTGCTGCGACTCCAAGTACCTGCATTTTAGGAGGCCTGCTCCCTCCCCATCTCCGTCATTTCTGGGAGTCTCCACAACACCTCGGCCTTCCCACTTGGCTTTGTTTCAGCCTCTCCTGTGAGGCTGCTGCGGTTCTGAGGGATGCCCTCCCCAGGCAGCCTCCGAGAGCGCTTTAGCTCAGCTTGCCGGCAGTTCCTCGAAGGCTCACACCAGAGGACTTTTCAGTGCTCATTTCAAACGCCACATCTGAGAAGTCGAATTCACCATGACTCCCTGCCGCCCCCCGCCCCCGTCATCAACAGTAAGAAAGGACATCGCCATGCTACGGCAAGGTTTTGGATTTTCTTTAACTCAAGCCGGGATCCCTGAACTACCTTTAGATATAGGGTCTAGCTCACATCGTTAAGTGCATGTTGAAATGTATGGATGGACTTCAGGACCCAGTAGTCTCTCTATTCTGCAGCCCAAAGAAAGCAGCACAAACATACCCTCAAATCGAGGGAGGCCTAAGTGTGGAGGGAAGAGAGGCAGCTCCCCCTCCCCCAGCCCAGCACCTGCCATTGCCCTTGCTGTCCTCAGCTGTCTCCTTGACCATGGGCTGTGGCCGCCAGGGGGTGGTGGTGAGCTGAAGAGAGCTGAAGAGGCGTGCCTCCTCCCACGCCCCTGCAGTTCCTGGAAAGTGCCCATTGCATCCTGTTTCTGTGTCCTCCCTCTGCTCAGAATGGTGACACCCACGTCTGAGTGCACCTTCCAAGGTGCCGCTCATACTTGGCTCCCTCAGACTTTCCTGACCATTCTCTCCCACGTTCAGACTGTCCTCCGGACGCTGCCACGCCGGGTGGCCCTTCTTTGTGGATTTCCTCATACTGTCCACCAGCGCCATCCAGCGGAAATACAGACGGTCCCTAACTTAACGATGGTTTGACTTTACGATGGTGCGAAACCCCTACTCATCCAGTGGAAACCTGCTTTGAATATTGAATTTTGCTCTCTTCTCGGGCTAGTGATACGCGGTATGACACTCTCTCCTGATACTGGGCTGGGCGGCCAGTCAGCGGCTCTCAGCCAGACACGCGGTCTCCGGGGGTAACCAACCGATGCACTACCACCATTCGGTGCCAGACAACCATTCTGTGTTCCACTTTCAGTACAGTATTCAGTACATTACATGAGGTAGTCAACACAATTATAAAATGGGTTTTGTGTTGGATGATTTTGCCCAACTGTAGGCTAATGTAATTGCTCTGAGAATATTTAAGGTAGGCTAGGTGTATTAAATGCATTTTCAACTTACAGTGAGTTTATGGGGACATAATCTCTCCAAAGTCGAGGAAGACTAGTATAATGCTAGCCACCTGTTTAATTTTAATTGTTCTAATAGCCGCATTAAAAAGTAACTTTAATAGTATGTTTTATTTAACCCAATATATCCAAAAATTATAATTTCAACATGTAAATCAACTTAAAATGATTAATGAGATATTTTACAAGATTTTCTGTCCCTACTAAGTCTTTGAAATCTGATGTATACTTTATACTTAGAACACGTCTCAATTCAGATCCTAAGTTTTCACTAGAAATACTTTAACCTGTATCTAGATTTCAAAACATTTACAGTTGAAAAAATTGATTTACATACCCAAATCATCCCAAATATACCTAAAAGATTTCAGACTGAATTGAGTATCAGTTTAAGAACTTAAGCTAATTAAAATGAAATAAAATGAAGATTTGAGTTTCTCAGCTGCAATGGCCGCACTTCAGGTTCTCCGTGGCCACGCGTGGCTGGTGGATCCCACGTGGCACAGCTCAGTTCTAAACCATAGGCTTCCTGAGGGTAGGGATTGTTTCTTTGCCTTCTCAGAGTCGTACATGGAGCCCAGCACATAGAGGTAACGAAATGTTTGTTGAATGAGTGACTAACAGAGTTGGGACTTCTAAGAAAGGTAAAAGCAAGAGGATAACAACGTATTTATAGATCAAAGCCTGCCTGGATCAGTTCAGTTCACCAGGGCATTTCTCTGGAATACAGCTCCTTCACCTAAATCCTTTTAGATTTTAGAGAACCTTCTCCCCAGCACCAACCCAGCTCTTGTTTCCGCCCACTCATTTGGCTTCTAAGAGCTTCGAGAGCTTGGTTTTTCAGATCCCCAGGGCTAAGAGGCAGAAACAGATTTCACTTCTTCCCCAGATGTTTCCAGCTAGAGGCTCTGCATTTCCCAGGTCTCAGAGCACCTGGCAGGCCAGGCAGGCAGGAGTGGGTGGAGCCACCCTAGCAGCCCCTTGAAGGGCGGTCCAGGAGGAGTTCTGTGCTCCAGCTGCAGCTAAGGCCAGTGGAAGCATCCGTTCTGTCAATGATGGCCCTTAGGGACAAGGGAGCAGAGAAGACCAGGGGGACATGTCCTCCGAGTCAGTCTCTGTAGATGGGAGCCCAGTGGATGTTTAGGTCCTTTCTTCCAAGCCAGAAGGTGCTTCTTGGAAGGTGGGTGGAGGACAGCCAAAGACACGAAGACGGGAAGATTGTTCACTCCATCAAGGTCAGTGTGGGAGGAAGTAGCGTGAAGGTTTTAGTGTTAGAAGATGAGGTCACATTAATCTCTCCAGGTTCTGAGGGAATTATTAATCCTTGAATCCCCTGCTCATGTTATGCACCTGAGGGCCATCCCGTCTCAGAGACCAGGAGACAAAGTTACAGGAGCAAGTTAGGAAATTCGAGAGGGTCCCAAAACCAGGCTAAGGAATTTTAAATACTCTCTCCTCTAAAAGGAGTAATTAGAGCCTGGCCCAGGCACCTCCCTCATCAAGCTTTATCCAGTTTTGCTGAGTCATTCAGCATCTCCTGCAAGTTACACAGGCACCTTCTGAGCTCCTTTGTTCTTCTGGGGTGCCTCCTGAGTTTGCACCTTAGGGAAGCTGGGGGCCTCCTTCTGAAACAGAAGAATATTGTAGAGACAGAGTGAATGACGGGGCCTCCTGAGGGACAGGGGTGGTTGGGTGGCAGTGAGGGGAGTGCAGCAGAAAGAGCATAGACCTTCGGGAGAGCCAGGGCCAGGCTGCGTTCCAGCCTTTCCTAGCTATGTGAGCATGAGAAAGTTGCTTAACCTCAGTGTGCCTCAGTTTCCCCTTTTTGTTGCAAAGAAGTTGGAAGAAAAGCTGAGATTTAGTTCACAGATGCTGTCTTCTTTGTCATATTAACCCCACAGAGCACAGCTGTCACGGGCCTCCCTGGGCAGTCTGTGTGTTCAGTGCCTGTGCTCTGATGGATTCCAGACCTTGAGTCAGGCTCTTCTCCTTCCCCACACTCAGGGCCTAAAGGAGAATCTCTGCCTGCAGAAAGCCAGCTGCTCCTTCCAGCCCAGGGCAGAACTGACCCCGGAGCCCTGGAGAGTTCCAGGCGTGCTTTAAGGCCTCAGCTGCCCACTTCTCTTCAGTAAGTTTCCTTGCACTTGCCCCAGTTGGCTGCTCTCTTCTGCTGTCAGGGTCACTGAAGGGTAGTACCCTTGCCCAGTAAATGGGTCCCCAACTTAAGAGGGGAGTTGGGGCAAATGCTGTGATTACTTCTGCTTTGAAGAGCTCAACTAGACCTCTCACCTGCTATACCTAACCCTGAGGTTGCTCTCCACTGCCCTGCCAGCCTGGTATGGAGGCCTCATGGCCAGCTGGGCCCCTTACTGCTGTCAGCTGCCGCAGCTGGCCTGGCCCCAGCCCCAGATATGTCTGATTGCCAGGTAAAGGCTGGCCAACACCTGCTGTGTCTTGTCTTTTTCCCTCCTGGCTACCTGGACTCACCAACTGGCCCTGCTGCTGCCAGGAGATTTAAAGGGCCAGTGCCATGGTTTTTCTCTTCTCCATGTTTCACTTTTTCTCCTTTTGGGAACCAGATATTTGAGGTCTAGGACATTCAAAAGCAACCATATATATGGGGGAATTTAGAAAGGCACCACACAGACCTTACATGTACATCTTAGACTGATCCCTGACACAAAGACACCATATAGCAATTGAAACGCACACACACACACATATATATACACTACAGCAACTTCTGAAGCAGGGTGAGAATCTGATCTTTAGAGTTACCACATTATAAGATTCAAATATCCATTTTTAAAAAAAATCACAAGGCATACAAGAAACAGGAAAGTAAGGCCCATTCCAAGGGGAGGGGGGTGGTAAATCAGTGGAAACTATTTCTGAGAAAGACCAGATGATGGACTTACTAGACTTTAAGTCAACAGTCTTAAAGATGCTTGAAGAGCTAAAAGATGTGGACAAAGTTAGGAAAACAATGAGTGGAACTACCATATGACCCAGCAATCCTACTACTGGCATATACCCTGAGAAAACCGTAATTCAAAAAGAGTCATGTACCACAACGTTCATTGCAGCTCTGTTTACAATAGGCAGGACATGGAAGCAACTGAGTGTCTGTCGACAGATGAATGGATAAAGAAGATGTGGCACATATATACAATGGAATATTACTCAGCCATAAAAAGAAACGAAATTGAGTTATTTGTAGTAAGGTGGATGGACCTAGAGTCTGTCATACAGAGTGAAGTAAGTCAGAAAGAGGAAAACAAATACCATATGCCAACACATATATGTGAAATCTAAAAAAAATCGTTCTGAAGAACGTAGGGGCAGGACAGGAATAAAGACGCAGACGTAGAGAATGGACTTGAGGACACGGGGAGGGGGAAGGGTAAGCTGGGACGAAGTGAGAGAGTAGCATGGACATATATACACTACCAAATGTAAAATAGATAGCTAGTGGGAAGCAGCTGCATAGCACAAGGAGATCAGCTCGGTGCTTTGTGACCACCTAGAGGGGTCGGATAGGGAGTGTGGGAGGGAGACACAAGAGAGAGGGGATATGGGGATATATATATATATATACATATAGCTGATTCACTTTGTTATACAGCAGAAACTAACACAACATTGTAAAGCAATTGAACTCCAATAAAGATGTAAAAAAAAAAACAAAAAACGAGTGCACAAAATGGAAATATCAAAAAAGATACAGAAAACATAAAAAAAGGAACCAAAAATAAATTTTAGAACTGAAAATTACAATAACTGAAATGAAAAATTCACTGGAAGGATTCAAAGGAAGGTTCAAGAAGGAAGAAGAAAGAGTCAGGGAATTCCAAGTAGGATAAATTCAAAGAGATACACACCAAGACACATTATAATCAGACTATTGAAAGACAAAGACAAAGAGAGATCTTAAAAGCAACAAGAAGGAAGTAACTCATCACATACAAGAGCTCTCCAAAAAGATTATTATCAGATTTCTCTTAGAAACCTTGGAAGCCAGAAGCAGTGGGTTGACATATTCAAAGTGATAAAGGAAAGAAAAACCTGTCAGCCAAGAATCCTATATCTGACAAAACTGTCCTTCAACTATTAAGTAGAAATTAAGACATTCCCAGATAAGTGAAAGCCGAGAGAGTTTTTTATCACTAGACCTCCCCTACAAGAAATGCTAAAAGGAGTCCTTCAGGTTGCAATGAAGAGAGACTAGAGAGTTATGTGAAGCCATGTGAAGAAAAAAAGACTCCTGGAAAAGGTAAATACACGTGTAATGATAAAAGCTAGTACTATTATAACTTTGTTTTATAACTTTCTTTTTGTTTTATATATAATTTAAGAGATTAGTCCATTAGAAAATAATTATTAGTCTATGTTTTTTGACACACATGTATAAAGATGTAATTTTGTGACATCAATAATCAAAGAGAGGGGACAGAGCTGTATAAGAGCAAAGTATTTGAATGCTATTCGAATTAAGCTGGTAGATATTCAAATTAGAGTGTTGTAATTATAGGATGTTGAATATAACCCCCAATGGTAACTACAAGGAAAAATAGCTATAGAATATACACAAATAAAAATGAGAAGGAAAATGAAAAGTTTCATGACAAAACATCAACTACACATAAAAGATAGTCATGCAGGAAATGAGGGAGAAAAAACTCTAAGGCAAATAGAGGACAAATAGCAAAATGATAGAAGTAAGTCTCTCATCAATAATTTATTTAAATGTCAATGAATTAAACTCTCTAATCAAAGGCAGAGATAAGCAGAATGCCTTAAAAAACCATGATTGAACTACATGATATCTACAAGAGTCAGACTTTAGATCAAAGGCCTAGATAGGCTGAAAGTGAAAGGATGGAAAAAGATATTCCAAGCAAACAGTAACCAAAAGAGAGCAGGGCTATACTAATATCAGACAAAATAGACTTTAAATCAAAAAATGTTATAAGACAGAAATAAGAACATTATCTATTACAGAGTGTTCAATAAAGCAAGAAGATATAAAAATTATAAACATTTACACACCTAATAACTGATCAAAACCTGACAGAATTGAAGAGAGAACTAGTTCTACAGTAATAGTTGGAGACTTAAACACCATGCCACCATGCTTTCAATAATGGACAGGACAACCAGACAGAAGAAAAGTAAGGAAACAGAGGACCTGAACAACATAATAAATGAACTAGATTCAGCAGACATATTAGAACATTCAACCCAACAACAATAGTGTACACATTATTCTCAAGTGCACATGGCACAATCTCCAAGATATGTGGGGACACAAAGCATCAGGAATTTAAAAAATAGATATCATATCAACTATCTACTTCAACCACAATGGGATGAAGTTAGAAATCAATAACAGAAGGAAACTGGAAAGTCCACAAATTTGTGCAAATTAAACAAAACATTTTAAATAATGAGTCAAATAAGAAATCACAGGGGAAATTAGAAAATACTTAGAGATGAGTGAAAATGAAAACACAGAATGCCAACACTAATGGAACACAGCAAAAGCACTGCTAAGGGGGAAATTTACAGCTAGAAATGCCCACATTAAAAATAAAAGGATCTCAAATAAACATCCTAACTTAATAAATTAAGGAACTAGGGAAAGAATTAAACCCAAATCTAGCAGAAGAAAGGAAATAATAAAGATTATGGCAGGGATAAATAAAAAAGGGAATAGAAAAACAGTAGAGAGTATCAATGAAAAGGTTCAGGAAATTTCTTTGAAATGTTTAACAAAATTGACACACCTTTAGCTAGACTGACTAAGAAAAAAGGGAGAAGATGCAAATTACTAAAATCAGAAATGAAAGATGGGACAGGACTACTGATTCTACAGAAGTAAAAATATCACAGCAGAATACTACAAACAACCATATGTCAACAAATTGGATAATCTGAATAAAATAAATATGTTCCTAAAAACACAAAACCTAACAGGACTGAAACATGTAGAAATAGAATTCCACATGTTATTTATTTTAAATTTAATTGCTTTCTAAATTCTTGAAGGCTTGGTTTGTATTTATTTATTCTTAATACTATAGACATGTAGAAAATTTATTTTCTATATTCCACTATCACAGAAGCTAATAAATTATGATTTTTATTTTTTATTCAGATTAAAAAATATTCTTTACATCGCGGATTACCAAAGTTTACCCAGACAATATTTTGAAAACCTTTAAAAAAATTAGTATATGGTAGGACATATTTTAATACTACTGTTGATATTTATTTAGTGTGTTGTTTTGTATTCTGTGGCTATTTTATACAGAATTTTTAATTTACTTTGAGAGTTCATAATGTCAGCAGTATAGCTGGAAGGATGGAATGCAGTGCAGAGTCAGACTAGAGACCAAATTCTCAACTGAATATTGGACACAACATGTTTTGATGTCCTGCACAGTGTTCTCTAAAATATTAGAACTTATCAACATGCTACAGTCAAGAGAGAGCACATGTAAATCCAGAAGATGTGGCCACATAGGTGCTGAATTTCAGCGAGGCAACCACTGGCTGCATCACGCCCTTCAGCCCACTCTCTGGTTTCCCAAGTCCCCACTGCTTGCTACTGCCTTTCTCACACCCACTGCACCTACGGGTGTGACCCCTGGGCCTGGGGGCTGAGTCTGACAGCCTACTCGGCCAGCCCTCCTCATCCTCCTGCAGAATTGTCCTCTTCCTCCTGAAGGGGCCACCTGTGCTCTGGGCCGTCCCTATGTCTGCAGTTCCTTGTCCTACCGGGCACTGCCTCTTTCTCCTGCCTTCAACCCCTCTCCCTCTTAGTCCCTCTCAGTGTTCGAACACTTAAAATCTCTTCCATATTTTAAAACCTGTCCTTGTATTTTCCAGCCTTAAAAAAAAAAAAAAAGAATGAATGGATGAATGCTAATGTAATAATATCTGTTCTACATATTTTAAATATTATGACTATTTAATGTGAGTTTAAGAAAGTCATTTTCTCAGTGGAATCTGGTCATGTTTCTTTTCCAAGCTCAAGATGTGTAGAACTCAGAATGACAACTTCTTTATATTGTGAAAAATATAACTATTGAGGGCCCACACTTTTGTGTGTGCATGGCCACCATCGCCTCCCTGTGGGCAAACCGAACTAGGAATCCACCTGACCCTGAGCTGCATGCTGAGTGTGGACCTCAACCTGGAGCCCTGAGGACCAGCAAGGTCAGAATGGCTGGAAGCATCTGTCATGGGGACTGAGCTCTGCTGGTCTCTGGTGACACAGTCTCCCGGCTCCCCAACTTAGCAGAGATGTGCAGACTCTGACTCTGTGATTTAACAGGGATTAGATAGAATATATCTGCTTTCCTCAAACCCTGACTCCATACTCTATCTTGGTGGTCAGAAACCTTCACTGAATACTGGGTTCATACCTTTCTATCCTTGTAAAGTGTTAGCTAATTTTAAACTTATTTTTCTGTAGTGTACCAACCTTGCATTTTAACTTGTAAAATCCATTTGCTTTTAAAAGTCCTTCTCATCTCTTTTCATATATCCATTACCTTGTAATATACTTTAAACAAGGGAAAAGTGAACCCAGACCAACCTTGTCCTGTTCTCCTCATTCTGAAATAACGTTCAAGCTTCAAAGAGGAAAGTTGGCAGGTAGGACATTGTTCTTGAGGAGGTTGTATCACAGAGCGTCATCAAAGGCCACCTGAGCCACCCTCTCCTACACAAAACCACACGTGGGTCAGGAGCCAAGGATCAGGGCAGGAATCCGTGGACCTGGGCAGCCAAGGTGTGCTGGGCCCACTCTGCCTGTGGTCCTGTGCCAGTCCTCCAGGCTCCTTGCTGGTCCCCCCTTCTGGCCCCCCTTGCAGCAGGAGAGGCTCCTAGCTGCTCAAAGGACAGCCCTCTCCCCCCCCCAACTCAGATCCCTCTGTGACCACCACAATCCAGGTCACTGACCCAGTCAACCCAGTCAACGTGAGGGTCATCCAGCTGGCTGTCGGGACATCTCTGGACTGCACCTGGATATCTTCTTTGCTGGGCCTGGTTCTGAATTTAGAGTCACTATTTAGGCCATAAAGCTACTCGATTAATTAACAGTTGGTCATTATCACTCTTAGGCATACGACTGAAGGGACGAGTCCTCCATAGTCCCTGAAAGGAAAGCACTGACCACATTTACTTTTTCTGTACCTTGTCGTGGGTGTTTCTTGTATACCATTGATAGTCTGTTCTAGAAGATATGCTGCTGTCAGGGATTATAAAGAGTCGGGGGAGCGTTAGGATTGCTTGGAGTCCTCATCTTCCTGTGCTAGTGGCTCGTTTAAAGTTTCGATATGAGGGACACCACTCTTTGGACTTAACTTGGCAGTCAGAGCCTCCCAGAGCCCGGGGGAACTCGGCAGCCCAGGAGCAAGCCTGAGCGATTCCTGGGAGGGCAGGGGAGGTGGAAGATTCGTGCTCTTGTGATTCAGGCTTGTTCCCCGAGCGCACTGCCAACTCCCCCGATTTACCCGAGATCTGACTGGGGATGGGAATCAGGCTGCCCTCAGCGCCCTGGCGTCCAGAGCTCGGCTCCCGAGTCCCCGCGCCTGGAGGGGGACACGAACTATTTCCACTGCTCTGGGTGGAGATACCGCGCTGAGGACCCCGGGTGCCCCGGGTCGCAGGAGGCCTCGGAGATTGGGTAGTAGTTGGGGGCGGGGCGGAGAGACGCGGTGGGGCGTGGCCTCACTCAGGCCACACCCAGGCTTGATCCAGGCACCCGGATGAACTTCCACAGCGGTTCGGAGACGGTACCCCGGTCCACGAACCCTGACCATGGCAATGATCCGGGGTTACTGGGATATCCGCGGGATGAGCGGGGGTCCACCAGGGCGGGCAGGGAAATGCTGCGCAGCTGGGGACCGGTTCGCCAGAAACTTCGTTTGTGGGGCTCGCTGCAGCCCAGCCCCTTCCCTCCGCCTCTCCTTCCCAGGTCGGGGAGAGGGTTGGGAGCGTGGGAGGGGACCCGGAGCACAGAAAGTCGCGCGGTTAAACCTCATGTCTGTCCTTTGTCCCGGCTATCTCTCCCAGCTGGCTCACGCCATCCGCCTGCTCCTGGAGTACACAGACTCAAACTAGGAGGAGAAGAAGTACCCGCTGGGGGACGGTAATGGCATCCTTGTCATGTCCTGGCTTCTGCTCAATTCATGCTGATTTGGTACCAAGCAACCCATGTCCTGGCCCCTGTTATTTCTGTATGCTGCCCTCCAGCAGCTGGAGAGAGGTCTAACCCTTCCCGAACTCTTTGAGTGTTTAGCTGGCCTCCAAGGCCGGCCATGAGAGCCGATGGCCGGGCCCCTGTATCAGCCATTGGCACGGGTTCCCTTTATTGCTTGCACTAACCCTTTGTAAACCTTACTCATGTGGGTTCCAGAGCCGTCTAATTGTGCTTTCCCCCAAAACTCCATGCTAGATTTAGAGGTTCAGATTCCAGATCCACCTGTTCAGGTGCTCTTGTCTCTGACTCCTTGGTAGGTCCCCCGGGAAGGAGGGTTGGACTCCGGGGCGGTTTGTTTCACTGCATCTTCTTTACCACAGCTCCCAACTATGACAGAAGCCAGTAGCTGAATGAAAAATCCAAGCTGGGCCTGGACTTCCCCAATGTAGGTGCAGGGGCTGGGGTGCTCTGGGGGAAAGTGGACGGTGTCCCTGTCCATCTGCCTACCCAGCTTAGAGGTTTCAGGGTCCAGTGCCTTCTGCTCGGCCTCTCAGCTTCCTGGTTCTCTTCACTGCCTTTCCATAATGCTGTATGTCCCAGCTCATCCCTTCATTTTACAGTATATTATTTAGTGTCCACCATGGGCCAGGCTCTGTGAGTGCCAGGTTTCATCTCTGCCCTTGCTCAAGGGAGTGGGTGCAGGGGAGCCTGGTGGCCCAACCGACCTGGCCTGTTGTTCCTCCAGCTGCCCTACTTAATTGATGGGGCTCACAAGCTCACCCAGAGCAACACCATCCTTTGCTACATTGCTCGCAAGCACAACATGTGTGAGTGGAGCTGTGGGTGGGGGAGGGGCACAGGTGGCCATGCCCTGGGCTTGTCTGGGGTGGGATTCCGAGGGTGAGTCCCTGTTGTGTGGCCACAGGTGGGGAGACAGAGGAAGAGAAGATTCGCGTGGACGTATTGGAGAACCAGGTTATGGATGTCCGCTTGTGCATGGCCATGATCTGCTACAGCTCTGACTTTGTGAGTCCCCTCCCACCGGGCTGGACAGGGTTTGAAATGCTGGTCAGGGTCGCGTCTACACTGGTCTTTTGCCTTTGAACTCCTTGGAGCTACTGATCCACCAAGACATTCCCTTGGAAACTCTGACTTAGTTCCCACCAATCTTAGGATAGAGTCCAGACATCCTTTGGTGGAAATTCAGTTCCTAGACAGGGTGTTTTCCTCGTTAGCCCAGCACCTCCTCCTCGGCATCTCAGGCATAAACACATGTGCCCAGCAGGCAGCCTGGGGTCAGACTTTGTTCCTCTCCCTCCTTCCTTTCAGCCTCTCAGATTCTCCTCATCTGTTCAGAGACTGCATCGGCATTCACACCCTTTCTGTCACCCACGCTGGAACTTAGGACTTCTTTCCTGAGTCATTTGAGTGTTGATCTTCCTGAGGTCTGAGGCCCGCACTCTGCCAGGTCTCACAGCACTGGTGGTCTGACCCACGGCAGGTGTTTGGAGCTGAGTGGTGACAGGTTCACGCACAGTGTGGTTTTGCCCTTTGCCTTCCCATCTCCTCTCACAGATGGGAGGTGGTACCTGGTAGGAGTCTAATGAACACAAGTGGGTTAAATCGCAGCCTGGGCACTGACCCAGGTGTACTTGGCAGCTGGGATCAGGCACAGCCCTGGGAGGCCTGGTCTCTGCCCAGGGAGTCTGTATCTGAGGGCAGTGACAGCTCTTTTGTGCCTCAGGAGAAACTAAAGCCTGATTACTTGAAGGAGATCCCTAAAACGATGAAGCTCTTCTCAGATTTTCTGGGGAAGAGGCCCTGGTTTGCAGGGGACAAGGTAAGGGGGGACAGCTTCGGGGGATGGAGAGCTGTCATTTTTCCCGCGTTCAGAGTTTGGTGCCCATTCACGCTTTGCCTTTCTGCAGCTCACCTATGTGCATTTCCTGGCGTACGACATCCTTGACATGCACCGCACATTTGAGCCCAGGTGTCTGGATGAATTCCCAAACTTGAAAGACTTCACTTCCCGTTTTGAGGTGATTCTCCTGACCCCTCTAGTATTTATATCTCTCTTCTCTTCCTTCTCTTCACTGATGCTTTCCTAGTTGGAACCCAAATGAAGAATAACATTTAATGAGGACTTGGTTTATGCCAGAATCTCTGCTCAGCATCTAACATATATTGTGTCAAATTTAATCTTTATAACATTCCTCCGTGGTAAAAGAATTATCCTCTTCATTTTACAGATAAGGAGTTAAGCTGAAAGGATAATTTCTGAAGGTCACAGGGCCAGTACAGGCTGTGCTGGGCTCCCAGTCAGAGCATCTGGCTTCTATGGGCAGCAGTCAGTGGCTCTCCCTTTCCTGTATGGAAAAGAAAGCTCAGGTCCTTTTCCTGTCTGGTTCACAGCTCTGGAAAGTGTGGAGGAAGCAGAACCTTCAGGAGTTTGCTTGCAGCTGGCATTGGTAGAGTTGAGACACCGTAGGACTGATACCAAGTACTAAAAACACAGACAATATCTTCTCTAGATCTCCAGAGGGGTCTGCGCAAGTGAGTCGCCGCCAGTTGTATTGAGATTCTCAGGACTGTAGTTGGTGCTGGGATTTGAGTACATACATAGGTGTCCTTTGGAAGGATTTTAGCTCGACACCTCTTATAGTGGGCACTTGCCTTCCCTCGTCTTCCTTCCTTCTTCCTTCCAGTTACCCAAGATTCCGATCTCAGAGGCGGGATGGTACATTTATTTTTAGTAACGTTCACTGGTCTGACCCTCTCCTCTGTATGAGGCACTGTGTCAGGCACAGTGGGGATGAAGAAGTAACAGAGTCCTGGTGCCCACTTTCTGGGGCTCAGTGTAGCTGGAGAACTACAGGAACCCCGAGCTGTGTGGCGTGCGTGGAACCACTTGGTGCTGGAGGAGCACAGCCTGACCTCACCCCCCAGCTCACCATCGGTCACCCTCAGTCAACCGGTGGGAGAGCAACAAAGTCCGCTTATGTCAGATTCGGGAATGTGAAGCTCTAATCCAATAGGTTTTTCAGTACGGCCTGTTCTCCATTCCCACCCCCACTCCCCACCCGGCCCCATCATCAAATATGCTTTCTTAGCTAGTTCTCATCAGCTCTGGTTCTGCTCCAGGCTTATTGGCCTTGAGAATTTTGCAAGAGCTGGGATGACTTCCCGGCAGGGAGGATGGGGACAGATGTGGGCTGCAGTGTGTGGCCTCTTGGGGCCTGGGCTGTTGGGTACAGGCATCCCCAGGATCTTTGAATCCTTGGAACTTATTGGGCACTGTCTGTCTTGGGAAGACTGTGCACAGATACACCTGAGTGTCTCACTGCCTAGTTGGCTGCAGCAGTACTGGGGATGTGGTAGGTTGGGGCCCAGTGAGACTGGGCTCAAGTCCCAGGCCAGGCAGGTGGACTCTGTCCTTTACGTGGAATAATTAGAGTCTGGCTTGGCCTGGCCTGTGCTCCACACCCTCATACTGATCTCGGGTGGCCTCGGCCTGCAGCGGCTTGAAGCAGGATTTTGGTTCCCAGCCAGAGACTGAGGTCAGGTCGCAGCGGTGAGAGCACCAAATCCTAGCCACTAGAACAGTGGTCAGTGACAAGGCCCTGGCCTTTGGCTTTGCAGAAAAGAATTCCCACGAAGATGGAAAGTAGTGAAACAAGTAAAGTGTTTATTAGGAGAAAAATAAGAGTACTGTACGTGTGGATAGACACCCGGGTGGGCTCAGAGAGAGAGTCGCGGCCTTGTGGTAGTTTGAATCACTTTTATGGCACATTTCTTCCAGGTTTCCTTTGACCAGCCATCTTGCTTTGCCTGGTTCTGAGTCTGTATTTGATGTATCTTAGGGTCCTCCCCTATGTGCTTGCACATCTCTTAGCCAAGATGGATTCTAGCAAAGAGGCCTATGGGTAGTTGACATCACTTACTATGAGTTGGCACCCCCTCGCTTTTTGACCTCCAAGGAGCCTTTCTGCGCCTTTGTAGTCAGGGAGGTCTCCTTGACTTCGAGAATGAGGAATATGTGGTCTTTTATCTCTTATCTGGGCAGGGCCCAGCCTCCCCCATCATCCTGCTTTTATGGAGTTTCTGCTATTATGGCGTTTTTGTCCACAGGGGACAAACTTCAGCTGTTTGGCCTGGGGCCCATCTATCTCCTGCCTCAAATCCCCCCCTGAGAGACATGAACCCCAAGAAATCTTTATTGGGAGGACGAAATGCAAAGGTCTGTCTTCTGTAGCTTCTTCAGGCTGTCAAGGGGCTCACAGACCCTACCTAGTTGGGGTCACAGAGCTCTCACCCTGACTCATTAAGCGACCCGGGGTGACATCTGCTGTTATTCCATCAGGATCTGTTCCAAGGAGTGTCTGGAATCTCTGCATCACCGTCATCTTGTCAGGGAAACCGTTGTGTCCTTAGAAAGAACAAGCTAGGCTTCTTAATCTTAAGTAGATTTTTATTTATTTATCTTTGGCTGTGTTGGGTCTTTGTTGCTGCTCATGGGCTTTCTCTAGTTGCGGTGAGCAGGGGCCACTCTTCGTTGCAGTGTGCAGGCTTCTCATTGCAGTGGCTTCTCTTGTTGTGGAGCACGGGCTCTAGGCACACGGGTTTCAGTAGTTGTTGCACGCAGGCTCAGTAGTTGTGGCGCATGAGGTTAGTTGCTTCATGGCATGTGGGATCTTCCTGGACCAGGAATTGAACCTGTGTCCCCTACATTGGCAGGTGGATTCTTTTTTTTTTAAACATCTTTATTGGAGTGTAATTGCTTTACAATGGTTGTTAGTTTCTGTTTTATAACAAAGTGAATCAGTTATATATATATATACACATACATATATGTCCCCATATCTCTTCCCTCTTGCGTCTCCCTCCCTCCCACCCTCCCTATCCCACCCCTCTAAGTGGTCACCAAGCACCAAGCTGATCTCCCTGTGCTATGTGGCTGCTTCCCACTAGCTATCTATTTTACGTTTGGTAGTGTATATATGTCCATGCCACTCTCTCACTTCATCCCAGCTTACCCTTCTCCCTCCCCATATCCTCAAGTCCATCCTCTAGTAGGTCTGAATCTTTACTCCCATCTTGCCCCTAGGTTCTTCATGACCTTTTTTTTTTTTTTTTAGATTCCATATATATGTGTTAGCATACAGTATTTGTTTTTCTCTTTCTGACTTACCTCACTCTGTACGACAGACTCCAGGTCCATCCACCTCACTACAGATAACTCAGTTTCGTTCCTTTTTATGACTGAGTATTATTCCATTGCATATATGTCCCACATCTTCTTTATCCATTCATCTGTTGATGGACACTTAGGTTGCTTCCATGGTATCCATTTACATTCCCACCAACAGTGCAAGAGGGTTCCCTTTTCTCCACACCCTCTCCAGCATTTATTGTTTGTAGATTTTTTGATGATGGCCATTGTGACTGGTGTGAGGTGATACCTCATTGTAGTTTTGATTTGCATTTCTCTAATGATTAATGATGTTGAGCATTCTTTCATGTGTTTGTTGGCAATCTGCATATCTTCTTTGGAGAAATGTATATTTAGGTCTGCCCATTTTTGGATTGGGTTCTTTGTTTTTTTGATGTTGAGCTGCATGAGCTGCTTGTAAATTTTGGAGATTAATCCTTTGTCAGTTGCTTCATTTGCAAATATTTTCTCCCATTCTGAGGGCTGTCTTTTCGTCTTGTTTATGGTTTCCTTTCCTGTGCAAAAGCTTTTAAGTTTCATTAGGTCCCATTTATTTCTTTTTGTTTTTATTTCCATTTCTCTAGGAGGTGGGTCAAAAAGGATCTTGCTGTGATTTATGTCGTAGAGTGTTCTGCCTATGTTTTCCTCTAAGAGTTTGATGGTGTCTGGCCTTACATTTAGGTCTTTAATCTATTTTGAGTTTATTTTTGTGTATGGTGTTAGGGAGTGTTCTAATTTCATTCTTTTACATGTAGCTGTCCAGTTTTCCTAGCACCACTTATTGAAGAGGCTGTCTTTTCTCCACTGTATAGTCTTGCCTCCTTTATCAAAGATAAGGTGACCATATGTGCGTGGGTTTATCTCTGGGCTTTCTATCCTGTTCCATTGATCTATACTTCTGTTTCTGTGCCAGTACCATACTGTCTTGATTACTGTAGCTTTGTAGAAGTCAGGGAGCCTGATTCCTCCAGCTCTGTTTTTCTTTCTCAAGATTGCTTTGGCTATTCGGGGTCTTTTGTGTTTCCATACAAATTGTGCAATTTTTTGTTCTAGTTCTGGGAAAAATGCCAGTGGTAGTTTGATAGGGATTGCATTGAATCTGTAGATTGCTTTGGGTAGTAGAGTCATTTTCACAATGTTGATTCTTCCAGTCCAAGAACATGGTATATCTCTCCATCTATTTATGTCATCTTTAATTTCTTTCATCAGCATCTTATAATTTTCTGCATACAGGTCTTTTGTCTCCTTAGGTAGGTTTATTCCTAGATATTTTATTCTTTTTGCTGCAATGGTAAATGGAAGTGTTTTCTTAATTTCACTTTCAGATTTTTCATCATTAGTGCATAGGAATGCAAGAGATTTCTGTGCATTAATTTTGTATCCTGCTACTTTACCAAATTCATTGATTAGCTCTAGTAGTTTTCTGGTGGCATCTTTAGGATTCTCTATGTATAGTATCATGTCATCTGCAAACAGTGACAGCTTTACTTCTTCTTTTCTGGTTTGGATTCCTTTTATTTCTTTTTCTTCTCTGATTGCTGTGGCTAAAAGTTCCAAAACTATGTTGAATAACAGTGGTAAGAGTGGGCAACCTTTTCTTGTTCCTGATCTTGGTGGAAATGGTTTCAGTTTTTCCCCATTGAGGACGTGTTGGCAGGTGGATTCTTAACCACTGTGCCACCAGGGGAGTCCCCCAATTCAAGTTTTGCACCAGCTTACTTTTAAAATTCATTTACTCAGTTAAATTTATTTTAAGCTTAGTCAATCCTGACCATTCTCAAAACTCTTTTCTTGGAGTCCACTTTCCACAAAGCTTTTTGTCAGTTTCTGTATCCATTACTTTATTTTTCCATCTAGAAACAGCCACCTGTAAGCCAGACCTACTTCTTTTTCCCTTAATAAAATGCAATTCCATTCCTCATATCTTCTTTACTAAAAACACACATCCTACTTTCTTTAAGCAACCATGAACTGTCCTTTGTATCAGCACTCTGTAGATTGGTAAACATAAATCCAAATAATAATTTCCTGAAAAATGTGCTTTCTTACAGAAAATATCTCAGTGTGGCACCAAACATATTTATTAATAGTTCTAGACCTTTTGTTTCTCTGTAAAAGGAAGCCAGTGTTCAGTAATGAATGTTTCAGTATCTTATTTTATTCCTAAAAAGTTCACCCGAAGCTCTTATCTCATTTGAATTTTTTTCCTTAGAAGTTTCTTCACATTGAGTTACTTTCCTTGCTGACAAATTTACAATGGATATAACAAGATTTTATTTAGCTTATATTAAACCTAGATGCAATAGAAGTGTTATACTTAATGTTGATGACTCTAAAGACATGTCTATATTAATTAGATCAACAAACTTAAACATTAATACCAGGTATTAATTTAATACTGAATATTTCCCAGTTCATGTGAACCTGAAATTCACTTAGCTTAATTTCTCTTGTATTTAGAATTGCCTGATTTGTAAGTGCTTACTTTCCTTTAAGCCAATTAAATAGAGCTCATTTACAAATTAACCTCAGCAATATTATCCGAAGACAAAGACATACACTGAGACATACATATATCCAGACAGATACAACGAGAGAGCTAACTTCATTTTCTAAACTTAGTCATGAATTAGATATCACAATGTAAAACTCACTAGTTTATAAATAACAGTTGGAATAAGAAAAATTTTAAAAGGCTTCATTCCAGTTTTTATCCTCAGCTTCAGGAATTAGAGATGGTCTAGATAAGTGTTCCTGAGAGCCCTGGTCTCAAGGCACAGGGAGAGAAAATCAAGTTCTGCTAGTAGGACGTGCTCCTCAGTGTCAGAATTCTGGAAAAAGTAACAAGCTAGCTTTTTCTAATTGCACATGAAAAAAGAACCAGTTTTGGAATTTAAAAAAAGAAAAAGGTTTTTTTTCTTAACCAGTTTTCTCCAGAGTCTAAAGAATATTGTGGCCACACTGTCAAAACTCATCTTTCTTTTTCCTTGGTCATAGTTTCATAGCTAAAATTTAGACCAATTTAATGCTCAGATTGGCCTGGATACAGGGGCAGACTGGCTGATAAAATGTTGTCCCTGCAGGGATTGTCCCTCCAGAGAGGTGGGGGTCTTAGTTTGATCAAAAGAATCTGAAGGAGTAAGGGAACTTGCAGGAGTGGGGGGAGCTTGGTTTCCCCCCTGAGAGTTGGGAGAAGTTAGAAGGGATCATTTAGAATGTAAGGAGAGTTTTCCTCAGTCCATTTTCCCATACTATGGCAGTAAAGATCTAATTGTAAGAGACCCATTTTCAGGCCATTTTTTTCCATCCCCCTACTTAAATAAAGGCCAGGCAATGTTACAGCAGGACCTAAGCTTTCCTTTCTCAGCCCATCTGGCTTAACTGCACTCCTAGAAATGAAGTCCAGCATTCTGGAAACATTACTAGGAGGTACCTGAAGGAGATTCAGAGCGTCCTCTGAATTTCCTTCAAATCCTGTGCTTGGTGGAATTTTGAGTGTCCTCGACTCTCCCACTGATCCCTGACCAGACATCTCTGGTCTACCCAGTCCCTCGAGTGAGGGGATCCTTGAACCACTGCTGGTGCATTGTCAGGGCTCTCCTTGAGCACTGCAGTCTGCTTGAAGGTGGCCAGCCCAATAGGCTGTCCGTTGCAGTGTATGGACTGCCAACGCCTGGAGTGAAGGGGGAACTCCGGAGGAATTGGAGTTGGCCGCAATGGAGAATGCCATGGGGGTCAGGACCTGAGGGCCTGAGGGGTGGGACTTGAAAAGAAAGTGAAGCAGAGAGCAAGAGAAAGAGGGCAAGAGTGAAAGTCAGAGGCCCCAAGCCGCAGCTGGGCAAAGCCCGCAATTTACCTTAAATTCCCTGGTTTCGGCACCAAATAAGATCTCAGGTGGCCTCGGCCTGCAGCGGCTTGAAGCAGGGTTTTGGTTCCCGGCCAGAGACTGAGGTCGGGTCATGGCGTTGAGAGCACCAAATCCTAGCCACTAGAACAGTGGTCAGTGACAAGGCCCTGGCCCTTTGGCTTTGCAGAAAAGAATTCCCACGAAGATGGAAAGTAGTGAAACAAATAAGGTGTCTATTAGGAGAAAAAAACAGAGTACAGCACGTGTGGATAGACACCGGGTGGGCTCAGAGAGAGAGTCACGCCCTTGTGGTAGTTTGAAACACTTTTATGGGGCATTTCTTCCAGGTTTCCTTTGACCAGTCATCTTGCTTTGCCTGGTTCTGAGTCCATATTTGATATATCTCAGGGTCCTCCCCTATGTGCTTGCACATCTCTTAGCCAAGATGGATTCTAGCGAAGAGGCCTATGGGTAGTTGACATCACTTACTATGAAGTGGCGCCCCTTCCCTTTATGACCTCCAAGGAGGCTTTCTGTGCATGTGTAGTCGGGGAGGTCTCCTTGACTTCAAGAATGAGGAATATGTGGTCTTTTATCTCTTATCTGGGCAGGGCCCAGCCTCCCCCATCATCCTGCTTTTATGGAGTTTCTGCTATCATGGAGTTTCTGTCCACAGGGGACAAACTTCAGTTGTTTGGCCTGGGTCCCATCTATCTCCTGCTTCACTATCACCTTTCATCCAGGTTTTGCTGAGTGAAATCTGGTCTCTTCTGCAAGTTGCTTGGGCACTTTCTGAGCCCCTTTGTTTTGCTAGGCATCCATCCCTCTGTGGGCAAACCCTGGGAACCTAGAAGTCTTTTCTGAAAAAGAGAACGTTTTTGCAGAATGAGAAGAACAAGTACTCCCATAACAAGATGTTGACTGGAAAAAAAACCCCTCACAACTTAACAGCAGTGAGTTTCAGTTTTATTTGGGGACCTTACTGAGGACTGTAGCCCGGGAGACAGACTCTCAGAGAGCTCAGAGGAACTGCTCTCAAGACGTAAGGTAGGAGACAGTAGGTATATGAATTTTTGGCTGGGAAGTACGTGTAGTCAAGCATGCATCTTGGTAAAAGATTAGTGCTAATTATCGAAAAACAAATATCTCAAGTTAATGATTTTAGTGTTTTTCTATGTGTAGGAAGATGCACGAATCTGGGGTGACTGAAATTCTTTGTTCGATATGCATCCTAACTCTTTAAGGTCCCCCCTATCCAAAACACAGAATGTTTCATCCTGGTTTTCTTCATCCTGAATTCCCCTCAGGGCGCACTGTCAGTGGGTGACTGCAGTGGGTCGCAGCTTACTCCTTTCTAAAACCGATAATGAGGGAGACTCTTTAGGCTTTTTACTATTCGTGGAAAAGACTTAAGATTTACATTCATTCTTGACAAATCCTTAAAAGAGGCTGTGAGTTAGATTTTGGGTGAAGGAGGCTTTCTAACCATTTGAATTTAAAAAGGTCTCTTTTCCTTTATTTTTTCCCTTTGGTTTCAGGTTCTACCTTATTAAGTTAATCAGGCTCAGTCTCAGGTCATTGTGGGCTGTATTTACATTTCTGAAATGTGGGGATTCGAAAGACAAACATAGTTGCTTTTATTTTTTTGTTTTTAAAAAATATTTATTTATTTGGTTGCACCAGGTCTTAGTTGTGGCAGGTGGGCTCCTTAGTTGTGGCTCATGGGCTCCTTAGTTGTGGCATGCAAACTCTTAGTTGCAGCATGCATGTGGGATCTAATTCCCTGACCAGGGATTGAACCTGGGCCCCCTGCATTGGGAGCTTGGAGTCTTAACCACTGTACCACCAGGGAAGTCCCCACAGTTGCTTTTAATTCCCCAAAGAACTGGGCTGCCACCTAAATGATACCAAAAGATTGATTTGCCCAGCTACATTTTCTTTAATTTGTTTTCTTATATCAGAAGGAAAATTTCCAACTAAACTGGAAATCAAAAGATTTCCATATTCCAGAACTTTAGGGATCAGTGTATCATGCCTTCAGATGTTTGCAGAAGGTCCTCTTTCTGAGTGCACAAGTCAAACTCAGACCAATTTACCCTAGGGACAAACAAAGCAAAACAAACAAACAAAACCCCCAAACCAAACTCCATTATTGCTTTTGTTAGCCCCTGAATATTAGACCCCAGCTTTTACCTCATACTCTGTGGACTCATGTAACCCTATTGGTTTCCTTTATCATGTTTAATTAACATTGCCTGAGAGACAGATTATATACCCTGTCTTATACCAGGCAGGGGAGCATTCCCCAGTGAGACATATTGTACATCCCCACAATATATCAGGTAAAAGAGATGAACCATCTTACATAAAGCCTGTTCAAATACACCAATTTTTTGGGACTTCCCTTGTGGGGCAGTGGTTAAGAATCCGCTTGCCAATGCAGGGGACACTGGTTCGAGCCTTGGTCTGGGAAGATCCCACAGGCAGCGGAGCAGCTAAGCCTGTGCGCTGCAACTACTGAGCCTGTGCTCTAGAGCTCATGCTCCTCAACAAGAGAAGCCACCTCAATGAGAAGCCCGCATACCGCAACGAAGAATAGTCCCCACTTGCTGCAACTAGAGAAAGGTTGAGCGCAGCAACTAGAGAAAGGTTGAGCGCAGCAACAAGGACCCAATGCAGCCAAAAATAAATAAATAAATTTATTTAAAAAAACACAAATACACCAATTTTTAATAAACTTTCATCTCAATTCTATCAACTCTTATACCTTTAACTGTTGCCCTCATTAGGACCCTATTAACCAGTCTTGGTCTTATAAGGAGTCCCAGAAACTTTCCTTTTTATTCCCTGGCCATTTTACCCATTTCTGTATAAAAGACTTTGGGGTCTCCAGTGAGGGGTTGAGCCAAGGGACCCAGGGCTTTTTGTCAATCTTTAACTTGATCGATTGGCATGTTGCCCCGAGCAATTGCTGGTCAAGTATCTGAATGTAATTTTTTTTACCTTTTTGCCTTTAAAATTTTTCTAAACTGGGGTAAATAGAGTGGACTTGTTTGGGGCCCTTTAACATTAGGAGGACCAAAAAGGGGTCTTTTTGGCCTCTCCAAAACATCCTTTTTGGTAGTGTTGTATCAAAACCGTTGTTTTAATGCTGTCGAAGTCTGTTTCATTTATCCCATCTCTTAATAACCATCTAAAGATTTCCATCCTATAAACTAAGGGAGTTCTTAAGGTTAGCCATTATATTTCTTTGTATCCACCTTCTAGTTTGGTGTTTCCATAGATACCAATAAAACAACTGTTTACAATGAGAGGTCTCTAAAAATTTACCAATTTGGAAGTTTTTCCAATTTAAAGGATCAATTGTTAGGATTTTTAGTTGTGATTCAAACCAATAAGATGTAAGAGGCATCCCCAAAAGAGAGTGCAAAGGATGTAGCCTTCACCAGAACCAGAAAGTTTACTCCCAAATATAGTCTAAGAAAGTAAAGGCCTTTGTTGTACAGGGACACAAGGAAGGTTGAGACAACAAAGGCGCTTTATGGACTGGGACCACTTATGACACATTTCCCTGAAGCTGGCATAGCTGGACAAAAAGACTGCTTGGAATCCCAGTCTATGCAACTTTCTGCCAAATGTACACCATATGTGTACCTTCTCAACTGCAGAGACTAAGCTACCAAAACACAGTAGAAAATGCCTAAGATCAGGTAGAATATTTATATCTCAAAGGCATGGGGAGATGATGCACGTTCCTCCTAGAAGGGCATTTGTTTCCTTAAGGTCAGAATTTTGGAAAAAAACAGTTTTAAAAACTTTTTGGCCAAAATAATCACAATTTTACCAAGGCTTTTGAATTATTGTTGCTTTCTGTGGGGAATCAATTTTGGTGTTACAAAAACGAAGTTGAGAGAGAGACGAATAGCATGAAGGAGAGCATTGCAGTGGACACTTAGAGGAGCGGGGAGGAGCAATGGAGAGCAGGTCCAGCTTCAGGGGCCTTTTAAAAATTCGGATATAATTTCAAGCCATTTTTTGTTGCTTTTCTGCAAGAAGTTACTTTCTCATTTCCTCTTTTAGAAGCTTCTAAATACCAATTGAAATGAGCATTCCATTCAGTCTGTTTGATCTTATAGCCTGCTTTCTCTAGCTGTATACACCCAAAAAACCCAGTATTGGAATGTCCAAAGAACCCCATTTTGGCCATTTTTAGGATGAGATCTCCTTTGGTATAGCTTCCCCAATTACGTATTTGCAAGTATAAGCTCCGTGTGTAATGTACCTAAACCTGGCTGTGGTGTTAGTCATAGGTTAGCAATCTGTCACCCTTCTTTCTTTTGTTTAGAAAGCTTTGTTTCCCATTTCAGAGTCTGTTTTTCAGGATAAATTACTATTGAAACTGTATGTGGTGGGCCAGTGTGTTGTTTTTGAGCTGAACTCTCCTAGTTGTCACCCTAGAGTCATTTCAGGTCTTTTACACGTCTCAGTTTCTCCCTCTGACAGTCTAAAGCCTCGATGGGCACTGGGAACACTGGATGGCCAAATCTTTTTGTGTGTCCCCAGATGGGCCACTTTCTGTAAATTAAAGAATGGGTTTCCCTATGGGACTGCTGTGTGGTATAAAGGACTGGCCTCCACCACTCCTGCAAGTTTCTCAGTTGCCTGAGAAAGCCATACCTGGCCAGGAAGAGCTCTGTCCCTTATCTTTGGAGTTAAGAGCTCTTATATGGTATCTACACTATATTCCAACTAATTCTGTTAAAGTAGTCAATTCGAGGAAAGATGCCAACCAGCCCCTTACCTACTCACCCAGCCTGAACCTTCCCAGTGGCTCTCGACTGGGTACTTTCTCAGTATCTCTGAACTGAGAAGTCAGGTACCTTTTTCATCTGCCACTGAATAAAACTCAGGATTGTCAGCCAAGATGGTAAAACTGAGATCAGGAGAGACTCACCCAAATTCGTATGGACATGTAGAGAGGTGGACCGGCACAAGGGGCCTTGCTGGTACCAAGGCTCCAGATCCTTGTAAAGTTCCGGTGAGGGGAAGAAGTCTCCTCTGGGCCCCTTTGTGGCCACTAAAACTGTCCACTGGAAAGTAAAACCCACACAACGTAAGAGCAGTGGGTTTCCCTTTTTTGGGGGAACTTACTGAGGACTATGTCCCGGGAGACAGCCTCTCAGATAGCTCTGAGGAACTGCTCTCAAGAAGTAGGGGAGGAGGTTTGGGAAATAAGAATAATCAACTGTAAGTCTTGGTAAAAGATCACTGCTAATCACCAAAAAACAGGTATCTCAGGTTAGTGATTTTAGTGCTTTTCTGTGGATGGAGAGGTGCACACATCTGAGGTGATTGTAGTTTTTCCTTAGTTATTCATCTTAACTACCTAGGGGCCAGGTATCTGAAATACAGAATGTTTCATCTTGTTTTTTTCCGTCCTGAATACCCCTCCAGGCACACTGTTGGTGAGCAACTGCCCTGAGTGGTGACTTAACTCTTTGTATAAGTGGATGATGAATGAACCTTGTTCTTTTTGTTTTCAGCTGCGAGGAAGGGAGTGCAGCAGAAAGAGCTCAGAATGGAGAGTGAGAGCGAGCCAGGCTGCATTCTAGACATATTACTTATGAGCTGTGTGACCAGGAGGGAGGTGCTTAGCCTCTGTGTGCCTCAGTTTCCCTTCTGATAAATGGTGACAGTAGAACCTATCTTGTCAGGTAGCTGTGTAGAGATTCTAAACCTATATTATCATCTCTAGTGGATATACAGCACCTTATACAGGGTAGAGTCTCCATATGTGATAAGTCTTATTAAGAAATCAAATGAATTACAGGAAATTGGAAGAGTCAACTTTCCAGAGCTGAGCATCCCAAAAGACTGTCTATTGCCCCAACATTTGACCCCACATGGAAGGGCTGTACCAGGGTACCAAACTTGGGGAGAGCTGCATGAGCCCCAGTGGGGCAGCAGACCTGAGGCCTGGCCTTCTTTTTCCCACCCTTAGGGCTTGAAGAAGATCTCTGCCTACATGAAGTCCAGTTGCTTCCTCCCAGGCCCTCTGTTTCTAAAGACTGCCATGTGGGGCAACAAATACTGCCCTGTAACCAGGAGACGGGAGTGAGGAGCCATTGTCCTGGAGACCAGGTGGACCTCCCTGTGCACAGAACCGTCTGTCTTTTTCTTTCTCCTTTTCACTCTAGATGCCGTCTTGGCCCCCTTTATCTCCCTCCCAACCCCCTTTTCATCCATCCTTTATTCAGTTCCCCACTTTTCTTCAGCAAAGTTCCTCCCCCACCCCACATTATCCCTCCTGCACTAAAGCCAACTAGACTATCCTTCCCTTCCATGGTTGCTTCTGCTGTGAGGAGCCCGACCAGACCCCTGGCCCACAGAGCTCTGCTCTGAGCTCCCAGCACTGCCCTGAAGATCAGAATTGGCCTGGTGTGCAGGTGCAGGCCCTGCCTCCCAGTGTGGTTCCTGCCCAGCCCTGTCTGATCCCCAGTAAAGCCTTAATGATACCTGCTGTGTCTTGTCTTATGCCCTCCTGGCTTCCTGGAGTCACGACTGACTGTTGGGTGTGTGTGGGTGTCCATTTTTCCTTCTGTTGTCCACTGCAGAGGCTCCGTGGATGGGCATGCATGTGTGTGTGTGGCGGGGGGTTGGGGACAGGTGGGATTATACTATCGCTTGCTCCTTTCTATTTCTACTTCATGTACCTCTGTTCTTTAGCATGGGGTCTTTACAGAAGGGGGGCCCTTCTGTGCCTGGTTCCCTCCTTAATTCAGCATTCATGGGAAGCCTCCTGTCAGCTTGTGGTACTCTGTGTCATGGCTCAGGGGGCTCTTGGGTGGGCTGGGGAAGGGGTTTGAGGACTCTACTGATAGTGTGGGATCCTGGTGGCCTACCTTCTGTCACCCTTTCCTGGAGGCTGTCCCTGCTTTAGATACCCTTCATCTGTGTTCTTATATCTCAATAAAACATACCCCCACTGTATTATAATTGTTGTTTTACTTGTTTTGCTCTCCAACTCAACCATAAAGTCATTGAGGAGAGAATCCATGTCTTATTTGACTTTATACTTATATCTATCATACTGCCTGGTGCACAATAAACATGTAATGAAATTTGGAAATTTGAAAGAATTATCTCTAGTTAAAGCCCTGGCGAACTCTACAGCCATTATATGGATTTAGAGCCTTGGATATAGTTATCTCAGCCATCTGAGATAAAGAATACATTTCAGAAGGTTTAAAATCTACAGGTCTGGGGGAAAGCCATTAGCTCTCTCTAACTTAAGCATTTAGTAGGCTGTAGCTGCCCCTTGGACATCTTGATCTGAAATGGGCAGGCCTAGTGGGCTGGATCAAGTGTAGCCACTCTGTGTAGTCAAGAGGTCGTGTGGCCATTTTATGTTAGGACACCTGCAAAGTGTAGGGCTCTTTAGAGTACCATCTTATTAGCAGGTTCCTCAAACAGTGGCTGGACAGTGGAGTTGGGCCATATTAAGGCACGGCCTCAAGTCTTAGCTCAAAACAGGGAGTAGCTTTAGAGAAGTATCCTGTTGAACATTTGTCCAGATGACCATTTCTTGCAGTTATTACATAAACAGCAGTAAAAATAATGTTAAAGGTCTTTAAGAATTAAGTGATTAAAGATAAAAGTGGTATGCTAAAACAAAGTCCAGTAAAGGAGAGCAGCCAAGATGGTGGAGTAGTAAGACTCTGAGTTCACCCTCTCTCATGAGCACACCAAAATCACAACTCTGCAGAAGAACCCATCAATCAAAGAGACTGGGACCTACCAGGAAAGATCTCCTATAACTAAAAGACACAAAGAAGGAACCACAGCAAGATGGGTAAGGGGGGAGGACTCCCGATATAATGAGATCCCATACCCTCTATGTGGATGACCCTTTTTTTTTTCTACCAATACCAATACAATTTTATTGGAATATGGAATGTGAACAGATGTTTTCAAACAAACACTCTAACCTTATACAAATGTATGGCATTATTAAATAGTTAATAAAGATCCTAAAATGTGACACAGTGGTAGACACTTTGAGCTCTAGCTCACCTAGCTGAGGTGTGTGAGGTCCCCAGAGCTGTGGCATGGCTCTGTAGCTGGGGTCAGGGAACTGCTTGCAAACCACGAGTGAGAGTTCTGAGCCCTGCATCAGGCTCCCCAGTCTGGGGGTTCAGCACTGGGAAGATGAGCCCCCAGAGCACCTGGCTTTGAAGGCCAGTGGGGATTAACTGAAGGGGGAAAGAGATTTCACTCTTAAAGTGTGCACATGAACTGGAGGGACCCCCCTGAAGTGCTGGCCTCAGCCAACTAAAGAGTTCGGGACCTGCACTATCACAGGCACCGAGCACCCTTAGACCAGAACGAGGGGCACAGTTAGGAGGTGGGCTGTGCTGTGTCAAGGGGCTCAGCTGCACTACAAGAAGTTCTTGGCTTACCCCTGGATCCTGACCATCATGTGGCTGGAGAAATTGGGCATGTGGATCAGGCAAAAGGCTGACTGGCAGCAGGTAAAGTTGCTGCTGTGATCTCCTTCTGGTCGACCGTCCCTACTCAGCAGAGACCAGAGCTGCCCTTCATCTTTCAGCCCTGCTGCCCCCTGTGTTTTCTCAACACCACAGAAAGACAAGAAAGGCCTGAGCCTGTCAGAACCAAGGAAGCTGATAAGAGGGCAAACAGAGACCTCGGTGATCTCTGAGAATCAGTGAAAGGTGACACAGGGTGTGAAAATTTCACCTCTTTTGAAAGGAATCTCAAGAAAGAAATACAGAGCAGAAGCAAGAAGAGCTACAGTCCTGCAGCCTGTGGAATGGAAACCACAATCACGCAAAGTTAGACAAAATGAAATGGCAGAGGAATATGTCCCAGATGAAGGAACAAGATAAAACCCCAGAAAAACGACTAAGTGACGTAGAGATAGGCAACCTTCTGGAAAAAGAATTCAGAATAATGATAGTGAAGATGATCCAGGATCTCAGAAAAAGAATGGAGGCAAGGATCGAGAAGCTGCAAGAAATGTTTAACGAAGACCTAGAAGAATTAAAGGGTGCACACAAAATATCACACATACTGGGATCCAGAGCAAATGCAGTAATTTGATAGGATCCTGAGTCAGACCTACCTGCGGGTCTTGTAGAGCCTCCTGGGGGGGTGGTGGCTGTGGCTTACCCTGGGGACACAGATACTAGTGGCAGACATATTTAGGAACATTCAACCAAAGTAAACACTCCTGTTGGTTGCTGCCATCTTAGCTCAGTAGTACCAAGCCCTGGCCCCCCACCAACAGCCTGTAGGCACCAGTGCTGGGATGCCTCAGTCCAAACAACTAACTAAGCAGGGGCAGTGTTCTGTCCATCAGCAGACAGGCTTCCTAAAGACTCCTGAACCCATAGCCACCTCTAGACACGCCCCTAGACGTGGCCCTGCCCAGCAGAAGGCCAAGACTCAGCTCCATCCACCAGTGGGCAGGCACCAGCCCTTCCTGCCAGGAAGTCTGCACTAGCCTCTAGAACAGCTCCATCTATCAGGGGGTAGACACCAGAATCAAGAAAACTATGATCTTGCATCCTGCACAGAGTCCACCAATAGCAGCCCATACCCTACCTTGGGACCAGCTGGGCCCTGGCCCTGCCCACTAGCTGGCCAATGCAACCTTCAGGACACTCTGGACCCCATACCCAACTGTATCAGGAACTGCTCCCACCTCCACCCCAATGATCTGAAATGAGGTCTTGGACCCCTGGGCCCTGCAGGCAGACTCCAGGAACCAGCTCTGCCTGGCAGTAGTATGGTACTAACCCCAGGATCTGGCAACAGCTCTGGAGTCTTCAGAAACTTGGCTCTATCAACCAGTGAGACAGCACTAGCTCCTTGGCCCCTAGGCTTCTGTAACCAGCTGCCTCATGGCCAGGCTCTGCTAAACTGCAGTTGGAGCATCTGCATAAGGCAGGACCTGGCAACAAGCAAGCCTACCAGACCACCCACATAGCCTGACACAACAAAAGGACCCATGCAGCCCTCTTAGGGGGAACCCCTAGAGCATATAGCTTGGATGATGAGAGGGGAGTGCACTGCTGGGATGCATAGGACATCTCCTGCAGAAGGCCACTTCTCCAAGTTTGAGAAATGTAACTAACCTACCACATACATAAAAATACAAAGAGCAACTTAGACAAAATGAGGTGACACAGGGATATGTTACAGATGGAAGAATGAGATAAAACCTCAGAAGAACTAAGTAAAGATACCATTCTCTCCAGGAGGAGAATGGATGTACAGAGTGAGAAGTTAGAATTTGTTAACAAAGAGTTAGAAAATATAAAGGACAACCAAACAGAGACGAAGAATACTATAACTGAAATGAAAAATACACTAGAAGGAATCAATAGTAGTCTAAATGATACAGAAGAATGGATCAGTGAGCTGGAAGACGGAGTAGTGTAAATCACTGCCACTGAACACAAAAAAAGAAAGAAAGGAAATGAGGACAGTTTAAGAGACCTCTGGGACAACATCAAGCACACTAATATGTGCATTATAGGGGACACAGAAGGAGAAGAGAGAGAGAGAAAGGACCTGAGAAAATATTTGAAGAGATAATAGCTGAAAACTTCCCTAACCTGGGAAAGGAAACATTCACCCAAGTCCAGGAAGCACAGGGAGTCCCATACAGGATTAAGCCAAAGACAAACATGCCAAGACACACTGTAATCAAAATGACAAAAATTAAAGATAAAGAGGGAATATTAAAAGCAGCAAGAGTAAAACTAACAGATAACATGCAAGGGAACTCCCATAAGCCTATCAGCTGATTTTTCAGCAGAAACTCTGCAGGCCAAAGGGAGTAGAATGATATATTTAAACTGATGAAAGGGAAAAACCTACAACCAAAAATACTCTACCCAGCAAGGCTCTTGTTCAGATTTGATGGAGAAATAAAAAGCTTTAAGACAAGCAAAAGCTAAAAGAATTCAGCACCACCAAACCAGCTTTACAACAATTATTAAAGGAAACTTCTCTAGGTGAAAAAAGAAAGGCCACAAATAGAAACATGAAAATTATGAAGTGAAAAAGCTCACTGATAAAGGCAAACATACAGTAAAGGTAGGAAATCATCCACACACAAGGCTAGTAGGGAGGTTAAAGACAAAAATGATAAAATCATTTGTATCCAAAATAAGCAGTTAAGAGATACACAAAAGAATTAGATGTAAAATATATGATATTGAAAACAGTAATTGTGAGGGGAGGAGAGTAAAATGCAGGGGTTTTTTCTACTAAACATTTATACAAGACTTAACACCTATCCTTCTGAAACTATTCCAAAAAATTGCAGAGGAAGGAACACTTCTGAACTCTTTCTATGAGGCCACCATCACCCTGATGCCAAAACCAAAAACATCACAAAAAAAGAAAATAACAGGCTAATATCACTGATGAACATAGATGCAAAAATTCTCAATAAAACACTATCAATCTGAATCCAATAATACATTAAAAGGGTCACACACCATGAAAAAGTGGGATTTACCCCAGGGATACAAGGATTTTTCAATATCTACAAATCAATTAATGTGATACACCACAGTAACTAACTGAAGGCCATATGACCATCTCAACAGATGAAGAAAAAGCTTTTGATAAAATTCAACATCCATTTATGGTAAAAATTCTCCAGAAAGTGGGCACAGAGGGAACATACCCCAATATAATAAAGGCCATATATGACAAACCCACAGCTAACATCATACTCACTGATGAAAAGCTGAAAGCATACCCTCTAAGATCAGGAACAAGACAAGGATGCCCACTCTCGCCACTTTTATTCAACATAGTTTTGGAAGTCCTAACCACAGCAATCAGACAAGAAAAAGAAATAAAAGGAATCCAGATTGGAAAGGAAGTAAAACTTTCACTGTTTGCAGATTACATGACACTATACATAGAAAATCCTAAAGACACCACCAGAAAGCTAGTAGGGCTCATCAATGAATTTGGTAAAGCTGCAGGATACAAAATTCATACACAGAAATTGCTTGCATTTCTATACACTAACAACAATCAGAAAGAGAAATTAAGGAAACAATCTCACTTACCATCACAGAGAAGAGAATAAAATGCCTAGGAATAAACCTGCCTAAGGAGGCAAAAGACCTGGACTCCAAAAACTATAAGACACTGATGAAAGAAACTGAAGATGACACAAATGGATGGAAAGATATGCCATGTTCTTGGATTGGAAGAATCGATACTGTTAAAATGATCATACTACCCATGGCAATCTACAGATTCAATGCAATCTCTATCAAATAATCAAGGGCACGTTGCACAGAACTGGAACAAAAAAATTTTAAATTGGTATGGAAACACAAAAGACCCCAAAAAGCCAAAACAATATTGAGAAAGAAGAATGGAGCTGGAGGAATCAGGCTCCCTGACTTCAGATTACACTACAAAGCTACAGTAATCAAAACACTGTGGTACCGGCACAAAAACAGAAATACAGATCAATGGAACAGGATAGAGAGCCCAGAAATAAACCACTTATGGTCAATTAATCTATGACAAAGGAGGCAAGAATATACAAAGGAGAAAAGACAGTCTCTTCAATAAGTGGTGCCGGGAAAACTGGATAGCTACATGTAAAAGAATAAAATTAGAACATTCTCTAACACTATATATAAAAATAAACTCAAAATGGATTAAAGACATAAATACAAAACCAGATATTATAAAACTCTTAGAAGAAAACACAGGCAGAACACTTTTTGACATAAATTGCAGCAATACTTTTTGGATCCATCTCCCAGAGTAAAAGAAACAAAAGAAAAAATAAACAAATGGGACCTAATTAAACTTAAAAGCTTTTGCACAGCGGAGGAAACCATAAGCAAAACAAAAAGACAACCTATGGGAGGGGAGAAAATATTTGCAAATGATGAGACTGACAAGGGATTAATTTCCAAAATATGCAAATAGCTCATACAGCTCAATATAAAAAAACAAACAACCCTATCAAAATATGGGCAGAAGACCTAAGTAGATATTTCTCCAAAGAAGACATACAGATGGCCAATAGGCACATGAAAAAATGTTCAACATCACTAATTATTAGAGAAATGGAAATCAAAACTGCAATAAGGTATCATCTCACACCAGTCAGAATGCCCACTATCAAAAAAATCTACAAATATTAAGTGCTTGAGAGGGTGTGGAGAGAAGGAAACCCTCCTACACTGTTGTTGTGAATGTAAATTGGTGCAGCCTCTATGGAGAACGGTATGCAGCTTCCTTAAAAAACTAAAAATAGAGCTATCATATGATCCAGCAATCCCACTCCTGGGCGTATATCCAGAAAAGATGAAAGCTCTAATTCGAAAAGATACATGCACCCCAATATTCATAGCAGCACTATTTACAACAGCCAAGATACGAAAGCAACTTAAATGTCCACCAACAGATGAATGGATAAAGAAGATGTGACACACACACACACACACACACACACACACACACACACACACACACTGGAATATTACTGAGCCATAAAATAGGAAATAATGTCATTTTCAGCAACGTGGATGGACCTAGAGATTATCATACTAAGTGAAGTAAGACAGGGAAAGCTAAATACCACATATCACTTATATGTGGAATCTAAAAAATGATACAAACGAACTTATTTACAAAAGAGAAACAGATACGCAGGCATAGAAAACAAACTTATGGTTACCAAAGGGGTAAGGGTGGGGGCAGGGAGGGATAAATTAGGGAGTTTGGGATTAACAGATACACACTACATATATAAAATAGATAAACAACAAGGACCTACTGTATAGCCCAGGGAACTATATTCAATATCTTTTTATAACCTATAATGGAAAAGAATTGAAAAAAAAGAATGTGTGTTTGTGTATAATTGAATCACTTTGCTGTACACCTGAAACTAACACAACACCATAAATCAACTATACTTCAATTTTTAAAAAAGACATGAGAGAGCGGGAAAAAATGCCCAGATCAAAAATAAATCTGACATGAAGAAAATAAAGTCTAGTAGAGCTAAAAGTTAATGAAACTGGTAAGATAAGTCAGTAAATGTTTTTGGCTTTTCGGGCCATATGGTCTCTGTGACAGTTGGTCCCCTTAGCAGCCATAGACAATACATAAATGAATGGATGGAGCTGTATTCCAACAGAACTTCAAAAACAGGTGGCCTTAGTTTCCCTACTCATGATTTAGAAGCTCAAGTTAAAAGGGTATAGCTACGTTAAAGCTTAAATCTTAGATTTGAAATGTAAAAGGTGATTATCAAGGAAAAAAGGAGCAAAATAACTCAATCCTTAAAAAAAGAAGGAATATGTGATAATGAAGTCAGTTGCAAATGAAGTTTTTCTAATCATTGTGGTCAAAATTATAAAAGGTAAAGACATACATTTTAAAGTCTGGGGTAGAAGCAGTAGAATGTATGTACTTCAAACTGAGGCAACCAAAAAAGATGAATTTCCTTGTGGTTGGGATCTGGCAGAGTTCTTAAGACTTGGGATTCTTTGGCACCTCATGGCAGTGCTCCTACACCATTCAATGTGCACCTTTCCCTCTGGAACGAGAAAACAAGACACATTCTGAGAACATGGCTGCCTGCATTGGGGTATCCTCCATTGACCTGTAATTACCTGCTGTTAATTACAAGTTCCATGCCTAGTATTCCTCCATTATCATTGTATCAGCAGAGAAAGATGAAGCTGATAGAGATCCCAAGCCAGCAGCCTACAGAAAATGGAAGTTTAGTCTTCCTTCATGTCCCATGGGGAATAGTTCAGGCTGTTGAGGCAGTTTTGCTCCATGAAGTTATTCAGGAACTCAGGCTCCTTCCATCCTGTGGCTCTGCCATTCGTAAGGCTGCTTCCTCATTTCCTTGGTTGCAGCTCTATCATGAGTATGGGAAAGAAAATAGAGCAAACCCAAGGAAGCAACTTCCCATTATACAAGTGAGGCAGAAGTTGCAAACATCACAAGTGATCACATTCCATTTGTGATCAGTTGTGTGGCTTTACCTAGTCACAAGGGTAGACACATATTTCAACAGAAGAATAGATTTGGTGGACAGCTGCAGTCTCTCCCACTCCCAGGAGACTGAGGATTAAAGGTTAAACTCAAGCAGAAACCTTGGGTTTAAGCCAGTGGTTTCAAGCAGGTACGATAGAGACTAAGGTATTAAAGGTAAGATGTTTATCTTCAGATAGACCTAAGGGGAGTGGCATATCCTTTAGTGTTCCTTCTTGCTGAAACAGGAAAATAATTTTTTAGAGGTATCAAGTAGCTCACTGAATCCCTGGGAGGGCCAAGGAGTTGGCATTGGAAGCTGGGTAGCTAGGAAGTGTGCCTAACCACAAGTGGGACTGTCCTAGAGACAACCCCACAGCCATTGCTGGGCACAGACACTGGGACTCCTAACCCTGACATGTGGCACTGGAGGCGAATGTGTCACCACTGTTGCCTCCAAAATCCTGATCCCTCCACCGCTACCCATGCCAGATAAATTCTCAGGGCCTGCCTCTTTGGAACTGAGGTCCTGTACCACCGTGTGCAGTTAACAGAGCCTGGGTCACAGGCCCATGCCTCAGCCACAAGGGAGGCTGGAAGAGCAAGTGAGTTAGTTAGGGTTTTAAGTTCTGCTGTATATAACTAAATAATAACAGTGGCTTAAATAGGACAGAAGTTTATTTCTCATGTGAAAGAAGATCTGGAGGTAGATAGTTAAGCACTGAGAATGTTGGCTTCGTAGTAGGTTTAGTGACTTAGTTTCTTGACTTTATGCTTCATCATCTTCAGCAGGTGTTTTCCATTCTCTATGTCACCTCATAGACACAAAACGGCTGCTAAAGCCCTGCCACATCTGTGTTCCCGACAGCAGGAGGGAGAAAGAGGAATGGGGCTTGCTCTTTCCCTCTTAAAGAAACTTCCTGATAGTAACACATAACACTTTTATTTATCTCATTGGCTAGAACTTAACCATTTTGGAAATGATGTCTTCCTGGGAAGTAACATGCCCAGCAGAAGTGGAGATTCTGTGACAACAGAAGATGGGGAGATGGGATATCAAGTGTCAACTAGCAATCTTTTACCTTGGGGAGGTGGGACCTATAATGTGAGAAATTCCCCACCTATAAGAATGATGTTTAAAAGATGCAGAGGATAGATGCCTAACAGAAACATAACCTTTTCCACACGTGCATTTCCAAACAATCATCCCTACAACCACCACAAGACACTCATGCAACCACCCCTGTACAAACAAAAACAAGTGCACCCTCTTTCACCCAAAACAGGAACCACCCAAAGTGTCATCAACTACTGCATCCAGTTCCAAGTTTGGCATCTCGGGGTGACATTCAGATTGATATTTTGAAAATGACAGACTAAAGCATAATGTCAGTGACTTCCAGTTCATCCCATATGAAATAGTAAGGGAATGGGAGGTGTAAAACAGGGAAAATTAAGCGAGCTCTATAACTTAATAGAAAACAGCCTGCACTCAGATTTGCAGATAAGCTGTTTTGCATTTATCTACAATGCTTATAGGACGTCCTTCTTTGGTGAGAGGATTCCAAAGAGATGCTGCATAATAAGGCTTTTATACTAAACATTGATACCTGCAAACTAAAATTACTCCCTGGATCGGCTCTTGTGTCCATCCCTCTGGTGACCCCACTTCCAGGTTCATGATCGTCCCACTTTATTAGTCTACCACCTGATTGATAACAGACACAGAGACCAGCCTGCTCTACATGGTAACTCAAGACTTGGAAGCAAAGAAGAGGGTCCAGTCCTGGTGGATTCCAGAACATGCCCATTGTCCTATTCCTATTTAATCAGATCTGGCTTTTCCCAGACTCTCCTTGGTGGGGTAGTCACACCCCCTGAAAAAGCATAGTCCTGCCTAAAACGCCCAACAGCCACTCTGCATTTCCTACATTCTTCTACTTTTCTTCCCATTTTAAACATAATTTTGGAAGGAAGCAGATATAGTTTCAGTCACAGTTCAAAAAAAAAAAATCTGTTAATACAGTTGGAAACATTACACCACAAAAGATAATCTCTCATTTTCCCTCCAACTTCTCACACAGCATGAACATTATCCTGTTTATCCTATTCCCACCCCTCGCCACCACTGTAAATACCCGCTCTAATGACAGTAACCTCAGGTTGGCCCTGGGTCTCCGTGTGTCCTCTGCACCACAGCACCTATTCATTTGAAATTCAAACATACTCACATCTATATAATCTTTTCTTCTGGATTTAAATCTCACGTGTGAAGCACCTATAGTTATTTCTATTGAAACCCCCCCAAAAACACTAAAAGCTCATGCCTGTTGGTCCTCAGCAATGTTTCATTACAATTTGGCCTAAGCAAGGAGCATGCCAGACCACGAAATCTCATCACCCACCCTCCAGACTCAGAGTTCTTTGCTGATCCCTGGGACCTCCCTGAACCTGAACTTCTGTGCTGACTCCAAGCACTTCGGCCATCTGCTTCAAGAACAGGGCATTTCGTGTTGTGTTGTCTCCCAACCAGAACAGAGAGAAATTTTTAAAGTTCCTTGAGAGCATGAAGCACTTTTCTGAAGCAAACTCTTCTTTTCTCCTTCCATTCTCATTAGAAGGAAGGGAATCAATGCATCATTGCGTCTACTTTGTGTCAGGCTCTATACAAGCTCCAAATTAAAAAAAAAAATTGGCTTAAGTCACAGTCCCTGCTCTCAGGCAACGTACAGTTTACCGGCAGAGACAGACATTTAAACCAGCAATTAGAGTTCAGTGTGGAAAGTGCTGATGGAGGAGAACACTGAATCCTGTAGGAACAGGGATTTTAAAAGTCAGTGCATTTAAATTAGCTGGGGGGAGGTGGAGGAATGTCCGGCAGGATAAACCAAACCCCAGTGGCTTAATGCATATTTATTTCTTGCTTATGCTTCACGTCCACTGTGGTCAACAGGCCCTGGTTTTCATGGTCTGTCAGAGACCCAAACTGATGGAGGCTTCTGCTTGGCACCTGCTCTCAGTCATGACAGCAGTTGGAAGCAGATATGGCCACTCCCACACTGGCTTTTAAAGCTTCTGCCTAGAAAACGTGTATAATTTCCACTGCATTTAATTGGCCAAAGCAAGTCAGAATGTTACACGTAAGTTCAAGAGGGTAATGAAGCTTCCCTAAAAGGAAAACAATCAGAAATCTTTGGTGACCATCACTAATGCTTCCCACAAGGGTTATCAGCTGTGGCTCCTCTAGGCAGGGGCTTCTCAGCTTACCTTACACAATGAATAGGCATTAGGCAGGCTTAGCTGGCCAGAGCAAAAGCATTCCAGGCAGGGGGCACAGCAAGTCCAAAAGCGCGAAGATAAAAGAGAACATGGTGCTTCTGGATAATTTATATTTACAAATTTATATAGCGTCCATCCATTCTAAATGTTTTAAAAACACTGGCTTACTCCTTACAAGGTCCCAGTGAGGGAGGGTTCATTTGTCAGAGAAAGTACAGAGGCACAGGAGGCCAGAGTTTACTGTAGCAGAGCCAGGACCCGAACCCAGGTAGCCTGACTAGAGTCTAGGGAATTCAGAAAAGCTAGAACCCAGCGCTCCAGGGCACAGAAAGAGGCAGGCGCCTGCCAAGAGATGTAGCTGGAAAGGAAGCAGAGGCCAGGTTATGATGAATTTTGTAAACTGGAGGAGATTGTCTTTTTCCCAAGGCCTAAGAAGCCATTAGCCATATTCAAGCAGGGGAGTGACATGAGCAAGCCTGCACATTAGAAAAATCACTGGCTAAATGTCACTTCCTTCCCTCTCCCCTACCATCCACCTGAACTCCTTAAATCCCTTTGTATCCACATGGCTCATTGTGCCACCTAGTCCTGCAGCTGAAGGATAAGGAAAATGCAATTTCTGTACCAAGTCCAGGTGTTTTCATAAGCCCTTAAACTGTCTTTAAAGGCAGATCCATGCCCATACACATCAGAGTCCCTCACTCCACCCATCCCATCAATGAAGTAACTCTACAAATTTTTCTTGAATCACATAAGTTATTTCCTTCTGAACTGGAAATGCCTTAATCCAGTTGCTTAACAATGAATACAAATGAATTTCCCTAATACTTTTTGGGGAACTCCTCCACCAAATTCAATTCAGCTATCACAAGTTTTTTGTTTTAAAAAGTTCTTATTGACGCTACTTGCACAAACCCATTACTAGACTACTAGTTTCACACTTGTGCGATCTCTGCGCCTCTGGGATGATAGGGCATCCACTTCCCTTCTTTCCTTGAAGGGAACCACTGTGAGAGTGTTCTCTTCTTGTCCGTCTTAGAATTAGAGTTAGGGGCAGTTGAGACCTGGGGGAGCCACATCTCCTGTGGAATGGATCTGGTCCTGTGACCTTCCCAGCTTTCTTGGTTTTGGATAACCGTTAAATGGATTTTCCCTAACAAACATAATGACTAGAAAAATTTGGAACATGTGATTTTTCTACAGTCTATCTGGAATTCAGGTGCAATATGGACCTATGCTTTTAAAACCTCTCCTTTACAATTGCCATGGTGCTCTCTTCTGTCATCACTTTTTCCCAGGACTCTTTTCTCAGGGGACTGCAAGGCCAATTTCCCATTTCCTTGCCTCTTCCCTGTGGTGAACAGACTCTAAAATGGCCCTCATAATTCCACCTTCTGGTACTCAACGATCTTGTGAAATCCTCTCCCCCTGAGTGTAGGCAGGACCTATGATTTCTTCTAATAAACAGCAGCAGAAGTAATGGGATGTCATTTCCTTGATTATATTACATAGGACTGTAGTGTCCCTCTTGCCAGGAGACTCTTTCTACCTTACTGGGTTTGGGGAAGCAAGGTCATCTTTGTTGGGTCACAGGATATGATTTGAATTTTAGAAGATATTGACAAATTGTCCTCCAAAGTAGCTATACCAATTCACAAGTTCACCAGCAAGAAATCCTTATCAATTTCCCAAGCTTTGCCAACACTTCACAAACTTTAAGTTTGTTCATCTGAAAAATGGTCCTCTTACTGGTATAATTTGCAGTTTCTTGGATTATAAACATTTTTAAAACTTTCTTTGGCTATTAATAGTTCTATTTCCATAAATCATCTGTTCATAGATTTTTGTCCTTTTTAAAAAAAACTGAGTTGCCTCCACAATGAGGTATCACTTCACACCAGTCATAATGGCCATCATCAAAAAGTCTACAAATAATAAATGTTGGCGAGGATGTGGAGAAGAGGGAACCCTCCTACACTGAAGGTGGGAATGTAAATTGGTGCAGCCTCTATGGAGAACAGTACGAAGGTTCTGCAAAAAACTAAAAATAAAGTTACCATATGATCCAGCAATCCCACTCCTGGGTATATATCCAGAAAAGACAAAAACTCTAATTCAAAAAGATACATGCACCCCAGTGTTCATAGCAGCACTATTTACAACAGCTAAGACATGGAAGCAACCTAAATGTCCACTGAAAGGTGAATGGATAAAGAAGACGTGGTATATAGACACAATAGAATATTACTTAGCCATAAAAAAGAATGAAATAATACCATTTACAGGAACATGGATGGACCTAGAGATTATCATACGAAGTGAAGTAAGTCAGACAAAGACATATATATCATTTATATGTGGAATCTAAAAAATATACAAATGAACATATTTACAAAACAGAAACAGACTCACAGACATAGAAAATAAACTTATGGTTACCAAAGGGGAAAGGCAGTGGCAGGGGATAAATTAGGAGTTTGGGATTAACAGACACTCACTAGTATATATAAAATAAACAGTAAGGACTTACTGTATAGCATAGGGAACTATATTCAATTAAAAAAAAAAACACCTGGGCTTCCCTGGTGGCACAATGGTTGAGAGTCCGCCTGCCGATGCAGGGGACACGGGTTCGTGCCCCGGTCCGGGAAGATCCCGCATGCCGCGGAGCGGCTGGGCCCGTGAGCCATGGCCGCTGAGCCTGCGCGTCCGGAGCCTGTGCTCCGCAACGGGAGAGGCCACAACAGTGACAGGCCCGCGTACCGCAAAAAAAAAACCCCAAAAAAACCCAAGTTGCCTTAATGAGAGTTCTTTACATGGTCTCTATACTGGTCCTTTATCTCACTTGTCATTTCGTCACAAAAAATTTTTATGTGGAATAATGTTGAATTTGTAAATCTTTCCCTTTATAGCTTTTTAAAATGCCTTAGAGAAATGTTTCCTACCCTATGATTCCAAACATTCATACGTTTTCATTAATACTTTATGTTTAACACTGGGCCTTAAACTCCAGGTGACTTAATTTTAGTGAATGATATGAAGTAAGGGTCTATTATTATTATTTTTAATAAATTTATTTATTTCTATTTATTTATTATTTTTGGCTGTGTTGGGTCTTCATTGCTGCGCGCAACCTTTCTCTAGTTGTGGTGAGTGGGGGCTACTCTTTGTTGTGGTGTGCAGGCTTCTCATTGCGGTGGCTTCTCTTGTTGTGCAGCACGGGCTCTAGAACGCATGGGCTTCAATAGATGCAGCGTGTGAGCTCAGTAGTTGTGGCTCACGGGCTCTAGAGTGCAGGCTCAGTAGTTGTGGCACACGGGCTTAGTTGCTCTGCGGAATGTGGGATCTTCCCAGACCAGGGCTCGGATGCATGTCCCCTGCATTGGCAGGCGGATTCTTAACCACTGCGCCACCAGGGAAGCCCAGGGTCTATTATTTTTAATTGCTAAGTAACGGTCCCACTCCTATATATTGGTTAGTCTACCAGTTTGAAATATCATCTTTATCACATATATAAGGGTCTGTTTCTGAACTCTAGTTCTGTTGAGTTCATAGTACCACACAGTTTTACTTATCTTCACCAGGTCTTCACAGGGGCTCTAGTCTCATTTAATACACTTGTCATCTACAGCCGTGCAATCTCACCTTTATTTCTAGTACTCTGAAGGGCTGGGCAAGAACCTCTAGCCCTTGAACTCAGGTGTGGGGTGGGGGAATGTCAACGTTGCAGTGATTGAAATAACATGTCCTTACTCTCCTTTGGCCTTTACTCCCAAGAGACATCCAGCTGGACACCAGTAACCGCAGTGCTATTTATTGAAAAGAGCAGAGAAAGTACAGGCCCCCCTAGGGACAGGATGGAACAAAACAAGCAGTGCAAGTATGCCTCCTGCTCAGCATATTCTCTTGTTGCCCCACTGGGCCATCTTGTTGTTGATGGGCATCTTAAGGAAGCGGTCAGACTGCATGTAGGCAGCTATTTTCTCCAAGGCCTGAAGGGAAAGCACACCAAACCTTACAAAGACTCTAACCCAGCCAAAAGCCCCATTCCAAAACAGCAACACTCACATGCTGCCTGACTCCACCCCCAAGCCCCTCACCCCTGCCATTTCTTGTAGACAGTGCCTTCAAGGTATAGAAGGCAGGGCCTTCCCAAGACTTAAAGGCTTAGAGGTGTCCAACCTTGATCCCTTTAGGCAAAAGCTGGTGTTGGGCAAGAATCTACCACAATGGGGTCCCTTGCGGCCCGGGGGGAGTCTGTTTTTGTAAGAGAAAGGTGCAGGGAGCATCACCTCAAAACGGCACATGAAAGCCTTCAGATTTGGAAATTCATCCAGGCACGTGGGCTCAAAGATATGGTTCTGATCTAACACATCATAGGTGAGGAAATCCACGAAGGTGAGCTAGAGGAACGATAAGATCATCAGGTCTGGGGAGTTCATTAACACCTGCAGAGATAGAAAGGGATCCCCTCCTTTTCCTTTCTTCCTACCTTTTCCCCTGCAAACCATGAGTATTCCCCCAGGAACAAGGAGAACTGTTTCAGTTGTCCAGGTAGCTGTTCCAAGTACTGAGGCTTCAGTTTTTCCTGGGAGAGAAGTAAAGGGAAAGTGAGAATAGCTGTCATCGTCTGCATGCGAATGGAGCAGAAATAACACTTGGGTTCCTCAATGCTCCTTTTTCTTGATGCCTTCCTGCTGAGGAAACTCACGTGGTCAGCGTTGTAGCAGAGTTGTATCAGTTGCATGCGAAAATCCATTATTTGGTTCTCCATCATGTCCACTCGAATCTTTTCTTCTTCAGTCTCACCACCTGTAGGCCAAATAGTCATTTGGCCTTATCCACCCCCAGGTGAGCAGCCCTCACCTCACCAGCCCTACCCCACTCACACATATTGTGCTTGCGGGCGATATAGCGCAAGATGGCGTTGCTCTGGGTGATCTTGTTCTTACCGTCCATGAGATAGGGCAGCTGGAAGGAAAAGGAAAGGCCAAATGAACAACCCGACTCTCTCTTGCCTACCTGCCTCTCTCTCCTGGGAAAGATAAGACTTGCAGGGAAGTGAACAGTAGAGAGAAGATGCTGTGTCAGGAGAAAGAAGAGAGTAAGTAAAAGTTAGTAACTGAGTCCACACCTGATTCTAGACAGGGGTGCTTAATCTGTGTGTGTGTGTGTGTGTGTGTATGCGTATGTGCACGCCATGGACGCTTTTTTTTTTTCTTAATTATTTATTTTTGGCTGCATTGGGTCTTCGTTGCTGCACGCAGGCTTTCCTTAGTTGTGTCTAGCGGGGGCTACTCTTCGTTGCAGTGTGTGGTCTTCTCATTGTGGTGGCTTCTCTGTTGTGGAGCACAGGCTCTAGGCGTGTGGGCTTCGATAGTTGTGACACATGGGCTCTAGAGCACAGGCTCAGTAGTTGTGGCCCACGGGCTTAGTTGCTCCGTGGCATGTGGGATCTTCCCAGACCAGGGCTCGAACCCATGTCCCCTGAATTGACAGGCGGATTCTTAACCACTGCACCACCTGGGAAGACCTGGACCCTTTCTTAGAATAAGGTTTTTAAATGCATAAAGCAAATTACATATATTTACACGATTTATATAATATTAAAAGAACAAAATTGTAAGAGTAATATGTGCCTATGAATGCATTAAATAGCAAGAGGAAAGGAGCAAGGATATACTTGAAGGCCTTCCCTTCTGTCCCCTCTTCTAAAGCCACTTACGTTAGGAAAGTCCAGGTCTAGTTTGAATTTCATATCCAGCCACTGGCTTTTATCATAGTCAGGAGCTGTAAGAGAGAGAATGAAGTGGGATCCAACCTCCTTAATATCCGACCTGAGGAGAGTGGAAAGATCTAAAGACACACCCTAATTCCAATACCTCACATACCTAGACCCCCAAAGCTTAACTATTACTCATAAAGTGTTAAGACAGGGTTGGGCTATGGCAGAGAGAGAATCCCCAGATCTCTCCCCACACTGGACACAGCAGAGAGCTCCCAGGTGATTGGGGCATAAGTCCCATCCGACCTCGTCGTGATGCCACCCTCAGGGCAGAAGAAGACAGGGACATTTGGAGGGCCTGCTCGGCTTAGCGCGGCGTCGCACTGCCACCCAGAGGGGCATTACCTTCCCCGCACGTGTATCTTTTCTCTTCATAGGCTGTATCCGTGAACTCCAGGAGCATGCGGATGGCATGCGCCAGCTGGGGAGTAAAAAAGCTCCCCGTCAGCGTCTGCACAGCTCCCAACGGCACCACCAAACCACGCCCGCCAATGCCCCGCCCCCTTCCGGCCCACGGTTGCCCAGACGCTGCATCCCGCCGAGCGGGTAGTTAAACGGCTCCTGAGACCTGTCCTCAGCCCCTCTCCCCCAGGCCAGCGTGTCCAGAGGCGGGGCAGGGGTCGGCCTCCGCGGCCCGGGAGCTCGGCTGGGGCCGGCCGCGCTGCGTTAAGCGTCGCGGCGTAGGAAGTTTGGCCCCCGAGTATAACCCCTTCTCTCGGAGACCACTGACCGTGAGCCCCCGGCCACCTCCGCGTCCGTCTACCAGACCGAGCGGCTTGGCAATTGAGACGGCACTCACCCCGCGAATATCCCAGTAACCCAAAATCATGGTTGACTTCGACGACATCCCGTTACTCCGTGCGTGCCTTCGCGGACTGGGGATAGATGGCCAACGGGAGGGGCTTTATACCCGACGTACGTAGGTGGCACCAACGTGCGCGCCTGACTCCGCCCCCACCGTCGTCTTCCCCTCCCCCCAGTGGCCACGCGCAGGCGCGACTGCTACAGTCCCTGGGGTTGGGGGCGGACCGTCCCCGGGCTAGGCAGGGGAGGAGGGTGACCCGGACCTGGGTTTGGATCTCTGCATTCTCCACGCGTGAAGCGGAACTGTGTTTGTTTACTAGTGCCAATTAGGGTGGGAGGAGCCCTAACAGCCTAGGCGGTGAGGGCCCTGGTTACCCCCGGAGAGTGCGATTCATGCCATAAATATTTATCTAGCGGGTGTGGGGGGTTTGGGGGGAGGTGGGCAAGAACCTGGAGGTGACTGAGACTGACCACCAGGGAATCTCTGTCTTTGGCGTGTGCATTGAGGATGGATGGAGAGGAGTTCGGAGCTGCTCGTTAGGTGTCTGGCCTGGCCTCTACAGCACAGCTACTTAGAACACAGAGTCCCTGTGTTCTAAGACCCCCTAGCCTGGGTTTGGGAACTCACATTTCCCCCTTAGTTTGGCTGAAGCAAAGATGAGACTTGTTTTTTTGTTTTTTTTCTTTTTTGCGGTACGCGGGCCTCTCACTGTTGTGGCCTCTCCCGTTGTGGAGCTCAGGCTCCGGCTCAGCGGCCATGGCTCACGGGCCCAGCCGCTCCGCGGCATGTGGGATCTTCCCGGACCGGGGCACGAACCTGTGTCCCCTGCATCGTCAGGCGGACTCTCAACCACTGCGCCACCACGGAAGCCCAGATGAGACTTTTTAAAAGGACAGTTCACTAAAAGAAGAAAGGAGAAAAGTACAAACACATTGGGACAGACGCATTTATAATGCCTGATTTCTCCTCCTAAGATAACAGGCCAGTTACAAATGAACTTGGGTATAAGACTAACACTTAAGGAACACCTATGATATGCTAGTCAATAGTCTAGGTATTTCACGTATGTTACTAATTTATTGCAATTTAAGATTATTGAGGCCTGGAGAAGTTGGGTAAGTTGCCTTCCTAGGTTCAAGTTTCCATGGGTGGCCTGGGATTCAAACCTAGGTCTGTCAGCCCAATTTGTGCTAGTTCCTTTGCACTTGGATATCCAGACAGTCTCACCTCATCTCAGTCCTTGCTGGGAAATCTGGGGAGCATACTTTTTTTTAATCTGGTTCTGGAGGGTTTCCCTGTTTCTAGGACTCCTTCAGCTCCATGAAGCCCCAGAAGGCAATGTATCAATATCTCCTCTCCCCCGTTCCCCCAAATTAACTTTTCTGGTTAACTTTTGCCCTTGAAAGTCAAACCTTAAGGGTCTCACTTTTGTTCTATTTTGTGAGGGAAGATGTTTGCTTTCTTAGTCAGTGTTATCAGCTAAGAGAGATGATTTTTGGAGGCCAGGAACTTGAGGGGATGACATAGGCAGTCGAAAAATACAATATTCTGGCAGTGTTAGGGTCATGGACAAATTCAATTAAGAGAGACTAAGGGAACATCTTAAGGACCCTTAATCCATAAGTATATCAAGCCTTATCTGTAGACTAAATCAATGAAAGTACAACCTGTTTTGTAGGGAGGGCAGTCTGTGACAGTTCTGAGATTAAAGAAGGCTATGTATACTAAATATTAGAAGCCACAGACAGTACAGGCTCTTCACTTAACGTTTGAGAGAAAAGGAAGCCAGAGAGTGAAATGACTTGCCAGAGTTCACACAGGCAGTCCAGTGTTCCAGTCCAGCGTTCCCTACGCTCTGCCACTAAAGAGACAAGCTGGGGAGGGGGCTCAAATTTAGCTCACCCAACAGGAGGGGACAAAAGTATTAGAAGAGAAAGTTGCCAAGTAGAGCGTGGACCACCTGACATGCTTTTTCAGTGCGTCTCTGGATCATCAGCCAGTATGGCTGATCAAAACCTACCACTGTCAGCCCCGGTACTCCTTGCTCCTGTGAAGAGTTGTGTCCTCAGCTGTGCTGGGTGCCTTGGAATATACTGGAAGAAGTGTACACAGAAGGATAAAGATGTCAAGGATAGCCTTATTTTGGAGTTTGTTTAGAAAGTAAGGAGAGCTTGGACCATAATTCTCAAATTCTGGCTCAGCTCCAGTGAATTCCCGCTCACATTCAGTCTGGCCCAGTGATGGATGTAGGGCTGCTGCTGTTTCATGCCCAGTGTCCCAGCTCTTCCTGACTCTCTGCCTTTGGCCCCCATCAGGGCCAGAGGAAGCTGCAAGAGAGGCACATGACAAGCTTGAAGATACTTTTATTGGGGAGGAGGGGGGCTAAACAGAGTCCTGACAAACCTAGGCTTAAGTGCTCCAGGCTCAGGAAAGAGATGCAGTAAATAGGTGGCAACGGGGGAGAGCTCTCAGCACAGCGAGAAGGGGCACCATTTGTCTCATCCCCTGGGCTTGCTCATCTTCTTTGCTGTGTGAGCTGGGGTGTGGGGTTCGCTGCAACCTGGGGACCTGAAAGAAGAATTCTCGGGGCTCTAAAGAGTTATCAGATCTGCCATCTTGCTTGTGAGAAAGTCTTGGTCTTGGAGGTGTTTGAGTTGCTGCCTAAGGGTTCATCTGAGGAAAGAAAAGGTTGAGGTGAGGCTGGTGGCAGGTGAGGGACCCCAGAGCTGATGCCAACAATCAGCTAGGAGCTTCAAGGCATGCCTGAGCACATGAAATCAAGCCCCTGGGGGACTGTCCTGTGGCCAGACCTGACACATTGAGTGCCACCCCAGGGTTGGGGCTGCTGGCTTGTCCACCTGACACTCTCACTCAGGGATCATCCCACATTTCCAGTGGGGGTCAGGATCCCAGGGTGGCCTCACCCCCAGCATCCTTCTGACAGCCTCCAGCCGTGCCAGGACCTTTGGGGCCTCGTGGGGACACAGCATCTGTAGCTCCCCAGGTCTCATGTGAAGCAGCTGGCGCCCGGGCATGGACCCGAGAGTCTTCACTGTGCTGGGAACAGAAACATCAGAAACTGTCAGTGGTGGGGCGGAAGGACTGGGCCTGGGTGTCTGTGTGGAGAAGGGGCTGTTTGGGCTTGGAGACTGGGGTGACAGAAGAATTCACAGAAAGGGTATCTGGAGGCCAGGGAGTAAGATAAACATATTGGCTGAAACTAATTTCATAGCTCCTGAGGTTGAAGGGAGAAGTGCCCTGGAAGAGACTCTTGTGATGGGGAGGGGTGCCTGATTATTATCTGAGCCCTTTACAGAGGTAAAACCATGGGACTTGGCACTCACAAAGTGGAGAAGTTCTCTGCCTGCAACCAGGCTGTGACCTCCTCAGGCCTTGAGCTAAGTCGAAGCCCTGGAGCCTAGAATCAGGGGAAGTGGGGGTCAGAGGCCATCTCATCTCAGAGTCACCTACAGCCACCATCATCTGGGTCCCTTCTCTGGGCTTCCGTCAGATCACTTGTCTCACTCCATGGTTCGCTTGTCTGATAGGCACAAGGCTTGTTCTCTGCTCTGGTCCCACGAATAAACTCAGGATACAGTAAGCGTGTGATAATACTGATTAAGTTGAACCAGGACCATCTCCTCCACTTGTCACTGGATCCTCCCTGCCCCCACCTCTGACTCAGGCTTTATAGCTTCTGAATAGTCTAGGCTGGGTAGTACCGGAGGGAACGACTTGCTCTGGCTTCCAGGGAACCCCGACTGCAGGGGCTCCAGGATGTTGCTGGGGATGTAGCCGCTCCGTCCCATTTCATTCTTCACCAGCCACCACCGCTTACTCTGGTCCAGAACCTGCCAAGAGTCACTCCAGCGGTGACCCAAGCCTCTGTCCGACCAGCCTTGCCCCTCCCCCACCAGGCTTTCTCCCTTCTGGCCCTTCCCCACCTTCCCTCTCCCTCTCTAGGCCACCCACGCCATGCTCCCAGTAGCTCCCACCAACCACCACCTCCTTTTATCAGCTCAAGCCCATGCCTCACCTCCAGTACCTCTCCCTGGACCACAGTCAGTTCCCGTGGGTTCCTAGCTTCAAACTCATATAGGACTTGCATTTTCACGGCTGGCTTGACAGGTCCGGGTCTGGAGGGCACAGGGTGGGGTCCGTGGTTGTGTATCTCCTCTTGAGCAAAGTGCGAGTTGCTCCCTAACCTAGGGCTTCCCCCACTACCCCCGGAGACAGTCAGGATGGCCGGAGAGTGGGGCCTCGGAGACTGGGCCCCTGTCTCAGCCCCAGAGCCCCAGATATCTCCCCCTTGGAGTCTAACGGTGACTTTTGGGCTTCCACAGATTTTGAGGGCAGGTCCTTCTTAGGTGGGCTTGGGGTGTGGGTTTCTATAAGCAGAAGGGGTCTGAAATGTTGATTTCTCAGGACTCTTCCAGCAGTGGAATTTTCTGTATCTGAGCTCTCCTTTGAGCACTTAATACTCAAGCTCTGGGAAATCAGAGGTATGTGTGGGGAGTATTGAAAGAAGAAGGGATTGGAGCCTAGGAAGGTAAAAAACTGCCTCTTCACCCAAGGTAGGGGAGAGATGTGCCTGTACATGTATGTGCCTGGCTAAAAGAGAGCCCGGAGGTCAGTGACATGTAGAATCCACAGATCCACAGGATCAGCCCTGTCCCTCCCTCCCTAGAACCATACGGTCCTGACTAAACCCAGGGCATACCGGAGGGAAGTAGAGTCTTGGTATCTTGAAGGTTCCTGTAGGGGCAGAACAGAGTACGAGCAGGATGTCAGCCAGCGTGGTGGTAGGGAGGTGGGGTGTGAGACCACAGACCCCCCTTGCACACAGCTGCCTCATATCTTCTCACCTGTCTGCCCACCACACAGAACCCACCTACCACTTAGGTGTCACGTGACCATGGTTTGGACTGAGATAGTGGACTGAGAAAGCCCAGCCAGAGACTAGGGCTTTGAATAGGACTCTGTGCTAAGCTCCCCTTACCTCGTAGGAAGGTTCTGGGAGCTGCCAACCGTCATAGAATGTGGGTTGGTAGGGCAGGGGCTCACTGCCTGTCCAGTTGGCCCTGGGGAAAGAACAAGGCTGAGTCCACTCTGTACCAGGCTGTGGGAGGTGGAGAGGGCGGAGATGACAGGGCCTAGCCTGGGGACTTTTCTAGGTAGTGGAGGACGTGGCCCACGTGCACTGATCAAAGGCCCCAGGACACCCACATAGGAGCGAACAGCTAAGCATGTGCAAATCCCACAGTGCAGGTATCCATGGGCCAGCCTCACCTCTGCCCGTGAAAGCGCAGACATATCAACACCAGAAGAGATGAGTACTTTATCTCACTGATGGGGGGTTTGACCGAAAGTGGTAGAACCGCAGAGCATTAGGGCTGGAAGACCCCCGCGGGGTCTAACTGGTTATAGTTCCCAGCAGCAGATCTCTTTCTAGCGGGTTAGTACGTGGAACTCCGCCTTGTGATCCCAGCACAGCACTCTGGCTGGCTCTAGGGTGGGAGCTGGTACTTGCCACTCAGCCTCCCCCTCACCCATTGCCTAGCACACAGGAAGAGCAGCACACTGTTGGTGGTCCCCAGTCATGCTCTGCTTGCCGGCCTGGGGAATGCCAAGTCCCCTCTTCGAGGAAGTCCCCTCCCTACCACTCGGAGGCAGAGGTGAATGCTTCCTCTTTGCACTGCTGCTGAACTCCAGACACCCTGGATTATTGTTCCTCTCACGCTGAATTGCACATGATTCTCACATGTCTGTATTTCTTACTTACGTTGAACTCCTTGAGAGCTGTATCCATAGTACAGTGCATGGGACACAGGAGGCAGCTAATTTATTCAACGGGGACAAGTAAATGATTCCCCCTTCTGAATCGTTTTTATCGGCTCCTTTTCTTTGCCCTAAAAACATGCTCAGGTCTTCCCTTGACTCTGTTACTGTGCCCTTTAAGCTGTCATTCTATTCCCTTATCTTTGTCCAGTTTTTTGAGGACGTGTCCATATGCCCTGCCTACATTTTCTTACCTCTGGTTCTTTCATTATGCCTTGCAACCTGACTTTTACCTTTGCCATTGCTCTGTTGAAACTAGTTCTTCTAAAGTCCTGATAATCTGACTGCCAGATCCAGTGGCCTTGTATGGTCTATATCCTTCTGGATTACCACAGAATTTAGTGTTATTTATAGTTTTGGGTCAGTTTGCCTAAAATCAAATAACCTGAATAAAATTTACCTGAAATTTAACTATTTTGAGAGTTTTTACAACTCTTTAGCTATTCTATTTTCTGTGTTTCTGTCTTTCATCTCATTCATTCGTTCATTTTTGGTTACTTTAAGAAATGAGAAAACATCTTAGGCCACATCTGACTTAATTTTATATTTAAAATAATAAACAGAGTCAGAAAATAGAATAGAGGTTACCAGGGGGCTGGGAAAAGAGAGGAGTGGGTACAGAGTTTTGGTTGATTGTGTAATGGGTACAGAGTTTCTGTTTGGGATGCTGAAAATTTTTTGGAAATGGATAGTGGTGATGGTTGTACAACACTGTTAATGTACTTAATGGCATTGAATTATACACTTAAAAATAGTTTAACTAACTTTTATCCTATGTATATTCTACCACAATAAAAGAAATTGATTACATTAAGTTATAATTTATGTCTTTGGATGAATTGGACACAAAAATCCTTTAATGGGGCTGAATTGGAAAAAAAAAGAACCTGCTCATTAGGCAAAAAGAATCCTAGAACCACTGGTTTTTTTCCCAGTTGATTTCTCTTTCTAAAACCCTCTTCTTGGACTTCCCTGTTGGCACAGTGGTTAAGAATCCGCCTGCCAATGCAGGGGACATGGGTTCGATCCCTGGTCCGGAAAGATTCCACATGCCGCGGAGCAACTAAACCTGTGCTCCACAACTACTGAGCCTGCGCTCTAGAGCCCGCGAGCCACAACTACTGAGCCCGCGTGCCACAACTACTGAAGCCGCGCGCCTAGAGCCCGTGCTCCGCAACAAGAGAAGCCACCGCAATGAGAAGCCTGTGCACCACAACGAAGAGTATCCCCTGCTCGCCGCAACTAGAGAAAGCCTGCATGAAGCAACGAAGACCCAACACAGCCAAAAAGAAATAAATAAATTTATATAAAAAACCCCAACCCTCTTCTCTCTTGGTTTTCACGCTTCTGCTTTTTTGTTTCTCCTTTTAACTCTCTGGAATTTCTCTTTGCCTCCTTAACCATGTTTCCTTTCACCACCTTGAAGTTTCTCCAGGCCCTTCTCTCATGGGGAGAGCAGACCATGCTTGTTAAAGTGAGCTCTGGGGCTCCCACCACAGTGCTTACCTCCAGGTGGCCCCAAATATCACTTCTGTACTGACTGTTCTCAAACTCCTGTAGCCAGGTCGGACCTCTCCCCCAAAGCCCAGGCCACCCTGTCTCTGTGCAGGTTCCATTGACACCTCAGCTCAGCATATCCGAGCTGGCTGCCATCAATTTGCCCTTGCCGCCCAACTGCCCATCTCACAGTTCCACCCACGTGGAATATCTCTTTCTCTCTTAGCTCCTTGGCTGCTGGGTTGCAACTCTTATTGATGTTACATTTGCAGCATCTCTTACATCAGTAATTGTTAAAATCTGGGCAGGAATTGAGACAGAGTTTTCATTTTGTCCTTGACAAAAATGAGAAAAATTTTAGTAGAAGGTTGCCAACTCTCCTTCCTTGGGGAGAATTGTTCTTTTTTCTGAAATAATGCTTTCCTTCAGTGGTGGGTGATGGTAAGTGGTGGTTTTGTTTTGTTTTCATTGTTTGTACTTAGCCTAATTAAAAGTTGGACACTCCAGGTAGAGTCCTTCAATTTGTTTTGAGATATTTCATAGAATAGAGGTTACCAGGGCCTGGGGAGTGGGAAGAATGGGTACAGAGTTTTGTTTAATTGTTTAATGGGTACAGAATTTCTGTTTGTTTTAAGACACAATGTAGAGCCTGCCACCTCCTGCCCTGTGTGTCCTGCCCTATGCCCCCACGTCCCTTGCCTCTGATTCAGTTAGGCTTTGTCGTCACTTACTGGCTGGTGGTCCAGGCTATGCCCAGCCACTTCCAGAGGTTACTCTCAGGTGGGCTTAGACAGGACTGCAGCAGATCAATGGCCTTGGTGGTGAGGAGGGGTGAGATGACTTGGACTGCTAGGCCAGGCTCAGGGCACTGCTCCAGGATCTGGGGAGGGACAGAAGGTTTCAGGAAGCCTGGGCTCTTGCGGGGCCAGACAGGAGTGGGGAAGGGCCCGGGGTCCCTGGCTTCCCACTTTTGCAATACCACGTTGCCCCAGGCCTGCTCCTTCCTGTCCCCACTGGTGTCCTTGGGGTTAAGGACAGTGCATAGTGGGGATGGCGTCTTGGGGTCAAGGAGAAGAATGTGCTGAGGTGAGCAAGGGGCAGATCCACAGACTCCCTCTGCCCCCTACCTCCCACCCAGGCCTCTGTCTCATCTTAACTTCAGCATGTCCCTCTGCACCACCCTGTCCTCCCCCGACTCACGGAGTTCAGAGTTTGGAAGAGGAGGTGTACGAACGCAGGGGCGCTTGTATCCTGCAGCATCATGGCCAGCTTTCCCTGAGGATACAGGGCGAAGCCTCTTACCACCCTTCCTCCCACTCTACTTTCACCAGGACCCCAGGGCCCCATTGTTCTGGGCCTTGATGGGGAGCCTGGCATTTCTCCAAAAGTCCCAAGAGTGGGGAGAAGCTGGAGAAGCTTGGGATGTCCATGAGACAAGAGAGGAGGGGACTGCTGAGGTGGGGTGGGGGGAAGGGCTGGGGAACTTGTGGGGAGCCACATACCAGGAGGTTGAAGCTGCACTTGATCTTCTGGAAGCAGTCGATGTAATGTGCCTCTGTTATCCCTGAAGAAAGAAGTGGGAAGGTGGCGGGTCACAGATCATCCCAAGACTCTCCCCCGACTCCTCTCCCCTGGCCCTCAACACTCACCCCCCTGATGCTTTATCTTTTTCTTCCTCTGTTTCTTCTTGTTATGACTGGTGTTTGACTGGTCCTCCTTCAGCTTTTCCATGAATAGCTCGATGTCTCTTAGGACGTGGCTCAGCACCTCCTGGACCCCAAACAACCCATGGTCTGAGTGGGCAGTTAGGCCCACCCTGGAACTCCCAACCCTGACCCCCCGCTCCCTCCTACCACAAGCCTGAGCCTCAGGCCCAGCCCAGGGTCTGACCAAGGCTCCGTGTCCCTCCTCAGCCCAGGCCCTGCCTTGGTCATCCTGGCACCTGGCTCCTTGGGGTGATGGAGACGACTGGTGTCCTCCCTTGGGCCAGGACCAAAAATCCTCAAGGAGCCCAAGACAGTCTGCAGTTACCTTATCCCGTTCTGGGTCCCCAGGGGATGGGGACCTCCTCGAAGGAGGCAAAGTGAAGGCACTTGAGTTTTGGATGATGGAGTGGTGTGGCAGGGGCCTTGGGGTTGGTGGTGTGTCTGCAATGGAAGGGAACCATGGCCCAGAACTTCTTTGACCTTTGATGGGAATCCTCTCCTCCCACTGGCCCCCACGCCCAAGCTTACTGTGCTCTGGGGTCATCCAGTGGTGCTGCTCTGGAGGGGGTCCGCACTCCAGAGGAGGTACCTGCTCCTTAGGGATCGGCCTTTTCAGAAGAGGCCCCCTGCATCTGTCCTGACCTGGGAGAAGGGCTCCGAATCGGGGCCTGTGAGCACATGGTGGGGACACAGCTTTGACAGGGTTCTTGGGACGGAGGCACTGCCCACCCTTCTGCCCCAGGACCCAAGGGTACCACTCCCTCTCTCCAGGAGCCCGACCAGCCCTGCTCCCTTGTCTTCATCTGAAGCCTTCCCTGACTCTCCCCTGCCTCATCTGCCTGCTCTCTGGGGCCAGTTCCTCCCATGTCAGCCTCCGAGGCAAACCTCCAGTGTTCACTGGGCCCCGCCCCAGCCCCTTCCCCATGCCCATCTGTGCCCTATTTCAGCCTGGCCCCTCCCCAGGTCTATGCCTATGTTATTGGGCCACAGGCTCCTGGGCTCCCCCAGATGTGGGGCAGACCTGAGCTCTGAGGTCCTGCTGGTGGGCTGGGGCAGAGGCTGCCTACCTTTGCTCTAGCTCCTCCTCCAGAGCCTTCTGCAGGCTGGTCTTCAGTTGCTCTGCCTGCAGGAAGCAGCAGTCAGACAGGCTGGAGATGGGGGGTCGGGGAGGAGTGGGGGGGTGATGGCTGTTGGATTCCACACCTACTCACCCCCACTTCCTGGCACTGGAGAAGCAGAGTGCTAGTGGCTGGCAGGCCTGAATCCTGCACAGTGATGGACAGGACAGAGTTGTAGGAGCAGGTGTTGAGTGCCACGTCCATGTCCTTGATGCTGTCCAGGCGGTAAGATTCCAGTTCCTCCTGGGCCAGGCAGAGAGGTCAGCTGTGAGGTCACTGAGAGCCAGGCTGACTCCTGGGAGCTCCTGACCTGGGTTGCTCCACCCTTCTAGTGGTCTGGGATGGGGCGTCGTCTCCCCTGATCCCTGTGTCTCTCTGTCCCCCGTTTCTTCCTAGTCCTGGGTATGTATTGTGTATGGGGAGGGGTGGTTGCCATGTGGGACATGCATCGATGGTGTTGCCTGGTGCTTGCTTTCCCATGGCCTGGGTCAGCTATGATCCCTGGCGGGGAATGGTGGGAGGCTGACCTTTGTCTCGATGTCCAGCAGCTGGAGCCAGCCATCCCTGACCTGCAGGAGCAAGTCCTGGCTCCACACCTGGCCCTGAGCATCCATTTCCTGCAGCTTTTGCAGGGCATCCTTGGGCTCCTGGACTCTCTGCATCCCCAGCTTACATGTCAGCAGGTGCTGAGGGGAGAGGAGAAGATGCAGGACTGGGAGAAGGTCTGGAGAAGGGGATCACAGGTGGGAATGCGCAGGGCTGGGGGGTGGGGGAAAGGCAGCAGAGGGAGAAGACATGTCCCTGGCCTCCTTGTTGGGGAGTGCCAGGCCATCCCTCTAAAGCAAACTTCAGGGGCCTGTGTGATGGCCAGAGGCAGTCAGGCTAGGATGGGGCCCCCAAGTCAGGGTCTGAGGGGCTGTAGGAGGGGGTTTAGGACTCTGGAGGAAGGACAGTCATGGCCTTTAACAGTCCAGGCCAGCTGAGGGGGCTAGATCGTGGTAGATGTGGGCTTCAGCTACCCAACAAATAAGTCTGAACTCTTCTGGGTGGGATATTTATAGGATGCTCAAATTCTGTCCCCGGCTTCCTTTGCCCTCTTTGGAATCACCATCCCAGCCTGGTCCATCTCCTCCCTGACCTAGCGTTCCTGTCTCCATGCCTTTTCTCATGCTGTTCCCCCTGCCCAGAAGGCACGTTCCACTTCTGCTAACCCATCATCTCCCAGTCTCTCAGGAAGAAGTCAAGCCCCCCTTCTCCCTGATTCTTGCCCAGGGAGGTCCATACTGACCTCTCTCTCCACTCAGGCCCTTGCCCCCTGCTAGTCTGATCATTGCAGCAGTGTTTTTATCCTTGAGGAGACCCCTCCCTTCTCCTATCCAAACGATGCCTTCACAAGTCACAGTCCTGCTCCTCACCCTCGCCTCCAGGCCCTGGTTGGGGGGAGGTTGTCTGCCTCCTGCCCCTTGATCCCACCACGCCGCCCTCTGCATAGCTCCCAGCTCCTCTCCCAGTTCACACGGCTGGCATATTCAGGAGCTCTGACAACATGACCAAGTGCCCTGGCACCCTGGACATGCCTCTTCTTGCTCTTGCCTGCTAGACCTAACCGAAGCTGGTTCCTAACCCCCGTCCCTCCATGAAGCCCAGTGCTCCTGGGCCCAACCCAGCTGGCTGGGGGGCCCTGACCTCTGCCGCCCTCTGGAGCCCCCAGACGGTTGCTCCAGCATCCCTCGCTGCTTCTTCTGCTTCTTCTCCGGGAGGGCCCTAGATCTACTGCTGCCCAGGGGCGGTTTCTACCCCAGACCTTCAACCTGACCTGGTGTCTTCTCTTCTCTGCCACACCCTTCCAGTCTGAGCTTTCTCTGTGGTGTCAGCAACTCTCCAGGCAACTAGATGTGGCAGATCCAGTGTTGTCTTCCCACGCAGGGCCAGAGCTTCCATTGTAGGCTCTAAGCTGTGCAGGCCTGCCCCGGGGAGCTCAAGCCCAGAAAGCTCCACTCTCAGACAGTGGTCCTTTCAAGACCTCACACAGGGACCGCTAACCTCACACAGTCCTTCCTCCAGCTGTGCCAGATCCTGGGGCAGGGGGTGGACTGGGAGACAGGCGGGGATGGGGTGGTGGCAGGTGCCTCCTGACCCATCCCTCTGCTGCTTGTTCCTGCCCGGGGATAGGACGTCCACCACCTCAACTTCTAGCCTGGCCTTCCCTGCCCATCTTCCTTCCCCACATTTAGCAGATGCTCAGTTAGGCTTGCTGGACCCAAGCCCACCTGCTCTGACTGGGTCAGGCCATTGGCTTCTGTGGCAGAGACTTATCTCAGATAAGTTTTTTTGTCAGGGCAGTGGACACACGGGAAAACTTGGGTTGAATCAGGAAACTGTCTGGGGCCCCCGGGTTACTCACCTCCACCCTGAGCTGCAGGTGGATGGGCTCTGAGGTGAGATTCTGCAAGTACTCCTTCCGGTGCACTGCCGTGGCCCAAAGCAAGGGAGTGGGGGCAGAAGAAGGAGGTGAGACATATACAGCAATAGGGGTTGGTCAGCTTGGCGAGGGAGGGAATGGAGGGCAGGGGGTTCAGGGAGCTCAGTGGGAGGGAACGGGAGAGGGCACTGGAGGGACAGCTTACAGTAAATGGCTCTGCTGCTGGGCCGGGACATGTTGACGCTGCTGAGATGACTCCCTAGAAGCCAAAATGAACGGAAGAGACAGCAGTCAGGGCTGGGGAGAGGGATACCAGTGCAGAGCTGGGCGGGACAGCTGTTGCAGCCCATCCCTGACCCGGGTCAGAGGCTTGGACCACAGGTCTTTCTGGATCCTTCTCCAGATGTACCCTCTGCTGAGGAGCCTTCCGTCTTGGCTGGGCCTTGGAGGCCCCCAGGCAGGCTCCCAGCTTCCCATTATTTGGCCAGTAAAGCTCATTCCAATGGGCTCAGGAAAGCTGGGTGGACAGGAACTTGGGACCAGATCCCATCCTGGGCCTGAGTGTAAAATATGCCAGATGGGTGTGCCTAGCTTCTGGAGGGAAGGAATTAGGGTCAGCAGCCTTCCCTGCCAAAGCAAGCCTCTTGTCCAAGCCTGTTTCAATTCCTCAAATTAGGAGGAGGCCAATGTTGGCTCCTATGCTGGGGACCCGCTCAGGAGGGGTGTATGTGTATGTGTATACACATGCATTTGTATGCACGTATATGATGGGGCTCTGTAGGATGTGTCAGTGATCTGCACTTTCCTGAATGTCTTACTAAATCTTCTGTCTCTTTGCCTTTCCATTCTCTGAACCCTCTTCTCAGAGTCCCTCCCCACACAACCCTTTAAATTCCAGCTCAAGGGAATAGACATTTTTCCAAAGAAGATATACAGTTGGCCAACAGGCACATGAAAAGATGTTTAACATCACTAATTATTAGAGAAATGTAAGTCAAAATCACAATGAAGTATCACCTCACACCTGTCAGAATGGCTATTAACAAAAAGGCAAGAGAGAAAAAAAAGTTGGTAAAGTGAAGAAAAGGGAACCCTCGTGCACTGTTGGTAGGAATGTAAAATGGTGCAGCCACTGTGTAAAACGATATGGAGACTCCTCAAAAAATGAAGAATAAAACTACCATATGATCCAGCAATCCCACTTCTGGGTATTTATCCAAGGAATATGAAATACACACCCCTGTGTTCCTCATGGCATTTATAATAGCCAAGGTATGGAAACAACCTGAGTGACCATCAACAGATGCAGGATAAAGGAGATGTTGTATATACAATGGAATTAACCATAAAAAAGATAAAATCTTGCCATTTGCATGGACCTTGAGGGTGTTATGCTAAATGAAATACGACAGAGAGAGAAAGATAAGTAACGTATGATTCCACTCTTTTGTGGAATATAAGAAACAAACAAACAAAACAAAATATATAAACAGACCAAACCAAACGAAAATGTAGATACAGAGGACACAGTAGTGGTTACCAGAGGAGAAGGGGCAGGAGGGAGGGGGAAATGGGTAAACGGAATCACTGTGTGGTGATGGATAGAAATTAAATTTTTGGTGATGAGCATGCTATAGTGTACACAGAAATAGGAATATAATGTTGTGCACATGAAACATATAATGTTATAAACCAAGGTTAACTCAATAATTTAAAAAATCTAAATAGATTCCAGGTTAAGGATCACCTCCTCAGTGAAGCCCCCCTTGACCACCCCACTCCACCCTTCCCATCATCCTAATGCCACACCAAACCTTGTACGTTCCTCTCTAACAAGAGCAGCCACCCTGGTTAGTGCTGTGAGCCTAATGCCAAGTGCCTTATGAACCTTATATCATTTAATTTTCACTACCATCGCTTATACTTCCTTGGCCCTATGTGCTGAGCACTGTTCTACAGATGTTACCCCCATCAACTCATTTAATCCTCAGAACAACCTTGCTGGGTGGGTTCTGTTATTATGCCATTTACCAGATGAGGATGCTGAGGTTCAAAGAGGGTAACAGGCCTGAAATCTCAAGTAAGTATTTGATAGAGAATGAACCCAGCCGCGTCTGACTGCAAACTCCATGCTTTAACTGTCTATATATGTGCCTCTGTCACTGGGCTGTGACCTCCTGAGGACGGACTTATCTTGCCACTGCTGTCCACACAGCGCCCTCCTGGCATAGAGGGGGTCTAGAATATGTATATGTTGAAACGGAATGGAAGTAAATGAGGTCCGTGTGTACGTGCAGGGTGAGGTGGGAGTTAGCTGAGTGTGTGGGTCAAGGTAATGTGTCACTTTAATGACGTAGGTATGCATCACGAATAGGGTGTCAGTTCCGTGGGTGTCCGTGCATCTGCGTGGTGCCTCTGAGTTGTCCAGAAACCTTGGAATATCCTGGGCAAAGTGTCAGAGAGCAGCCCACACCCCTGTTTCTAGGACTGTTATGAAAGTAGCAGAAGATCTGATAAGATGACTCAGTGCTGGGGAAATGGTTGCTAGTAAACAATTAAGGGATTGTGGCTGGGTCTCTGTTTTCCTTGTTTGGGAGGAACCCTTTCCTCACCAAGGGTAAGGGGGTACTAAAAGTCTGCTTTCCCTCTCCCCAGCTGCACCTCTCAGGCTGCAACACTTCCTGCTTCTAGATCCAGAAGACAAAGAAGAGAAAATGAACGGTGTTTCGGTTAGCTCCCCGCCAGCTGCCTCGCACAAGGATGGTCCCTGTGGGTCTCTGTGAGCAGGTCCAGGGAAACATCTGCTGCTCAAGATCCTGATGACACAGGCAGGGGGTGGGGGGATCCTCAAGGTGGGGCATGGGGATGGGGGGATGAAAGGTGGGGGGTGGAGGAGCGGGGGCCCCCTTGCCCCTGGGAAGGGGGGATCTCTGGCAGCCCAGTTTCCCCATTTATCCCCCAAATTTAGGGACCTGGAGTGGGGAAGGCGTTCGGGTCTGCATCACGGACCCTGGGAGAAGCAGCCCAGAGATGCGGCTAGAGCCCTGCTTCCTGGCTGGCTAGCCCTTGGCTGAGTCCCAAGCTCTTCTTAGGGCTGCTCGTCCTGGCTACATCTGACAATGGGCAGGAGACCCTGGCCTGGGAAGCCTCACTGAGTTGCATCCGGCATCCCCCACGGCTTGGGTGGGCCCTAATCTCGCCGAGGGCCAGTCCCTTACCTGGGTCCCAGTGAGGCCTGGTGGCTGGTCCCCCCGAAGGCGCAGTTGTTTGAGCTGCTGGTCTGAGGCTGGTGGTGGGAAGGCAGTGGCTTCTCTGCTAGAGGCGCAGCCACAGGCAGAGGCCCTGTGATCAGGTGAGCCCTGACGGTGCAGACAGGTCTTAACGCTGGTGAAGCCATGAGGCAGCCACACCTGTGCTCTTTGGACTCTGATGGGTGGGAAGGCCTCCTAGGCCACCACCTGCCCAGCACCAAAGCCTGGGCCTGTGGCAATGCCTGCACCGACATGTGTCCCAAGCTTAGCCAGACTCCTGCTTCCCAGCTTCCTCCTCTGCTTGCCTCTGCCATTAGTATGTGGCCCCCTCTTGCCTCCGCCTTTGGGTACCTCCTCTGAGGCCCCAGGTCAGCAACAGGCACCAGGGTTGGGACCAGAAGGAGAGGGCACCCATGGTTCGGGAGAGTCTGGCTTCTGTGGTCAGGGCACAGGCGGCTGGAGGTGGGCCCCAGCCTTGGGGGCAGCTGTGGGCTGGCACGTGTGCCTGTGTGTGCTGCGCATGTGGGTTCGTGATCGTGTGTGCCCAGGTGGTGCCTGCGAGCAGGATGTGGAGTTTGTGAGAGCAGATGAAGGCTGTGGGCCGGGACCACCATGGGCATTAGGTGGAGGGATAAGACTTCTTCCTAGCAGGGCCCACCTCATTCTGCCCTTTCTTCTTTCCTCTCTGACCCAGCAGGGAGCCCTCTCCCTCATCCGCTCTTTCCTGCCCTACCCTTCCCCATGCCCTCAGACCTCTGGTTGAGCCTGGGTGGCTTCAGCAGAGATAGGAAACCGAGGTCTGCCTCTGTGCCTATTCATGAACTTACCCAGTCCTCGTGCTTCATGGTATTTAAAAGCCTTCCTTGGCACCCAGGCTGCCTGCCCTCTGGGGGCTCACAGTCTAACAAGGGAGGTAGGGTGTAAACAGGGAGCGAGGCAGGAGGGGAGAGGAGGGAGGGCAATGCCCGTGTCCATGCAGTGGTGGGTTTCGTGGGCAGAGACCCGGGACCCGTCGGGTTAGGATCTGTGCTGGAGAGCCCTGTGGTCTGGGGGCAGAGCCAGCACGCCCACCCTTCGCTTCCTTGGGTCCATTCCAGGAGATCTCAGCCTCCTTCCCTGCCCCCACTCCAGCCAACACTGCCCTGGATGGCCTGGGGTCCAGGAAGGGGATCCTGGCTGGGGGCCTTCCCCACCTAAGAGAGTCCACTGGGCAGCCAGCTTTAGGGGCCCAGGGATCAGGTGGCTGCTGAGCCAGCCCCCAGCCGTGGCCACATGGGACCAGCTCTCCTGACCTCCCTGGCTGTTCTGTTCCCTGGGTCTCAGCCTCTTGGTCCTTCAGCTTCTTTCCAGATAGGACAGCCTGTCCCTTCGTTGCCTCCCCCAGTCCCGGCCCCAGCCCCGGCCCAGGTGCCCAGCCAAGACTATGTCTCTTATCTTACTCAGCTCAGGCCAGGCCCTGTCCTTCCCACAGGCTTCTTCGCATTTTCGCATTCAGGGGCCAGCACAGCTGGCACTCTCATGGAGGATGGGGGAGGGGGCTGGGGGAGGGGCACAGCCCACTGCAGAAATCCATGTGAAATCTTCAGGTGGAGAAACAAAGAGCTCCATCTTCATCCTCAACGTCTTGCATCTGCAGGGGCCTGTAGGAGTGCCCTTGGGAGCAGTGTGGGTATCCTCAGACAGGAGCCCTTTGCAGCTTGGGTGGGGCTGGGCCTGGGGCTTCTTCAGTGCCAGGCATTGTGGAACCACTCCAGTAAAGAGGGGCATTAGGAGAGATGGAGAGGCCAGGCCCCTCATCCCCGGGGACTGGGGGACCAAACTGATGCTTCTGCACAAAGAAAGCTCCAAGTGTCAAAGCAATTCTTTGGCAAAGTAATCCTGGCTGGGGCACCAGGAGCCAGGACACAGGTGGGAGGGGAAGGGATTAGGACTCATTTCATTCATTCACTTATACATTCACTCCACAGCTATATACTGAGGGCTTCCTCTCTGCCAGGCACTGTGCTACATGCTAGGGACACCTTGGAACTCAGCTTGAGTTCAGTGTCTCCCTCCAAACTGCCCAGCCTCTCCTCCCATGTTCCCAGCTCAGCAAAGGCACCAACACCAGCCAAGCATCCAAGCAGGGCACTGGGGCCACCCCAAGTCCTCCCTCAGCCCCTGTACCTGGCCCATCACCCATCCTGTGGGTCCCATCTCCTTAGCAAGTTCGTACAGATCCATCTTCCTCCCACCCCACTGCCGGGGCCTGAGTGTCCCCCACTTGTCAAATTGTCTGCCTGTGACGGTGCTGGAGTCTCCTACCCTCCCTGCCTCCAGTCTTGTTATTAGTTCCCCTCCTCCTTGCAGACAGGGGATCTTCCTTAACTGGAAATTTGATCATTCACTCCTCTGTCTAAAACCCATCACTAACTCCCCGCTCATCTCAGGATAAAATCCAAATGCCTTATCATGGCACTTAAAAAAGATGCACAAATTTATTAAAACTTGAAGATATCTAACAATTTATTGGATAAATTCTTATTAATTGTAGGAAACCTAGAAGGTTCAGGAATTCAATTTCAAAGGATTTAGAAAGAATTCCTTCTAAAAGCTTTCACTATTACATTCTTTGTTAAACTGGGACTTGGATCACTTTGGGCATCATTTTGCCCCTGAACCATTGCCTTGATAAATTAGTCAGCAGCAGTGCATGAAATGGTGGCTAGATGAGAGACTCGTATTCTCTCTTACCCAAATGTAGCAAACAGCGCCATAGGTCCTACTTAATGGAATAGGAACTTCATGAACTTGAGGCTCCTGCCTCTGATTATGGCCTTATCTCCCCCTACTTGTGCCACTTGCACTTTACACTCAGCTTAGAGAATGATTTGTGATTCCTAGACACGTCATGCCTTGGTACCTAGCTACCTGCTGTTCTCTCTGCCCATGGGAAAAGCCCACTATGCTTCGTGTCTACCCGTAAGCTCTGCCTCTTCTGGAAGCCTTCCCACTGCCCAAGACTGGTGGGGACTCTGGCCCTGGCTTCCCAGATGCCTTGTACACATGTCCCTCCACTACTGCAGGTGTCACCTTGAGGGGTATGTCCCCATCAGACTGGAATGCCTGAGACCCCAGGGTAGTTTATTACCACAGTCTATAGAGGAGAGGAGGATCTGTGGACAAATACATACACTGTGGCATCCCAGGCACAAAGGACCATACTCTGTTTGGGGGCATCAGAGAAAACTTCCCAGAAAAGGGGATGTTGGGGTCAGTGCTTAAAAATCATGTAGGAGTTTGGCCCAGCAATGAAGTGGGAAGGGAATGCCAGGTGGAAGGAGTAAAAATCCTGTTGGATGGATGGGTGAAATGGAGTATTAGAAACTGGGAATGGCTAGAGTGTGTGTGTGTGTGTGTGTGTGTGTGTGTGTGTGTGTGTGCACACATGTGTGTTTGAGTATGGCAGGCAGGTGGTGGCAGGTGACAGGGGATAAGTGTGTCTTTATCATCTGGTGGTAAGTGGTGTCACTGAACGCTTTTTTTTTTTAATTAATTAATTTATTTATTTGGCTGCTTTGGGTCTTCGTTGCTACGCGCGAGCTTTCTCTAGTTGCGGTGAATGGGGGCTACTCTTCGTTGAGGTCTGCAGGCTTCACGTTGCAGTGGCTTCTCTTGTTGCAGAGCACGGGGTCTAAGTGCACGGGCTTCAGTAGTTGTGGCTCGCAGGCTCTAGAGCGCAGGCTTAGTAGTTGTGGTACACGGGCTTAGCTGCTCCGCGGCATGTGGGATCTTCCCGGACCAGGGCTGGAACCCGTGTCGCCTGCATTGGCAGGCGGACTCTTAACCACTGCACCATCAGGGAAGCCCCTCATTGAAAACTTTTGCACAAAGGTGTGACAAGGATGTCGTTGGTCCCTGCCTCCCGAGAGGGCCCTGCCACTTGCTTGTTCTCAGGGCATAGAGAGAGGCTGCTGAGGAATGGTGGGTAGGGATGGACCCAGGTGCACAGGTTTTAGACCGAAGGGGCCAAGGAGCCCCTCCAGGCTACTCTGGCCTGGCCCGGGAAACAGGCCTGGGTTTCTCGGAAATTCCAGAGCAGACCCTAGTCGGTAGTGGGGATCTCTGGAGGGCTCTGGGGAAAGAGAGCTCTGCTTTCCTGAAGAGCAGTGAGGGAGATAGGCCAGGGCTCTGGTTATTTGAGGAGAGAGGCCTATTTGTGGCTGAAAGGCCTCCAGCGGTGGGGTGCCAGCTAGGAGCACCTCAGGCTCGTGGAACTGAATGCCAGAGCAGCGTCCAGCCCGAGCTCTGGCTGGCATCCTGCACAGACGAGGCACGGCCTCCACGTCAGATTGGGGGCCTGGGGCCTAAGTCATGGTGGTCACGGCCAGGGGCTGGTGCCTGGCCCCCGGGCTGCTGGGAGTCACAGAAACAGACCTCATCTCTGCTGCCCCCAGTGCTGGCATGCAGGGCAAATTACTTCTATGAGCCAGACAGAGCAAATAAGGGCGATGACATCCCTGCACTTGGAGCTTACATTCCAGGGGTATAAGAAGCAGACAGATATAGAGTGGGGTCCAGGGAGTAGCTGGACGGGCTGGCCTCGCTGGGAGAAAAGGGGCCTGATCCAGCGGGAGCTCCCACGCGCACGGCCTCTGCTCTGGTTCTCTGGAGCCTCCAGCTCCCTCCCAGCAGAGGCCGAGGAAGGAAAGGGGCCTGGCAGCAGGAGGAGGCTGGGAGGGGGTGATCTGAGGGCAAATGGTCAACTCTGTGGGGCCTGTGTGATGTCGGCGGATTAAGTTCTCAGGAAGGAAGGCTGGGCCTTAGGCGCTCCTAGAAACAGCCCCATCCAGGGACTGGGAGACTGGGCTTAGACTCTCAGGCCTGCCCCCATTTGCCCAGCTCACCCTGAGTTCCTCAGTCTCCTAACCCCCCAAGCCCAAAGCCAGTTCTCAGGCCTTGTTTCTCCTTCCTTCTCCTAACTGTCCATGGCAGCAGGATGTCTCTCTAGATGACAATCTAGATGACATTCTCAGTACCCCTCACCCCACTTCTGGGCAATTGGTTCCGCCTCCATATCCAGCCTTGGATCTGTTGGGTGACACTCCCACACATGCCTCCTCTTCCCTCCCCTCCATCTTGCATCCCACCCCTCATCCAGGGAGGTAGGTGGTCCCAGGGGCCCAGATTCATCCAGCCTCCCCTTACCCAGACAACCCTGGCGGAAAGGCCCTCAGGGACGTCTGGAAAGCTCCTCACCAGAGGCCTGAACCTTGGACTGTGATTCAGAGCAGGCTGCCGGAAAAGCTGGCGTAAAGAGGAACCATGGGTCAGGCCGGGGAGGGCTGCTTAGGAAGGGGCAGTCTCTAAGAAGGGCCTGTCCTTGATGATCTCAAGGGAGGGGACGGACATGGGCCCAGCTCACTGTCCCAAGAGGGACAGCAGCCTGGGTCGCCCTCCCTGGGCCTGGCCTGGCCGCCTGTCATGGGTGTGCAGGGGAGCGGGCTCACCCAGCGCCTCTGTCATGCACTTCTGCTCCTGTCTCCATTTCAGTCCACTGCCCAGGGCGAGCACGATGCAGCCATTCAAAACCGCGTGTAAAAGTCTACTCAGTGACGCGCGGGAAAGTTCACGGTGCAGCATTAGATGGAAACAGCAGGCCACACGATGGTAGATACTGTAAGATCCTAGTTTTGTGAAATAAACAAAGAAGTACATAAATTGAAATCATATAAATGAAAACAGAAAAAATCTAAACAAAACTTGTAATCATGTAAATCGAAACAGAAAACATTGCAATCGTAAATCTAAATATAGAAAATGTTCATGATTTTGTATTAGGTGAAAAAAAGCTTGTTACAAAATGGTAATACTCAATTTTGTAAAAAAAAAGAATTGTAATCATGAAAATCTAGACATAGAAATAAACGCCAGCATGTGAATCTAAACATTTATTCGGCATCCATTCTGTGACAGGCACCTATCTGTTGAATGCTCACAACAACCCTTTGAAGTAGGTTCTGTTATTTTCATCTCCAAGTTAGATGGGAAGAAACTGAGGCACCAAGAGGCGAGAGGTAATTTATCCTGGGTCACAGCCCAGAGATGGCAGGAGTGCCGTTGGAACCTACGCAACTTGGCTTGAAGAAAAGGTACTTAAAGAAACAATGTCAGTTATCTTTAGGGCTTTTTTGCAGGGGGGCTTCTTCTTTGTGCTTTTCTGTATTTTCCAACTTTTCCCCAAAGAGCATGTTACTTTTGTAATCATTGTCTCTCCATTCCCTCTCCACCCCATGCAAAATAAATGGGAATTTTTAAAGTAACAAATCAACACAAAAATGTCCAGGAAGGTGCTCCTCCTGCAGCCCTGGGACTCAGTCCTGCCCAGGGGTGGCTGCTGGTGGGTGAGCTCAGTAGCCTGGGGCTCCAGGAGAGCCAGCGGGAGGGCTCAGCCCTCCCCTCTGCGCTGTGTGGTCCCCGAGGGTCCCAAAGGCCTTGGGCTGTGCCCCTGAGGAATCTCAGGTCTCTCCACGGAGGCCACCCAGCACTTGGGCTGGGGCCAGGCCATACCCTGGTTGGCCTTGAGAGGTGCTGGACATGCTGTGCTGTCCCCCCTGAGCCTTGGGCGGGGGCAGGGATGGGTGGGAGCCTAGGGCCAGCTGAGCTGTCTCCGTGGTTTCTTGGCCCTCACACCCCTGCCACATAGTCCCACCCCACATGGCTCCTCCACAAGAAGCAAGGTGCCCTTCTGCAGCATCCAGCTGCTATTGGGACCCTCTTAGTGACCAGGGCCTCACTACCTCCGCAGCAATGCAGGCTGTGTGGGACCCTCCACAGTCCAGAGCAAGGGCCGCAGAGCCAGAAACACTCAGTGTGAACCCTAACTCTGGCTCTTAGCTGTGTGGCCTTGGAACCTGAGTTCGCTGAGCTTCGGGTTCATGGTTCATCAAAAGGGCTGATGATGACGGGGAGGATTACACAAGACAACATAGGTCACATGTCTGGAGCAGGGGAGGGGCTCCGTAAATATGCTCCCCAGCACTGGCCTCCCTGTAAGTCCTTCTTGCTGCTCCCAGCTCTCCCCGCAGAGCCACACAGAACAGACCTGATACCTCCAAGATGTCTCTTCCCTGGCAGGCCTTCCCCCGCTCCCTCGGCAACACCAGCATAGCACGGTGCCAGGCAGGCTGCCACCTTGGTCTCTCCAGAGCACTGTCTCAAGTACCTGGCTCCGTGGGAATCCCTGGGAAGCCTGGTTGAACATACAGAGCCCTAGACTCCACCCATGGAGAGTCCAGGAACGAGTCCCAGAGTCCAAAGTTTTACAGTCTCTCCAGCGGTTCGATGGGAGCCAGTGGGCAATGTCCTGCCTTAAGTGTGTCAGCCAGAAGAGACCAGTGCTAGGCTGCTGCCTGACCAGCTTGGGCCTGCGAGACTGTCCTTCTGGCCGCTTTCCACCCTCCCCACTCAGTCCCCCCCATGGGGTGCGCTTGTGCCACAGACAGGCAGCATCCTTCCAGAGAAGAGTCCCACCATGCTCTGCTCTGAAACTGGACAGCAGCTCAGGCCGGAACCCCAGCCTGCCCAACTCTGACCCAGAATATTTGTCCAAAGAGAGGCCTGAGCGCCAGCCTCACCGGGCTCCCAGAATGAGCCCGATAAGCCTGATCTGTGGCTGCACTGCCCTCCCCAGCAGACTGGCAGGGCCGTAGCCTTGTGCAAAGAGCACAGAACTCAGGCCACCAAAGACCCTGCCCTGAGAGGCCTTCCCTGGATTCCAGAACAAGCCTCAGAGGGAGGGGCCAGCTGCGGAACAGCCAGTGGGGGGGCTGCCCCTTGGCCTGGGACTGGGATCCAGAGGCCTGCAGAGAAGATGCTGGGCATCTCCAGCCCTGAGGCTGACCGTGTCCCAGGGAGAGTGTGGACAGCTGCAAGGCCCCGCGGGGGGGACGGGGGGGCGGGGCGGGGCGCTGAGTGGTGTCTGTGACTCAGGGCAGGCACCCACTGTACCAGGCCCTTCAGTCCTCTCAGAATGTGGTCCCCTGGGCTGGAGGGGGCCTTAGGGAGATCCACAACCCCTTAATTCCTGGCCCCCTGAAACACTCCCTTGGAGAATGTGCTCACAGTCAAGGCAGTCCCTGTTCCAGCCAGCCAGCCCTGACTGTTAGAACATTCTTCCTTAGGCCAGTGTCAGGCCTGCATTCCTGGGACAATCACCTAGTGTGTCTCCTCTTCTAAGGAAAGCTCTTCACATGTTAAGAGATAGTATCAAGTTCTCCAGGAGCTGCCTAAAATAGTCATCAGTGCCTGAACCCCTGGGGGCAAATTTAACTCTTGGAACCTCAGTTTCCTCATCTGCAAAATGGAGACAACCATGGCTACTACTTATTGAACGCTTGCCCTGGCCTGACACTGCACTAAGCATGTTCCACGCCCGGAACAGCGGTGATTTATAAGTTTTCCTCACCCTTGGCCAGCCTCCCAGGCCAAGCTCCGCGCTGGCTGGGAAGAGGTGTGGGCTCCCTCTGCTGGTCAGTAGGTGAATTGCAGACAGGAAAAGCGAGGACACGGTGGAATCCTAGGCCGTCTTGGTGAGTGGGACCTCAAAGGTGGCCCGGCCCCGCCTGGTATCTTACAGATGAGGAAACTGGGGCCAGGGCTGCCACCTCATTGAATGAAGTTTGCCTGCATGGCCTCTGGCTTGGGGAGCTCCCCCGCCTGTCCCCCGCAGGGAAGCTGGGCAGTTCAGTCCCAATGGGCTCTCTGACTCCTCCACTGTCCCGCACCTTTTTATCCCATCCACCTCACTCGGTCTGGGGCTGCCCAGAGGAAGCGCAGGAGCTTGTGTGGTGGGGAGGACACAGCTGGGCACAGACACAGGGCAGAGGCTGAGGCCCCAGTTATGCCCTTCCACCAGCAAGCTGCAGTTCCAGGGAAGGTCCTGAAGGGCGAGGCAGGGGTCAGGAGGGGTGGGCTGTGGTGTCCATCCAGAGAACACCATCCCTGGGGAGAACAGGGGCCCCAGAGGGCTGGGTCTCCCAGCCTGTGCCCCTCAGGGACACAAGTAGGAGCTTCAGGGACATCTATGTCCTGCCTGGATTCGCTTATCTACCTGTTAACAAAATTGGCAGGTGAGGCTCAAAGGGGCTTCCAGTTAGGCGCACTAGCAGACTTGGAAGATTCTGGAAACTTTGCAGCTTCTCCATGTTTGCCATTTATAATAGTGGCTTTCATTTACTGAACATCTCTTTGCCAGGAGCTGTGTGATGTGCTTTACGGGTATTATTATTTTCCCTTTCAATAATGCTACAAAGTAGGTATTATGAAAGCCATCTCACAATTGGGGAAACTGAGGCTTGGAGAGGTAAGGAAATGGTCATGTACCTGAAAGAGCTAGAATATGAATCCATGTCCTCTGATGTGAACGCCTTTCCACTAACCACACTGCCTCTAGTTTGTTCTCTCCTCCCTGTCCCTCGGTGGTTGGCTATAGCACCTCTAAAATGAGCAAGACCTTCCATCTCCACCTCCCTCCTCTCTCTTGCCCACTGTCCCTGGGCGAGTGCAGCCCCTCCCGAGGCTTCAGCCACGGTCTGGGAGATGCCTCCACTGATGGCTCAGGTCCAGTCTCTCGGCACCTCTGACCCAGCTCTGGCCATCCCTTGGTCGGCTTTGGCCAATGTCCCCCAAACATTTCGGGCTCACCATGCTGCATACTGAGTCTGTTCCTCCTCATGCATGTGTCCTTATCTCAGTCTGTGGTCCCACCATCCACTGCCCACATCCAGTCACTGAGTCCTGGGTTTTTCTTGTTTAAAACTCCCGAATGCGCTCGCGGTTTTCCATCCCTGCTGCTACTGCCTTAATTCAGACGTTCCCCACACCCCTGCACCTCACCTCTTATTCCACCGCAGCCTCCCAAACCTCCCACGTGTCTCCTCCCCAGGGATTCTCCCTTCTGCTGCTTCCCCACCTCTGCCCAACAGATCTTCGTAAACTTCAGATCTACACACATCACTTCCCTGCTTATAAATCCTTCAGTTACTCCCATTGCTTTAAGGGGAAAAAAAAAATTTTTTAGCTTCGCCCATGGCTCTTGAGATCTGCTTTCTGCCTTCTCTCCCATTCACACCCGTCCCACCCTAAAGACACCTGCACAGAAGTACCTGGAAATCCAGACCTTGCTTCACCTTCTGCCATCCCATCTTTCTAGCCTGATTAGTGCCTATTCTCTTCCCATCTCACCTCCAACATGCCCTCGTCCTGGAAGGCTCCCTGGATTTCCCTTGCCTCTCAGCCGGTTCAGGGGTTGTGGTCTGAGAGGACATGCCGCTTCTTATCTCTGTCTGAAACCTTAGTCCAAGATATTGGTGAAGACCTTCATTTTCTCTTCTACTAGGCAAGGAAATACTCGAGGACAGGGTTTTGTGTCTTTTCCGTGTAATACCCACAACCAAGCCAGTGCCTGCCACCTAATAGAGGATCACTGAGTGAATGGATGAGTGAGTGAATGAATGAATGAAGGTAGACAGGAACCAGAAGTTAGGAAAGCAGAAGTGGCTGTGAGTGGAGGGAGTGCCCTGGATCCTGCTCTGAGGAAGGGGTCGGTGTCCCTTGGACACATATTTCTCCCAAGTCCAGCTACATGTCAGGGGGCCTCCCCCTCTTTGCCACCTCTCCCTGACAGCTGGCGCTGCCAGAATACTAGTTCTGTGACGGTAAGGGGGCTGGAGGATGATCAGGGACCTACAGTTTAAACTGAGACGATCCTTCCCCTCCCGAGGGACCCTGCCAGCCTCCTCAAGGCTTTGGGGGCTGATGGGAGAGATGGATGTATGAGGCGCTGGGATTGATCACCTGCCCCACCCAGCACTGATTATGCACCGACTGTGTGCAGGGCCCTGTGCGGAACCTCTGAGCTTGTGCACATTCCAACGGGAGCATCCTTCGGTCTAGTTGCAGATGACACTAGGGTGAGCACAAGCCGCAGGGGACAGGAGTGAACTCTGGCCGAGCGCTAGAGTACAATTCGGCAGGGTGAGGACGTCTGAAGCTGGGGCGGTCGGCCAGGAGGTGAGACTTGTCCAGATCGTGAAGCAGAGAGAAAAGGCAAGGGCATTGCTAGAAGGGGGATAGTCTGCATTGAGGCTGGAGGTCAGGACACACTGGCAAGTGTACTCTAGGAACAAAGAACAGATGCTTTACCTGGGGCCAAGGTCTGGGGAGGGAGTGGTGGGAAATCAGTTTGGAAAGGGACACTGGAACCAGGTCCTGGAGGAATTTGCCCGGCTAAGGAGTTTGGACTTGAACAGTAAGTAAGGTCGAATGGTGAGACCCAGAGGGCAGTGGGAAGGTTGGGCCTGGGGTGGTCTTTGTCTTCGGGAGCAATGCCACGCAGGGTGGCCAGGGAGCCCCCAGCACTTTCCCCAGCCTCGTCAGCCAAGGGGCCATTTTCTCCGAGGCCAGCAGGGGGCAGGACAGACCCACGATGTTTCCTTAGCCCAGGTCTGGGGTGGGGTGGCCCTTCTGGAAGTGGGGAGGAACACCAGGCCCAGAGGAAACAGGCCAGCTGCTTACAGCTGTGTGTGTGTGTGTGTGTGTGTGTGTGTGTGTGTGTGTGTGTGTGT